>NC_052163.1:82769608-83118917 GCF_902713615.1 Scyliorhinus canicula
CGATGCTGCAACCCCATGATGCCGCAACCCCCCCGATGCCGCAACCCCCCCCGATGCCGCAACCCACCCGATGCCGCAACCCCCTTCGATGCCGCAACCCCCCCCGATGCCGCAACCCCCACCGATGCCGCAACCCCCCCCGATGCCGCAACCCCCCGCGATGCCGCAAACCCCCCGATGGCCGCAACATCCCCCGATGCCGCAAACATCCCCCGATGCCGCAAAACCCCGATGCCGCAAAACCCCCCCGATGCCGCAACCCCCCCCGATGCCGCAACCCCCCCGATGCCGCAACCCCCCCGATGCCGCAACCCCTCCTATGCCGCAAACCCCCCCCCCCGATGCCGCAACCCACCCCCCCTGACACTGAACGGCGTCAACATCATCAATGGTTGACGCCTTTTTAAAGCTACTGTGATTTTCGACGACGTGACCCGTGGCCACGTCGGCGGGACTTCGGCCATCCGGGCCGGAGATTTGTGGAAACAAAAATATAATGAAATCCCGCCGGCGCAGCTGTTTCAGAGGCTGCCGGCGGGATTTGCACAGCGCCGGTTTTTGGCCGGTCAGAGAATTAAAAAAACCCTGCGGGAGCGGGATTAACGCCGCTGCCGGCCGATTCTCGACCCTGCGTGGGGTCGGAGAATTCGCCCCAGGTTAGCAAAGGAGAAATATTGATCACAGGTAGTTTAGATTAGAGAGAGAGTTAAACAAGGTCATCATTAGTTAATACTAGATTATAGATACTGTTTAACGAGATTCAACTTACTTCATTAGTAGTTATAGCTCAGTAGTGTGTGCAAACTTATTAATTAATCGTTATTCAATAAATTAGTTTTGCTTCAGTCTAAGATTGGTGGTTTCTTTATCATCAACTCATCAGACCATTCTCAATCACAAGGCAAAGAATAATGACATATTACCACAAAGTGTAATATAACAATGGTATGTTGGCCTTCATTGCGAGCGGTTTCAAGTACAGGAGCCAGAATGTGTTATTGCAATTATACAGGGCCTTAGTGAGGCCACATCTAGATTATTGTGTGCAGTTTTGGTCTCCTTTTCCGTGGAAGGATGTTCTTGCTCTCGAGGGAGGCAGCGAAGGTTTACCAGACTGATTCCAGGGATGGCGGGACTGTCATATGAGGAGAGATTGACTAGCTAGGGATTGTCTCGCTGGAGTTCAGAAGAATGAGGTGGGATTCATAGAGACTTATAAAATTCTAACAGGACTAGAGAGGGTAGATGCAGGGAAGATGTTCCCAATGTTGGTGTGTCCAGAACCAGGGTTCACAGTCTGAGGATTCAGGGTAAACCATTTCGGACAGAGATGAGGAGACATTTCTTCACCCAAAGAGTGGTGAGCCTGTGGAATTCCTTTCAGGGAAGTAGTGGTGCTAAAACATTGAATCTATTCATGAGTCATCTAGATATATCAGTTGGGGCGAAGGGAACAAAGGCTATGGGGAGAAAGCAGGATTAGGCTATGGTTTATGATCAGCCATGATCATGATGATAAATGACGGGGCAGGCTCGAAGGGCCAAAAGGCCTCCTTCTGCACCTATCTTCTATGTATGTAGATAGCTATGTCCTGCGATCCAGAGGACCTCTGATGCGACTCCCTGGATATGCCTGCTCCCCTGATGTGTATCATCAACTGTGTGATACTGACCAGATTGTGCCCGAAGCCTGTCCACTACTGTTGCCCACGAGGGGTGTGTCTCTGTGCTAGTGGATTGTGGGGATGACAACCATGACGCATCAATGGTGGCATCCTCAGAGAGATCATGTGGGAGAATGGGCATGTGGTCAGTGAGAGGGAAAGATTGTCTGACATGAACAATCACTTGCGACAGGTCACCTGGGTGGGGGTGCGTTGGATTCTCACCTCTGCAGTGCAGGCAACCTCGCTGTTGCTGACGAGCTGTCCTTGGCCACCCCAGCGATCCCGGGGCCCGTCCTCAGAGGGAGTGAGGACTCTGATGTCCAACCCGCCCCTGTCTGGGCCTTTTCCACTGTTATGTACCAACTTTCTTGCGGGGCCAAAGAGAGGCATTGTGGACTGCACAGTTCAGGCTTCATGGGGCAGGGAGGGCATGGCGGGGAACAGGCGGGGCATTGCTGCTGCGCATGGGTAGGCTGTGCAGGTGGATGCCAGGGTGTGCTAGTGCACAGGCGTGATATGTGCTCTGGGGGGTGGGGCGTGTGCGGTGACAGTCGCCAACTCATTTGGGGATCAGGAGCAGAGGTGGGAAGTGGCACATGGGATCGGTACACAGGGCCGAGCCAAGTCACCATGTAGCTGATGGAGCCGTTGAGCTTCTTACGACATTGGAACACTCCCCGAGCTGATGCCACTGCTCCCAGGTGTCACTGGCTGACCTGCGGTGGACCCTCCAACCCTGTTGGGGGAACAGGGTGTCCAGTTTCGTCTACCACATCCAACAGTCTGGCCAGGTTGGTACCTCCGAAAACGTGGGGCAGGTCTGCGTGGTGGCTGGCTGCGTGGTGGCATGGCTGCGTGGTGGCATGGCTGCGTGGTGGCATGGCTGCGTGGTGGCATGGCTGCGTGGTGGCATGGCTGCGTGGTGGCATGGCTGCGTGGTGGCATGGCTGCATGGTGGCATGGCTGCGTGGTGGCATGGCTGCGTGGTGGCATGGCTGCATGGTGGCATGGCTGCGTGGTGGCATGGCTGGATGGTGGCATGGCTGCTTTCCCTCGCTACCATGGAGCCGCTGGCACTGTCCAGGCAAATCAGCTGGTGGGACAGCCATTGCTGCCGTAAAGGATCATTACCAGTCTATTTGATGTTAGATATCGGTTGCGGTCCCACAGGGTCGGCAAGTCGTGTTCTCTACTGCACTTGGTGCTTCTCCCGTTAGATCTGCTGACATGGGGAGGCTCCTAGATGCAGTGGAGACCAGGAGGGATGCCCTATTCCCCGAATTCCCAGAGGGTGAGCCACAAAGCAGTCAGTTGTGCCTGGGATGATTTGGCGGCAGCTGTCTGCCTGGAGAGTAGACCTTCAGTGAAAGAAGAAGGTCAATGACCTACTCCGGGCAGCATAAGTGACTCGACATCAATGCCTCCCCCACCCCTCCCAAGAGAACATCCATCCCCAACGCACCAAGTGACCCCCCCCCCCCCCCCCAGCCCTCTCTCCATTCCCCCTTCACCCCTCAACCAACCCATCATTCACCCTCTCACAGCAAAAGCTCTTTCATAATCATTGGGAGAGGGTCAAGTCTGGCGGTGTGGTGCCAGACATAAGAATCCTCACTTCCTTCGAGGATTGGATTGGATTGGATTGGATTTGTTTATTGCCACGTGTACCGAGGTACAGAGAAAAGTATTTTTCTGCAAGCAGCTCAACAGATCATTCAGTACATGGAAGAAAAGGGAGTTAAACAAAATTCAAGAAAATACATGAGAATACATAATAGGGCAACACAAGATATACAATGTCTTGTATTGGCATTGGTTGAAGCATTGGCATTGGTTGAAGCATACAGGGTGTAGTGTTAATGAGGTCAGTCAATAAGAGAGTCATTTAGGAGTCTGGTGACAGTGGGGAAGAAGCTGTTTTTGAGTCTGTTCGTGCATGTTCTCAGACTTCTGAATCTCCTGCCCGATGGAAGAAGTTGGAAAAGTGAGTAAGCCGGGTGGGAAGGATCCTTGATTATGCTGCCCGCTTTCCCCTGGCAGCGGGAGGTGTAGATGGAGTCCATGGATGGGAGACAGGTTTGTGTGATGGACTGGGCGGTATTCACGACTCTCTGAACTTCCTTGCGGTCCTGGGCCGAGCAGTTGCCATACCAGGCTGTGATGTAGCCCGACAGGATGCTTTCTATAGTACATCTGTAAAAGTTGGTAAGGGTTAATGTGGACATGCCGAATTTCCTTAGTTTCCTGAGGAAGTATAGGCGCTGTTGTGCTTTCTTGGTGATAGCGTCGACGTGAGTGGACCAGGATAGATTTATGGTGATGTGCACCCCTAGGAATTTGAAACTGCTAACCATCTCTACCTCGCCAGGAGTGGGCCCTGGAGGTGACGGGTGGCCAAGGACTGATCGGTCACCCACACGGAGGCTGATGGACGCCACAGAGGTGAGGAACCACCAGGCTCCACGCGGGAGACCTGTCCAATATGAGTTGTTACTGCCTTACTGACTGACCCATCCCTCCCACTGACCACATGTCCATTCTCCCACAGTTTCTCCAGCGGACAGCACCAGCCCATCCTGGGTGGCCCCCTATCCTGACTCCGAGGGGAACACCTCGAAGAAGACCTCTGAGGATGCAACACAGCTGTCATCCTCCCTCCCTGGACAAGCTTCTGGGGCACAACCTGGTGAGCACTACAACGCTGATGAAAGCAGGAGCCCCAGGTGAGGCAGCAGTCGGGGGTCTACTGGATCTCAGGACGGGTGCCGGTGCCAAGTCGGACCCATCCCATGGAGTGGTGACGGTGACCACCAGCTTCCCCGAGTTCCACCACCCTGATGAGATGGCATCTTGCAGTGGATGTGTCGCCGGTAGTTGTATGCCTCTGAATAATATTGTACATAGTTAGCAATGTTGCCTCCAACCAGTTGGTGGTGTCAGACATCGGTCATGTGACATCTGACTTACGCAGTTGGTAGTAAGACGTACAACAGGACAGTCGCACATAGGGCAGTTCCAGGAGAGTTCACGGAATTCAAATAGTAACTAAGTCTGTATCGGAGTCTGTCTGTTATCTTTCCAGCACAACAGGCACCGGGGGAAGGCGTGGGGGTGGGGAGAGGGGGGGTGGGGGGGGGGCTGTGGCGGCACCACCAGGTCACATTAAACACCTTTTCGCAAAATAATTCTGATGTCTCTGTCACTTTCTCCGACAATGACCTTTGCCCATCTCTCCAGGCATCCCCGCCCCTCTTCCATGGCGCTCACCCATCCAGCCACAGACAGGTCCCCGGAGCTGTATCCCAACCTCTGGGTGTTCTGATGTTACATTGTGGTGTTATCTCCCACAGTGTTCAAGCACAGTGTCCATGCATCAAGGTGCGGTTGGGATACTATCAATGACTCCCACATGGTATATGGTCCGCCTATCCAATGAAATCCACTTGGCATCTCAGAAATGCCCACTTAACCACGATTTCCAATTCCCTATCAGCGATAGCCTTCAGCAACGCAACCAGAGGCCTCGACAGTTGGTGGTGGTTATGAGTGGTCATTGGGGCAGGCAGGCAGGGACTGGGGTTGCCCCGGAATGGGTAAACGATCCAGGGGTTGGCATGGTGTAGCCGCAAGTGGTTGCCCCCCCCCCCCCCCCCCCAGCACCCCACATCCCCATGGCAGCCCACCCCTACAGAATGTCCCCCCCCCCCAGCAGATGGTCCCCGACCACCCCATTGAGCACTGGGGTGGCAAGCCCAGTGCCCCCCGGGCTCTTTGCCTGTGAGCAAAGATGGCTACTCACCTCCTCGGCTCCCCACAGAAGCCTTCTGCCAGGTTAACGTTTTTCACAAGGAGTACTAATCGGCGCCAGTGTGAGTACTTGCTTGGGTGGCAGCTGAATGACAGGAGGCCGTTGGGTATGGGTCGCTCATTAATTGTATGGAAATGGGGCTTGAGTGGTGATAACTGGTTTCTCGTCACGCTAAGGCAGGATCCCGATTTCACCTATGGGACCATGCTGGTTATATCGCAAACTGTTTGGCGCCTGGTGCGGATCCCTCCCACTATTCACCGGCCTTGCTACGCTTGAGTGAGAACTTAACAAGGCCAGAGAATCGGGCCCTTGAAGTTCTTTGGTTGAATTCCACCCTCGAATATGAGAGGAAGCTAAACATAAAAAAAAAATGGATAGCAGAGTTTCTACAGGTATTTATAAAGGAAAAGAGCAAGTATAATCAGTTGTGACCTACAGAAAGTGACAATGGGGAGTTAATATTCTACTCGGGGTTGGGTAGCACAGTTGGCTGGATGGCTGTTTCATGATACAGAGCAAGGCAAATAGTGCGGATTCAATTCCTGTACCCGGCTGAGGTTATTCATGAAGGCCCCACCTTCTCAACCTCGCCCCTTGCCTGAGGTGTGGTGACCATCAGGTTAAATCACCACTAATCAGCTCTCTCTCAAAAGGGGAAAACAGCCTGAGCGGGATTCTCCGCCGGCGTGATTCTCCGTTTTGCCGGCACCCAGGGTTTTCCCGATGGCATGGGGCTGCCCCACAATGGGAAACCCCATAACTGGCCGTTGTAACGGAGAATCCCGCTGGTGGGTCGGGGCAGAAATGTGGCGGGGCAGAGAATCCAGCCTCCCATGTTTCCTTGGGACTATGGTACTTTCAAGAGTGGATGATAAGTGACAGGTGAAATAAGTAAATCCCATATATTAGAGTGGCAGAAGGAGGCCATTTGGCCCATTGTTCCTGCGCCGGCTCACATTGTTCCTGCACTGACAAGGAAATCAAGTTATCGGGAGTTGAAAGGAATTTGGAATTCGAAACACACACAGATCAGTCGTGATCCTATCAAACGGCAGAACCGGATTGAGGGATTGAATGGCCTACTCCTGTTCCTTTTGTGCATGTTTTGGGCATTCCTCATTGGATCAAACCACGAGAGAAAATGCAGAGCTTATTAGTTATGTGAAAGGCAGCTTACGCTTTGTAGGAGAAGCAGGGGCAGCACGGTAGCATTGTGGACAGCACAATGGCTTCACAGCTCCAGGGTCCAGGTTCGATTCCGGCTTGGGTCACCGTCTGTGCGCAGACTGCACATCCTCCCCGTGTCTGCGTGGGTTTCCTCCGGGTGCTCTGGTTCCTCCCACAGTCCAAAGATGTGCACGTTAGGTGGATTGGTCATGATAAATTGCTTTAGTGTCCAAAATTGCCCTTAGTGTTGGGTGGGGTTAATGGGTTATGGGATAGGGTGGAGGTGTTGACCTTTGGTAGGGTGCTCTTTCCACGAGCCGGTGCAGACTCGATGGGCCGAATGGCCTCCTTCAGCGCTGTAAATTCTATGTTCAAAGATGGCAAGACAAGAAGACGTTGGTTACAATAAAACCTCAACAAACCTCTGCACCGACTCGAACCCAAAACTGTGCACAAAACCCTCCCGTCCGACCGCTGGCGCCTTTCCTACCGTTAATGTAAAATTCAGAAAAGAAACAAAATTACATTTTAGACCTGTGGTTCCTGTAAATCTGTCTGCTGTGTGTGCCTGTTGTGTAGTGAGCTGACTCTGGAGTGGGTGCACACACTCAGCTCACTCACATTCCATCATCCTGGTCTCAACACACAGCAAAACGTGTTTGGAACACAGCAGGGAGAATGGACAGAATCACTGACATCATTGGCTTCTAAAAACCTCAGGTGACACCCAGTGGTCGAGACAAACAGAAAATTAATCAAAAATAATTAAAAGAGGAATTTGACTCTTTAGCAACATTCTGAGAGTCACGAGACAATCCCACATCATTTGTTCATTACTGTTCTCCATTTCCCAATCAATGATGTGTCCATAGATCTGCAGGGATGGGTCCTGGGAGGCTGTGTGTGTATATAATGTGGGAGGACACCCGCCATTCAGTCGAGCTGCTCGGAGGATCTCTCCAAGGTGAGTTTGTTAATACAAAGTTTCTGTCTCGTTCTTTCCAGTATTCATTGATTAATCGGGTGGAATGCGATGGGTTCAGTTCCCATTTTGTGTGTACTCCAGATGGACGGGGGATAAACTAACCGGTTTCAGTATTCTGGGAAAGTGTTGAACATGTTTGGAATCACCAAGTTAATTAACTCCTCCTCTGTGCTATATTTTAAATATTATTTTCAGATTGTGATTGATGCAGTAAGGTTGGCATTTATAGCTAGCTGTCCCTCGCTACTTTGAGAATCTGGTGGAGAACCTTCTGTTTAAACTGCTGCAGTCCTTGTAGTGAAGGTGCTCCCACAATGCCCTTCAGTAGGAATTCCCATGACAATTGACGAGAGAGCAGCATATATATCCAAATCAGATGGTGTGTGACGTGGAGAGGAATGTGGAGCTGGAGTTGTGCCCAATACACTGCTGCTTTTGTCCTTGGTGTTAGAGTTTGTAAGGAAGAAATAACCTTGTTAATTTGCTGCAGTACATCCTGTAGATAGTACATACTGCAGCTGTAGTATGGTAGACGGTACAGGAGAAACTGAGTCTCCGAGCAGGAGCACCAATCAAGTGAAAATGCTCCGACCTGGATGGTGTTGTGTTGTTGTGGGCTGCACCTTCAGGCGAGTGGTGATGATTCCATCACACTCCTGACTTGGAGCTTGGAGATTTTGGAGAGACTGAATGGTCAGGAGGTGAAACACTGTCTCAGAATACCCAGCCTCTGCCCTGCATGTACAGCCAGAGTGTGATACGGCTGCTCCAGTCCATGCTTCTGCTCAATGCTGTACATTAGAAATTGGCAGAGTGAGAGCACAAGGGGGATTTATTTTTAAACAGAGAAACCAAGGTGAAAGGTAAATGGCCAACAAAATGACAAATTTGTAAAAATAATTGGAGGAAAGGGAAACTAAATCAAGACGTTCTTGGCAATGTCAAATTTACAAGTATTACAATGGCCCACAACTTCCTTTAGAATAATAATCTTTATTCTCACAAGTCAGCTTACATTAACGCTGCAATTAAGTTACTGTGAATATCCCCAGGTCACCACACTCTGGAGCCTCTTCGGGTACACTGAGGGAAATCAGAATGTCCGATTCACCTAACAAGCATGTCTTTTGGGGCTTGTGGGAGGAAACTGGAGCACCCGGAGGAAACCCACGCAGACACATGGAGAATGTGCAGACTCCGCACAGACAGTGACCCAAAACGGGAATTGAACCTGGGACCCTGGTGCTGTGAAGCAACAGTGCTAACCACTGTGCTACCGTGCCACCCAGAGTCACATTTAGGGGGAACCCCAATAATGCGCTGGGAAATCCTTATAGGAAGTTGCCATGTAAGGGCTTACCTGGCAATTATCCAGAAGTGCTAACTACCTCTGGACAATTACAATGGGCTGGGAGCCATCTGACAAGAAGTGTGTAAATCACTAACTTTGGATGGCTCTGCCAGTTCTAACTTGATATTTACTCTGAATAAGTTAGAGGAAACAAAAATCACTTCTAACGCCAGAAAAACCGAAATCCAGCCTTGCGTGGAACACTCCCAACGCACATGACCCCACAGGGGACCCAGCCCACCACCCACAGTCCCGGCCCAACCAAACGTCCCCTTCCAAATCCTCCCCCTCCCCCCCCCCCCCCCCCCCCTCCCTGTTCGACCCAAGCCCCCCTCCCGGACTGACCATGCCACCCCTCATGCCAATCAGTGTATCTATGCTCCACACGAACCTCCTCCCACCTCTCTTTATCACATCCCATCAGCTTTTCATCCAGTTCCTCTTTTCGTCATCTGTTTATCGAGTTTACCCTTATACTTCCTGCTTCCTATTCTAACGGCGATTCCCTCATTCCAACCACTCTGCTGATAGAGACGTCGCCCCTGAAAGCTCCATCCGATTTTTAGTGAATATCTTATATTTATATTTATCTCCATGCTATCAAACCTTTTCATAATCTGGAGGCCATCCATCAGGTTACCCGTTAGGCTTCTCTTTTCAAGAGAAAATAGTCCCAGCTTAATCGATATTTCTTGTTCTGAGTAACCTCTCAGTTTTGGCATCATTCTAATCAATCTTTTTTGTCCCTTCTCCAGTGACATTTGTTGGCACTTTAATGGTTGCGTAATGTTACACCAGCTTTCCTGACCAGAATGGAGTTAATTAGATAATTCTCCAGTCAATCACTTCTGAAAGCACAATTATCTTTTATTTGCAGATACAGAAAATAAACCCTGGTCAAATTTGAACAAACATTTGTTGGATTTTCAGTATAAGTTTCTGCAGTACTAACTGTTATGCTTCTTGACGTAGCATAAGCTGCTTCCTTGATGTACATTCTGACAAAGGAAGGTTCAGACTTGGAGATAGGTTTAACACATTTATTGAACACTTAACAATTCTCCTACTTGAGTTTGACTCTCCTGCTAATCTAACTATAGTAACTCAATCTAACTAATCAGTCTGCTCTAATCCATGCGGTGGGTGTGATGCTTTCCTGATCTGCCTCTGTCTCTCTGAGTGTTGCCTATGGAAATAGAAAGAACATGTGTGCCCTGTCCTTTATATGGGTAGCCCCCTTGTGGTAGTGTCACCTCTGTGTGTGTGTCTTGACTGCCCGTTGGGCGTGTCCTATCTTATTGACCTATTGGTTGAATGTCTGTGTGTCACAATGTCTCAGGTGCTCCCTCTAGTGTTTATTTAGTCCCAGTGTATTTACATTAACCCCTTGCGTATTTACAGTGATGCATATCACCACACTAACCCCGTGACATAATAACTACAATGGTACTTTAGGACACTGGGAAGAAGGTTAGCTCAGTTTACTGGGCAGCTGACTCCTGATGCAGAACTGACACCAACAGCACAAGTTTAATGCCTGTAACATCTGATGTTACCAGAGGCCCTGCTTTCTCAACCTTGCCTCTCGCCTGAGATGTGTGACTCTTAGGTTAAATCACCACCAGTCAGCTCTCTCTCTCCTTGAGACTATGGTGATTTTCATTTTAGATATTACCTTCCTGATTGAGGCTAGAATGTTTAGTACTGAGCACAGACACCACATCAGCACAATTTAAATTAATTCCACAAGTTTTCTGTTCTTCACAACACTTAGTCCTAAATATTGATTAATTTTAATTCAATAGACTTAATGGCAGGAATATTCCATCCACTGACAATGAGCATGAAATATCTGTTCAATTAAGCTCAAATGCAAAAAGGTGACTGCAATTGATTGAGCAGGATAATATTTGCAGGATATCTGTGGGTCAGTAATTTGCAGATGATACGAGATTGGTGGAGTTGTGGATAGTGAGGAGGGCTGTTGTCGGCTTCAAAGAGACATAGATATGATGCAGAGCTGGGCTGAGAAGTGGCAGATGGAGTTTAACCCTGACAAGTGTGAGGTTGTCCATTTTGGAAGGACAAATATGAATGCGGAATACATGGTAACGGTAGGGTTCTTGGCAATGTGGAGGAGCACAGAGATCTTGGGGTCTATTTTCATAGATCTTTGAAGTTGCCACTCAGTGGATAGAGCTGTGAAGAAGGCCTATGGTGTGCTAGCGTTCATTAGCAGAGGGATTGAATTTAAGAGCCGTGAGTGATGATGCAGCTGTACAAAACCTTGGTCAGGTCCATTTGGAGTACTGTGTGGCAGTTCTGGTCACCTCATTTTAGGAAGGATGTGGAAGCTTGGAAAAGGTGCAAAGGAGATTTACCAGGATGTTGCCTGGAATGGAGAGTAGGTCACACGAGAAAGGTTGGGGTGCTAGGCCTTTTCTCATTAGAACGGAGAAGGATGAGGGGCAACTTGATAGAGGTTTATAAGATGATCAGGGGAATAGATAGAGTAGAAGTCAGAGACTTTTTACTCGGGTGGAACACACCATTACAAGGGGAACATAAATTAAGATAAATGGTGGAAGATATAGAGGGGATGTCAGAGGTAGGTTCTTTACCCAGAGAGTAGTGGGGGCATGGAATGCACTGCCTGTGGAAGTAGTTGAGTCGGAAACGTTAGGGACCTTCAAGCGGCTATTGGATAGGTACATGGATTAGGGTAGAATAATAGAGTGTAGATTAACTTCTTCTTAAGGGCAGCACGGTAGCATTGTGGATAACACAATTGCTTCACAGCTCCAGGGTCCCAAGTTTGATTTCGACTTGGGTCACTGTCTGTGTGGAGTCTGCACATCCTCCCGTGACTGCGTGGGTTTCCTCCGGGTACTCCGGTTTCCTCCCACAGTCCAAAGATGTGCAGGTTAGGTGGATTGGCCATGAAAAATTGCCCTTAGTGTCCAAAATTCTATGATTAACCTAGGACAAAAGTTCGGCACAACATCGTGGGCCGAAGGGCCTGTTCTGTGCTGTATTTCTCTATCTATCTATCTAGCCAAACAGCTATTTTCCCAGTAATTGTGAATATTGTCCACTCCATGTCTGATGCCATTGGTTTTGCTCCATTAGGTTGTCCACAGAAGCTCTCTCTGTTTCTGGGCTGTGTGCTGCTGTCGATTCTGGTTGTAGCTTCAGGACACACATTTGATTCAAAACTGGATGAAGACTGGAAGAGCTGGAAATCACAAAATGAGAAGCAGTACACCGAGGTAAAAGGGGAATTTGTCCTAGTGTGGAGCCGATTCCAAACATTCAGCTCACTGTGAGGGGGAAGGGATTCCACACATTTGCTAAATATTGACAATTCGTAATTGAAGTTAACATGGTAGAGGAGGGCTCTTTGTTGGGTGGAATGGATATGTTGCAGTGAAATAGAAAACATCATTCCATGGCAATTCTCCCCATCTTTAACTCCAACACATAGCTGACAGATCTCACAGTGAAACGTAGAGACTTATGGAAGAATTTAATGTAGATGACAATGAACCATCGGCTGGCGAGCTGGTGAGAGACCACCGTCACCCAATTTCTGAAGGCCTATAAGAGGCTGGCAGGTGTGCACCCGTAGCGCCACTGGGCAGGTGGTGCTGCTGCCAGTGATGAGCCCTCCCAAGGTGATTTGAAATATATCACCATTCGTTCACTGTTGCTGGGTCAAAAACCTGGACCTCCCGATCCTAACTTGCACCTTGGGTCTACCTACACCACATAGACTACTGTATTTCAAAAAGGCAGTTCCACACCACCTTCTCAAGGGCAATTAGGGATGGACAATCAACACTGTCACTGCCAGCGATCTCTTCATCCTGTAAGTGAAGTTTTAAAAGGTTACAGGTCACAGGTGAGTAACAGTGGGCTGGGGAGGAGAGATGACCTCGCAGCAAGGGAAAAGGTGTGACTCCCAGTGGGGCCCCCATCCCATCGATGCTGCGTGACTTGATGAGTGACACATTCCTGGAAGCCTGTCATCAACCGCAACAAGGTTTGCTTCACGGGCTTCCTGCATGGTGGACCCCTGTCTACCACTGGGTGACTGCCAGTGGTGATGGGTTGAGGCCTTTAATTGGCCCACTTATGTGGTTGAATAGGCATTGGGGTCAGAAGACTGTTCATGAGTGTTCCTACCCAGATGTAACTGGGGTTTAGACGGAAAGACAGAGGGATTCCCACCGATTTTAAAAACCATCTTGCCACCAAACTCACGTCAGGGATGGCATTAAATTTAAGCCTTTGGTGTAACTCAGTTTACTAGACCCCTGCTGAAGCTACTGTAAAAACCATGGGCGCGATCCAATTGCCACACTGTATCTCAAAAGCAGCTCACACGACGCAGCATGGCTGATGAATGCCGAGAGACCCCGCTCCCAGGATGTACCCGGCTCGCAAGGCCTCACAAGATCTAATGCGAACTCGCGAGACGCTGTGACGTAAATCCTGCCCATTGTGGGTGGGATCACGTTTTGGTAAACTACATATTAAAGCAAGACAGCTAGTCTCACTTTAATGTGCAGATTCTCGGGTAGCTGAGGCTTTGTGAGTTAGCCCTTTGCCTTGAAAATCTCGGGTGAGTGCAGTTTGGTACTGGTCTCCACAAATGGGACCAGACGGAAGGCACTTGTGGGGTCTCCCAGGGGATTGGAAGCTCCCAGTTGCATGCCCTTGGGGCAGGGTGGTGACCTGGCACTGCTGGTGCCACCTAGGCACCTTAGCAGTGCCAGCCTGATACATTGGCTGTGCCAGCATGGCAATGTCACCAGGGGTGTCAGCCTGCCACTGCCATAGTGCATAGGTGGCACTGCCAGCTGACATAGGCACTGCCAGGTTGTACTGCTTTTTTTTGAAGAAGCATGTTCAGCCCGGGGGCATCCTGTGTGGATGTTGGGGGGCTTCATGGAGGGCCAAGGACCCTCCCATAGTGTGTTTGGGGTGGGTGGGTTGAGGGTCGCTTCAGGGGCTTTGAAGATCAGAACGCCATTTAAAAACGGCCCCTCAATTTCTCGCTACACTGGAGAGCTCCACTCGCTGGAACAAAACGGGTCTATGTGCGGCCTCGGCCACGGGTTCCCGCTGAGGCCCCTTGTACAATGCAAGCTGCGTTGTATAGCCATGTGTTTCTCGGCGCTGCAAGCGTCGGGAAACAGGCATCTAAATACGCTCGTTATGGGACTTCATTCTCAATTAGTTGAATCGCGCCCCATAATACACCTTGAGCAGCTTCCGGACCATCCCCTTTCAATAAAAGTAAAGTAAAGTCGCCATAGTCCCAGATGACCATAGACTGCTTTCCCCTTTGAGAAAGAGAGCTGACTGTTGGTGATTTAACCCGAGGTTCACCACACCTCAGGCGAGGGGCAAGGGTGAGGAGGTGGAGGCCTTCATGAATTAACTCAGTCGGTATGGGAAGTGAACCCATGCCATTTGCCTGGCTCTGCAGCACAAACCAGCTGTCCAGCCAACTGAGTTAAACCAACCCTCTTTTTCCATATATTGGCATTGTCATCACGCTCACCAATCAGAACATAGCTCCAAAATTAATGGGATAGGGGATGCAAATTTAATTTATAAAATGCATTAACTATCTTGTCCCACTGCTATCTTATTTTCTGTTGTTTGTTCCAATGTTGAGGAATATAGATGTTGATCTTGTTCAGCTGTTTACTCCTACCATAATTATGTCACGCTCTCAGAGATTGGTTTATTTTTCTGTATCTATGGGAAGAGGGAATAAGTGTAACTTCTCCATTATAAAGGATAGAAACCCAACTATAAACTTTTATTTCAGCTTTACTCCAGGAATCTTAAAGCCAACGCACAGTTTTATGAAGGACAAAATATGCTAGAATCTGACTGTCTTCATGACTTTATTCAGGAAGAAGAGACGTACAGGAGGAAGATATGGGAGGCCAATGTGAAATACATCGAACAGCACAACTTGGAGTACGCAATGGGGAAACACACGTTACTGTGGGAATGAACCAGTTTGGAGACCTGGTGTGTACAAGATGTCTAGTCTGGGGGATCTAGATATGAGTTATTGTGATGCTATTACTGAATGAGGTGTGATTGTGGTTTGTGACATCAGAGCACCTCATTATAACAAAGAAACCAACCTCCCTTACGAATTTATAAGGGGGTATTGTGGACTTGGTATTGTGTCAAGGTTCAAGTTCCATTCCAGGTCTTAATGGGCAAGAAAGAGTTAGGGTCAGCAACCAAATGGGTTCCATATCAACATATAAATTCTTCCACCATGTGTCAACAGCAGGAGGTAAGAGCAGGAGCCTCCACGATCACCATTCATAGCTTCAGCCTACAACATGCATGGACATGAGTGTGGGACCAGAACAACTTGGTCTCCTTTGGGTGGGGTAGTTGACTGTACACCAACAACAAGGGTTTTGATCCCTGCTCTGGCCTGGGTGAATTTGGGATCTTCCTCCCTGCCCTACCTAAGGTAGAGGTTGTAGCACTATGGGTTGGACCTGCCTTTGGACAGAGAACTCAACAAGACCAAGGTATGTTTATGTCAAGATAAATTCTCCTTTCCTTTTAATACCCAAATTCATTGTGTGTGATTGAAGATTAAATGCTTCTGCCAGTGAGAAACTGAATGATTCCAGCTGGTGCGAGGAGCAACCCTGACCTGCCATGCAAGGTACCTGCTCTTTAGTGGAAGTTCTTCAGAACAAAGAGATAACTCTTTATCAAAAAACTGCAGTTAGAAAAGCAACTACCCCTCAGAGTTAATGGCTCCCTATGGAGCTGTATAAATAACATCGTAATCCATCCTTTTACAGTGCCTGCACCTGTCAATTAAAAGGTTTTAAAAGGCAATGGTCCCTGAAATTGAATGCAAACAATGCAGTTCAAAGCGTTTTGGCTTCTGGGCATGCACAGAGGCTTGAAAAAGATAAAGGGCAATGAAATTAACATTGAACAAAGCCACTTCAAAGGTTTCACCACATAAAGGGAATACTTTTACCTTCATCTCAAAGCTCTTTGAAATTGGCATGCTGATGGACAGTTGAAAGGATTAAAGGCTGCAGATCGGAAGAATGAAAACAACCCCCCATGTCAGGAAAGATCCCTGACCTGAGCCCACCAGCCTAGTACAAGCTCCCGATCTCCACCTTCTATGAAGAACCTGGGGGCAATGTAGGGAGGGTAGTCACCCCCTTGCCAACCCTTGAACTGCAAGCCGCCAGTTCCCCATTTGTCAAGACTTGCACCAATTCACACCAATAGGACTCCCGGTTAGCAGGTGAATCAGGCTTCCTGCCCATAAATGAGATTCAAATTAGCAATAATTACTTGCATTTCTCACGGGCCTGTCAAGGGGTGACATGGTGGCCCAGGTCTGTGGGGGGACTGTCTGTGTGGAGCTTGCACGTTCTCCCTGTATCTGCATGGTTTCCTCCGGGTGCTCCGGTTTCCTCCCACACTCCAAAGATGTGCAGGTTAGTGGATTGTCCATGCTAAATTGCCCTTAGTATCCAGGAATGCGCAGTTTAGGTGGGATTAAGGGATAGGGGAGGGAACTGAGCCTGGGTAGGTACTCTTTTAAAGTGTCATTGCAGACACAATGGGCCGAATTGTCATCTTCTACACTGTAGGATTTCTATGATTCTAAGTTCTAGGCGGGAACACTAGCAGGGCCGATGGGGCAGGCTAACAACGGGTTTCATGACCTGTTGAATCCATTTTTTGCCCAATGTCCGATTTTAAAAAAAACATCGGGGCTGGTGTTTTGCACCGTCACTCTGGTGGGGTGACCCGATCTCAAAGTCAAAGTAAAAGCCTCCCCTCCACACCCTGCCATTTACATCGGAATCCCGGCAAGCAAGGAGAACACCTTAACCCTAGAAGACAGAAGCGTAAACTCCCCCCACCACTCAGGTGACCCCCCTGTCCACACCCCTTACACACCATGCAGGCATCAGGGTGACCCAACACCCCCACCCATCATCGCCAGCACGGGGTATCATCTCCCCCATCATTTCCGTCCATCCATTACATAACAGGACGATCTCAAACTGAGATCCCGCGGCAAAAATCCCATTATCGCCCTCTCACAAGAGTCAGCGGCCATAACGGGATCTGGGTCCGTGGCCAAGCAGCCCAGAAAATCACAGCCCTGATCTTTGTGGAACAGTTACTTTCCAGTATGATCAGAAATGGGAATGCTGTCCAATTATCTCTCTAATTCCAAGCGTCCTGAGGCCAATTCTAGACCAACTGCCGCCTGATCTGTGAGCAGGGAATTAAAACTGGACTGGTGATGGAATCTGAGAGACTCCTGATCGGGATGATTCAGTTAATTGGGGACTTTATCCACTCTCCTCACTGTGATACTCTGAAAGCGCTCTGGACGATTTTACCAAAAGATTATGAAACTATTTCACACAACTGAGGCACAAAATGCATAATCACTGCTGCCATTTTGTTTGTTGTACCTGAGAGATACCTTATCACCTTCAAGCCCTGCACCGACTTTGAGAGTGAAGAAATGGATGGACCATTTACCAGAAGTCCTTTAACATTAGACATGAGTATGGGGTGTCAGTGCTGCTTGATACTTTGATCTGTCTATTTACTTAGCATTTATTTTGCATCCCTTGAGAGGGTATTTAAGAACCAACCACCTTCGGTCCGGAGTCACATAAAACCATAGAATTTACAGTGCAGAAAGAGGCCATTTAGTCCATAGAGTCTGCACTGGCCCTTGGAAAGAGCACCCCACTTAGGCCCACGCCTCCACCCTATCTTCGTAACCCAGCAACCACACCCAACCTTTAGACACTAAGGAGCACTTTAGCATGGCCAATCCACCTAACCTTCACATCTTTGGACTGTGGGAGGAAACTGGAGCACCCGAGGACACCCACGCAGTCACAGGGGGAACCTGCAAACTTCACACAGGCAGTCACCCGACGCTGGAATTGAACCCGGGTCCTTGGAGCTGTGAGGCAGCAGTGCTGACCACTGTGCCACCGCGCCATAAGGAAAATAGATTTCCTTCCTCAAAGGACAACACAGTTGACAATGGTCATCATTAGACTTTTTAATTCCAGTTTTATTTTTAATTGAATTCAAATCCCACCATCTTCCAGAGCCTCTGAATTATTAGTCCAGTGATAATACCCCTGTGCCATTGCCTCTTCACTCAGCAATGGATGAGAATGTAGCCCTGTGAGCTTATCAACCCTCCTCCTACACATTCTCCACGAAAGGTCAGGCATTTCATTGATGAATGTCCATGTGTTTGACTTTCTAGACTGATAAAGAGTTCAATGATCGCATGAATGGATTCCTCCCAATTGAATCTGATAACGCGACTAAAGAAGTTGAAGAAGATGAAGAAATCGATGATGATCTGCAAGATTTAACTGTCAACTAATGTAAAAACAGGCTATGTTACTTCAGTGAAAGATCAGGTAAAAATCGGGGACGGCCCTTCAAATCTTTAGTAAGTGTGAGGTTCTGGAGAAATTTAAAAGTTATGATGGGTATGGAGGAAGGTTTTGCCTCAGTTTTAGTTCTTATTTATTTGAAAATGCCTGCCCTGCTTTCTGGTTGATACTGTTTTCTACACATTGCTTGTGGTCCCCACTTTGCTTTAGATTTTAACATAATATAGTATACATCATTTAAACCAATTATTATACATGTGATGTGCACAGCATAACAATTCTGATTATTTACAATTACCGTCTCCACTACAGATTCAGTCCGTCAGGCTTCTCTCGATGTTTCGTTGACCTTCTAAGCTTTTGTTGATCCGCCGAATCTGCTTGACATTCTAGTGGCTCTGAAGATTCCTCTATTGGAACTGCATTACTCTGTGCATCTTCAGGTGCTACACTTGATTCTTGTTCAGGTTGCGTTGGTTTGGATCGACAGAAGTTTTCACACACATCATCTGCTGACAGTGAAGTAACAGGTTGCTAAATTTTTAACAAAGCTCTTCTGTTCCTCCTGAGTGCCTGTCCTTGTTCTGTGATGACTGTGTCGGAGCTTGGACCTATCTTCTGTGTCACTTTTGCACACTTTGGCCAGCCATCAGGATCCTCCACCCTTACGATATCATTTTGTGTTCTAAAGGTTGGAGAGACCTGGTTGACCTGTTATAGTATCTCTCCTGCTTCCTCTTTCGAGACTGCAGTTGATGTTTTATTTTGTGACTTGCTTGTTGATTTGAAGGGCATGGCCATGTTTTTCTTATCTTCCTTTTCATAAGTAATTGTGATGATGACGAACCATTTCTCAAAGGTGATGCTCGATAACTAAGCAATCCAAGATATGGATCATCCTGGCTGTCCATCGATTTTTGAAGCAATTATTTTACGATCTGCACACCTTTCTCTGCCTTTCCATTTGACTGTGGATATAAAGGACTGGATGTGACATACTTGAAGTCGTACTTCTGCGCAAATTCCCTCCTTTCCAGACAACTGAAACATAGAAACATACAGTGCAGAAGGAGGCCATTCGGCCCATTGTGTCTGCACCGATCCACTTAAGCTCTCACTTCCAACCTATCCCCGTAACCCAATAACCCCTCCTAACCTTTTTGATCACTAAGGGCAATTTAGCATGGCAAATCCACCTAACCTGTACGTCTTTGGACTGTGGGAGGAACCGGAGCACCCGGAGGAAACCCACGCAGACACGGGGAGAACATGCAGACATTGCACAGACAGTGACTCAGCAGGAATCAAACCTGGGACCCTGGTGCTGTGAGGCCACAGTGCTAGCCACTTGTGCTACCGTGCCGCCATAGACCATTGTCACTCATGACTACCTGTGGAATGCCATGACGAGCAAAGATAGTTTTAGTATGCAGTATAACAGACCTGGCTGACGAGCTGGATAACTGCCACTTCAGGAAAATAGGAAACATAATCCACGATCAGTAAATACTCTTTCCCTTCGAGATAAAACAAGTCTATCCATACATTCTGCCATATAAGTGTACTATGTCGCCCATCTGCATTGGTTCTTTAATTTGTCTTTGTTGGAATTTTTGACATGTCGCTTATTCCTCCACCATCCTTTGAATATCATTGTTGATCCCTGGCCAATATATTGTGTCTCGTGCTCTCCTTGTACACTTTTCAATCCGAGGTGGCCCTCATGAATTTTTGTAAAGTTTTGGTTCGCAGGGACTGTGGTATTATTATTCTTTGTTGCCTTAGTAGGAATCCATTGGCTACACTTAGTTCTGCTCTGATGCTGTGGTACTTTGAACATGACCCTTTTGGCCATCCCTCATTGAGATTCTTGATTACCATCTGCAGATCTTCATCCTTTTTGGTTTCTGCCACTATTAGTTTTGATTTTTCATCAGACACCAGCAGGGTCGCTGTTATCAGACTGACATGCATTTGCACATCATCTTCAATATGATAGTCTTTCAGCACAGCTGTAGCTCTTGATAGCGCATCTGCAACTACAATGTGCTTGCCTGGAGTGTAATCAGATAAAAATCATGCCACTGGAGCTCATCATCATTCTCTGGATGGGTGGTGACATCTCACTCAGGTTTTCGTCACAATGACTACCAATGGTCTGTGATCCGTTCCCACCAGAAAAGTTGGTAGGTCACACACATAGCTGTGAACCTCACCAAGTCATTCACTAGTCCAAGACATTCTTCTCAATTTGAGTGTATGACACTCAGAGTCGGCCATGGACCTAGACGCATAGGCAACTGGCTTCCAATCCCCTCCGTCTCCCTGCTGTAACAAAACTGCACCTAACCCATCCTTCGACACATCAGTCGAGATTTTCATTTTCTTAGTCGGGTCGAGCTGTTGTCAAAGCTGTCTTCAGAGTAAGCCATTCTTGCTCATGCTTATCTGTCCATCCAAAGTATTCATCTTCTTGATAACTCCTCTCAGACATGTTGTCTTGACTGTCAATTCGATAAATTTGCCTATAAACTTGACCATTCCTAATATCCTCAGAACTCCTTTCTTGTCTGACGGTCGTGGCATATTCATTATTGCCTGCATTTTCATTTGATCGGGTTGTACGCCTTGAGCAGACAATCTGTCTCCCAGAAACGTAATTTCCTGAATGCCAAATTGACACTTGGCTTTGTTCAATCTTAGCCCATACCTCTTAACACTCTGCAGTGCTTGGATGAGTTGGTCGTTGTGTTCTTCCTTCATAGAACCCCGTACTATTATATCGTCAACATACACAAAAACTCCTTGAATACCTTGCACAATGTGCTCCATTGCCCTGTGAAAGATTTCAGATACGGATATTATCCCAAAAGACATTTGAAGAAAACAGAAGCGCCAAATGGATTGTTAAACGTACAATACGTGCACTCTCTTCATCCAATTTGAGTTGCCAAAAACCCTGCGATGCATCCAGTTTACTGAAGCACGCGCACCTGGCGTTTCACTTGTTATTTCATCACATTTTGGTATTGGATAGTGTTCCCGTTTGATGTTGGCATTGAGGTCTCTGGATCCATGCATATTCTTTCTTCGTTATTGCATTCCTTAACACACACTATTTAATTTATCCAATTTGTTGGTTCTTCGATTTTATTACTAACCCCCAGGTTCGTCATTCTGTCAAGTTCGTCTTTCAATTAATCCCTTAATGGTGCTGGCACTCTCCTAGGAGAATGTATTACGGGTTGCGCATTATCCTTTAGTTGAATTCGGTAAGTAAACGGCAAGACACGCAAACCTTGAAAAATCCCCGGAAATGCTTGTACTATTGAATCCACCAATCTACTGTGTGCATTCAAAGCATAGTCAGCACTATAAATCCTCTTGACTAACTGAAGTGTTTCACAAGCTTCTACACCTAGTAACTATTCACGATCTGTGGCTACAATTGAAAATTTCACTTTATAGATTCATCTTTGACTTGAACTTCAAGCACCCACACACCTAAGAATTAATCAGTTGACCTATGTAATCTTTTAAAATACTGGTCTGTTAAATCTTGAGCTCGATTCTCATTGCTTCAATATCTGTGATACTGATGAGATTCGCTTTCCGCTCCCATGTTGAGTTTGACATGTAGAAACATTTGATTTATAAGTACAGAGACTGTCCAGTTATCTTTATTTACAGTAGATACTTCATTATTACTACTTCTCATTTTAGTAGAAGACATTTCACTTGATTTGGCTTGGTTGGCCCTGTCTGCATTAGAAACGGCATCAATGAAGAACGTGTCCTCTAAATTAGTTTCATCAATGGCGTTAATGGATTTTTGTAAGTCGATTTTCTTGTTGGAAAAACATTGCTTGGCAAAGTAGTTTTTGCCCATGCACTTCACACAGATTTTCCCAAAGGCCTCTGTAAGTGCCCATGGTTCACAACTGCTTACAAAATGGTGGTGTCTGGCAATCACTTAAAATGGCCACCGCTGTTGAGACCACATTTTACTTTTGGGAGCGACACAACATTTATGGTGCCGGCTTCATTCCCAATTTTCGTGCTTAAACTTCTCATGTTTAACGTGTTGATGTTCTACACAATTAACATACTGGCATGGCAAATTTTTATTGCGTCTTCGAGCTGGAGTTCATTTTCCCTCAAAAGACATTCACGCACTTTATCATTTTTTATGCCAAATACGATTTGATCCTTGATCATTGATGATTTTAACGTGGCAAAATTACAAGTCTGAGCCTTTAATTTTAGATCCGTTCGAAAACTGTCGATCGACTCACCTTTCTGATGCGAGCATGTTCTGAAAATGTACCTTTCAAAAGATGTGTTCTTCTTCGGGGTACAATGCTCATCAAACATTTTAAACGATTGCATCAAAGCTCTCACTATCTGCCTTTCGCTCAAATACAAATGTGTTTAAGATTTGATTTCCTGTGCCTCCTACAGTGAGCAGCAATGCTAGTTTTCACTCATCAGGCTGTGCCTGTAGACCTAAGGCTGCCACGTACAAAGTAAAACTGCTGCTTGAAAGTGCACCAATTTGCATCTATGTGCCAGTTACATGAAGACTTTGTGGTGATTTCAAGCTATCCATCTTTTTCTTCGGTGACCAGTTGAGTGTTGAGATGTGTTCTTTTGTAGTTTTTCATCGATTAGTAGATTTTTTTAGTAGTACCGTTTCCTAGGTTCTTTACTTCAGATCTTCAATTCGTAGATCACCACTTCTGGTACCATGTTACGTTCTAGTGCGTTGCAATGATTGAGTCAGTGCACCAAAGAACGTCTAGTTCGTGAGTAGTTCAGATTTATTAAATTACAATAATGTGGGTAGAAAACAATACTAATACTACTAACAAACTGCAAACCGTTAACAACTAGAATATGAGAGCTAATACTATACACGACTGTCCACGCCGACTCCTCACTCAGACTCCACAAAGTTGCAGTGTCATGTGGTGTAGTTTCTACTGCCATCTGCTGGTAGGACAATCTAACATATTAGCATACAGAATTGCTGCTGCATATTTTTGCTTATCCTCAATGAGCCAACAACTCTACTCAAGGGTCACACCTTCTGAAGGACCATGTAGTGGAGAGCACAGCAGACCACCACAAAGACCACAACCCTTGCAGGTGATGTGAGAATGACTGTCCTTGACATCAAGGCAGCATTCGACCAAGTAAGGCGTCAATGATTCCTAGCAAAATGGGAGTCAATGGGAATCAGGGGAAAAACTCTCTGCTGGTTGGAGTCATACTTAACACAAGGTTGTGGTGGTTGGAGGTCAATCATTTCAGCTATGGGACATCATTGTTGGACTTCCTCAGGGCAATGTCCTGGGTCCAAACATTTTCATCTGCTCAATCAATGGCCTTTCTTCCATCATAAGGTTGGAAGTGGGGATGTTCGCTGATGGTTGCACAATGTTCAGAACCATTCACAACTCCTCAGATACTGAAGCAGTTCACATGAAATGCAACAAGACTTGGGACATATCCAGGCTGGGGCTGACTAGTGGCAAGTGACATTCACAGTACACAAGTAACAGACAGTGACCATCTCCAACAAAAGAGAATCTAACCATTACTCCTTTACATTCAATGGCATTATCATTGACAAATCCCCCACTATCAATATCCTGGGGGTTACTGCTGACCAGAAACTGAAGTGGACTAGCCACATTAATACTTTGCCTATGAGAGCAGGTCAGAGGCTCAGCATCCTGCAATGAGTAACTCACCTCAAGCTACCTCAAAGCTTGTCCAAGTCAGGTGTGTGATGGAATATACTCCACTTGCTGATGAATGCAGCTTCAATAATACTCAAGATGCTCGACCAACATCCAAGACAAAGCAGCCGGTTAATAGGAACCCCTTCCACAAACATTCACATCCCTCCACCATGACATACAGCGGCAGCAGTGACTCTTTCTCAGAGCTGAAGAGAGGGAGGAGTTGTATCCTCTCAAAAACTCTGTTTGCTCTCCCTACAGATTAGTGATGGGAAATCTGCAACCCTAGGGGCAGTATGGGGCCCATCATGGCTCTAGTGCGGCCTGCTGACTACTGCTCAAGCAGAGGAATCGCGCTCCTGCAGTTCATGCTGCAATAAGGCTGCCAGTGGCCGATTTATTGTGAAACTGATTGTGCTTTGGCACAGACTCCCAACCGATCAAAACTGTGTTCAAAAAGCTTGGAAGGGTGGCACGGTGGCACAGTGGTTAGCTCTACTGTCTCATAGTGCCAGGGGCCCGGGTTCAATTCCGGCCTTGGGTCACTGTCTGTGTGGTGTTTGTACATTCTCCCCGTGCCTGCGTGGGTTTGCTGCGGTTTCCTCTGGCAGTCCAAAGATGTGCAGGTTAGATGGATTGGCCATGATAAATTGTCCCCTAGTGTCCAAAATTGCCCTTAGTGTTGGGCATAGTGTTAAAACATACAGTGAACATCTTAGCAACCATTAATTCAATACATCCCCAAAGAATACAACACTAAGTAATCCTTACTTTCCTTTTAACATCCATAAGACAAAAAAAAAAAACCTTTTAACAGAAGCACATCTGGTTTAAATGCACTACTGAGAACAGTTATCACTCTGAATTTGCCAAATGACCAAGAGAAAGGGCGGAATTCTCCGCAATGGGGGGCTAGGAGCGGCATTTCGTGAAACTCGGCCGCCGGACCTTGACGCTGGCGGCGCCTTAGTGACGTCAGCCGCGCATGCGCAGGTTGGTCGGCTCCACCCCGCATGCTGCGGTTGGCCGTCTTCTCCCTCCGCTGCCCCGCAAGACGTGGCGGCTTGATCTTGCGGGGCGGTGGAGGGAAAGAGTGCGTCTCTTGGAGACGCCGGCCCGACGATCGGTGGGCACCGATCGTGCGCCAGTCCCATCCTGAGCACAGCCGTGGTGCTTGAATCCCCTCTCCGCCCCCCACAGGCCCCAAACTTACCTTTCGTGATATGTTCACGCCGGCAGCGACCTGGTGTGGTTGCCGCCGGCGTGAACAGGTCGGAACGACAGGCCGCTCGTCCCATTCGGGCCGGAGAATCGCGGGTCGCCGTGAAAAAACAACGACCCGCGATTCTCCGAGCAGCCTGTCGCAAAACGCGACACACCATTTGGGGGGGGGGGTGGGAGAATCGCGGGGGTTGCCAGAGCGGCCCTCCCGCGATTCTCCTACCCGGCCTGGGGAGCGGAGAATCGCGCCCATAGTCTTTACATGGCAGAGAGAACAACATTACACTTTCTGTGGCTGACTGCAGCTCCAACACTGAAACAAAACCAAAAAAAACAGACACACCCAAGCTTTTCTCCAAAGCGAAAACTAAAAAGCAGAGCCAGAGCTCAGCTCCACCCTCACTCTGACATCACTGCAGTAACTTTAGCAGACTATCACTTCTTAAAGTGATATTCTCATGACAGTCTGGTCTGATACTTTGGCCGGTGAAGATCACCGCTGTTCCATCGCTGTTGCTGGCTGCTGCAGAGACAGTTTCTAAGGTGGTGCAGCACCAATCAATTGATTTAGATGCTGCTCTGTCTCACAAGCAACTGTGATTGACAGGATAGTTCTATTGTTCCTGGAAATGGCCTTTTTCCTCCGTATTAAGATGTTTGGGCCACAGCTTTCCCATCAATGTTTATTAAAACTGCAGCCTGCTTGTCCTTGTACGTGGCTTAATTTCCCCGATCCCTTTGCGTTGTAGATGGGGGAGAGCTGCTCCGCTGGCCAGGGGGGCTTTGGCGGGGGCTGGGGGTACTGGTGGGGGTTGGTCTGGGGGTGGGGAGGGGGGTTACAGTGGGGCACTGCCTGGCAGGCTGGGTCCACACGCGCGGCCGGCGCCATGTTGTACGGCGCAACAGCTGCAGGCCGACGCCATGCGCATGCGCGGCCACAGATCCCGCAATTCTCCAGCTGTATCTGCAGGGAACGCAGGGGGTTTTACGTAGCGTGGCTGCTACCCCCCACCAGGCAGAGCATCGATGTGGGAGCGGCGCTGACTTTTTGTTTTC
Source organism: Scyliorhinus canicula (assembly GCF_902713615.1). NCBI lineage: Eukaryota > Metazoa > Chordata > Chondrichthyes > Carcharhiniformes > Scyliorhinidae > Scyliorhinus > Scyliorhinus canicula. Next base: position 82,796,084 of record NC_052163.1, read on the forward strand.
AAGACTAGACACATACTCCAATTGGAGAATCCAGCCTACAATGTTTTGGCTCAACTGCTTTCTGTGGTAGTGAATTCCACAGGCTGACCACTCTCTGTGAAGAAATGTCCTCCTTATCTCTGTCCTAAATGGTCTAACCCCGTATCCTCAGGCTGCAACCCCTGGTTCTGGATACCTCCACCCTCGAGAACAACCTTATTGCACCTGCACGGATCTTGTCCTGTTGGAATCTTATAGGTTTCTATGAGAACCATCTCATTGTTCTGAGCTCCAGCGAATACAATCCTAACTGACTCAACCTCTCCTCAGACAGCTCCTCAATGAGTAGTTTGTATCGGTATTCCCAGGGATAAGGATATAATGAATGTTGAGGTCGGATAGGTGTGGTGAACACTCTTGAGCATGTCAACACGTCAGGAGGAAGCGTTGAGTATCCTAAATTGCATGAAGGTAGACAAGTCCCCGAGGCCGGATGAGATCTATCCCAGCTTACTACAGGAGGCAAGGGGAGAAATAGATGGGGCCTTACAGAATTTTGTGCGGAGTTTTAGAAGCTGACAGGGCCTTGTTCACTGGCTGGAGAGACGGCAAGAGAGTCCCATTATTTCCTTTGGAGCAGGTCCACCAAATTAGTGGACAATCAGGCAGTTGATTGGTCATTGGCAAGCCTTATACAGGATCAGGACATATGGGTGGGTGGTGGGAAGTCCCGTGCTCTCGGAATTACCAGAATCAAAGAGGAACGCAGGTCGGTGGTAAGTGATGGCGGGAGGCATTTGGTGGGGGAATGTTTGTAATGGTCAGAATGGAGGAGGATGGTGGGGTTCAGCAGTAAGGGTGAGTGGTGGCTCTCAGTGACCATGGCTCCCCCCCCCCTCCTTTCCCATGACCAAGAACTGAATGCCTTTGAGCTGTCTGTGTGGAGTCTTCATGTTCTCTCCCGTGTCTGCGTGGGTTTCATCCAGGTGCTCTGGTTTCCACCAGTCCAAAGATGTGCAGGTTAGGTGGATTGGCCACGCTAAATTGCCCCTCAGTGTCCGGGGCTGTGGAGGTTAGGTATTGTTAAGAGGTTAGGGGAGCTGGTTTTAGGCAGAGAGCTCTTTCAGAGGATAAGTGCAGACTCGGTGGGCTGAATGGCCTCCATCTGCACTGCAGGGATTCTATGATTCAGGGTCTTCCCTGTGAGACCACAAATAACACGCGCAGGTTTGCTTACCATGCTGGTGACAGGCCTGCCTTCTGCTGGATTAATTGCAGTGGTGTCCATGAGCTTTTCCTTCACAGACTTCAATGGTGTACAGGCAGCAAGGTGGCAGAGTCCTTAGTTGGCACCTTCATACCTGATTAAATGGCCTCTCCACCTCCATACGAACATTTGAATTAGAAGCAGGACTAGGCCTCTTGGCCCCTCAAGCCTGATCCACAATTCAGTAAGATTATGGCTGTTCTGACTGTAACCTCAACCCCACATTCCTCCCTACCCTTTTGATTATAACCTTTCACCCCCTTGCTGATCAAGAGTCTAAGCAATTCAAATCCGCCTATATCCACTATAACCCAATATTCGAGAGCTGCAGTGGAAGATCGGCCTAAAGCAATCCAACAACCTGTATACCAACAGATTACTCGGATTACTGAGGCACAGCGCCCTCTGGAGGTACTACTACCTCCCTGGAGCATGAAGCTGGATCTGGATTTTGTGATGGGGTTGGGAGGGGTGCATTCTGGTCTTGTATGCCTTAAAATGGGACACCAGTAAAATCTAGGAAATAGGAATACTGATCCCTTACTGGGAACATGGATAACTTCACATTTTCCACATTCCATCTGCCGATTTTGCCCATCATTTAACCTATCTAAATCCCTTTGTGGACCCTGTATGTGCTTCTGAGAACTTAGTTGCCGATCTACCTTTGTATCATCAGCTAATTTAGAAATCATACATTCGGCCCCTTTGTCCAAATCAATGATGTTGATTGCAAATAGTTGAGGCCCCACCACTGATCCCTCCGGCACTCTCACTAGTTACAGCTTGTCAACCCACAAATAACCCAATAATTTCAATTCTCTGCAACCTGTTAGCTAATCAATCCTTGATCCATTCTAATGTGCCCCCCCCCCCCCCCCCAACAGCATGAGCTCTTATTTTGTGTAGACCCTTCCGAGCTGTTTATTTAGTTTCAGCCAGGAGGATGGTCATTAACAGAGGGATGGTGAGGTGTGAGATGGTTGAACAATGGGGAATTGGGGTGGTCTTCACAGGAACCGGAGTCAAAAGAGGCAAATACATAAAGCTCAACTGGACTCCTCTTCTCCCTCCTCCCCAGTTTCTACTCAAATCCCTGATGGAAAGTCTGTGCCCTAATGAGGGTCAGGCTTTGGAGGTTAAAGCAGATCATCATGAATTGAGACTCACGCTCCAGCGGGAACTGGATCCAGGCAGCACCTCAATGACAGAATCACAGAATACTACAGTACAGAAGAGACCCTTCGGCCCATTGGGTCTGCACCCATGCATGACCTGCCCAACTAATCCCACTTGCCAGCACTTGGCCCATAGCCTTGAATGTTATGGCGAGCCAAGTGCTCATCCAGGTACTTTTTAAAGGATGTGAGACATCCCGCCTCTACCACCCTCATGTTCTTATTCCTCTTCAATGTATCTGTGTTATTACCGCGTGGTGGCACTTTCCACAGTTCCTCTGGGTAAAGAGGTTTCTCCTGAATTTCTGATTGGATTTATTAGTGACTATCTTATATTGATCACCCCTAGTTTCAAACACCCCTCCATAAGTGGAAACATTTTCTCTCTACTGACCACATCAAATCCTTTCATAATCTTAAAGACCTCGATCAGGTCACCTCTCTCCGAGTCGACCACGCCCGCCAACAATGTAGTATCCACCACAAAAACGTAAACCCGGGAAAAACGTGAACATTCCTTCACCCTCGGCCTCCCAAACCTTCAAGGGTCCAACAACCCCCCCCCCCTCACCGCCCCTAATACGCTCAATAAACCTCTTAGCTCCTTCACCACTGCTGACACCTTCCCCAACCTCGGGCTCAACCGGCCCAAACCTGGCCCCATAAACGTATTAAAATCTCCCGCCCCCCATCCCCATAATCAACCAGTGCAAGTCCAGGTCAGGGATCTTCCCCAGTACCCGGCTCATGAAATCTACATCATCCCAATTTGGGGCCTAAATGTTTACCAGGACCACCGACAACCCCTCCAGCTTCCCACTCACCATCACTAACCTCCCACCCAGGTCTGCCACAATGTTCCCCACCTCGAACATCACCTGCTTATTCACCAGCACCACCACCCCCCGCCCGCCTCGTCTTAAGTCCCGAGTGGAACATCTGCCCCGCACATCCTTTCCTCAACCTCATCTGATCCCCTACCTTTAAGTGTGTTACTTGTAAACAGGACAACAGGGCTGGAGGGGAGTGGGTGGGAGGGAGGGGGGAGGGGGGGGGGGGGCCCGCAGTGGAGGCTGGATGTGGGGTTGTTGACGGATGCGGAGGTGTGTGGGCGATTGAGCGATGCCATCCGAGCGTATGTGGAGCTCAATGACACGGAGGAGGTCACGGACCCCACACTATGGGAGGCACTCAAGGTGGTGATTCGGGGGGAGTTTATTTCAATTTGGCTGCATAGGGAGAAGGCTGCTACTTTACCCGTGGCAAAGAGGTGCCCAGGCTAAGTACCTGTAAAAAGCCTCGATCCTCCAATCCTGTCAGTTCAACAGAAATGTGATGGAACACTTTTGTTTCCTTTACAGTTATGGAAAAAGCTGGGGGTGAAGAAGGTTTCATCAAAATGGCTGCGGATGTGAGGAAAATTTCCAGTTTTGGAGTCTATCCAATAGTGTAAGGAACCCATGTTAAACCAGAGCTTCATGGAACTTCCCCTTGAAAGAATGACAGAAATATTCCTGCTGCTGCTTACTCATTTTACGCCATTGCTTTAACTTCCTGCTACAAGTTTAAAAGTGGAATAATAACAGCTTCTACACATTTGTATAACTTTACATGAAGACCAAACCCATTGTGTATTTAATGTATGTAACACATCATCCAACTTGTGTAGAGACAATGGGCTGCATGTACTGGTGATGTAATATAGTAAACACTGTCTGCAATCACTTTCAGAGTCCTTTTATTGCAAATATCCCTGTTTCCTGAACGTATGTCAGCCCTCATTATCGTGCTAATGTCATCTTTAATGAACAGAATCACCGCTCCACATTTTTCTAACTTCCTGTCATAGAACAGAGAACATACAGTGCAAAAGGAAGCCATTCGGCCCATCGAGTCTGCACCGACCCACTTAAGCCCTCACTTTTGCCCTATCCCCGTAACCCAATAACCCCTCCTAACCTTTTTTTGGTCACAGAGGGCAATTTATCATGTCCAGTCCATCTAACCTGCACGTCTTTGGACTGTGGGAGGAAACCGGAGTTCCCGTAGGACAGTGTTCTTCAAACCCACAGGTGAGTCGTGGGCGGGTGTCGGGAGGGTTGCAGAGCCGTTGTCCGCGGCGCTCCCGATCGCGCAAATCCCCGCGCAGCAGCCGGCTTTTCATAACGCCGGCTGCAAGCGGCCAGGAACATGTCAAAAAAAACTTGACAGCATTGCGCATGCGCACGTGCGATGATCGGTGCGCATGCGCAAATCGGGCAGGCGTGTGCAGTGTGACCGCTATTTTTTAAAACCGTTGCAGCTTTTTGTTTTAGAAGTTCTGCAGTGGTTTTTATTCATTTATTTCATTCATTGAATATTTATTTTTTTCATTTATTTTATTCCTTTTATTTTTGTTACAAGTTCGGGGGTTTTTTATTCATTTTTTTCATTTTATTTTTGTTACAAGTTCGGGGGGTTTTTATTCATTTTTTTCCCTTTATTTTACTCATTTTTTTTTACAAGTTCGGGTTGTGGGGTTTATTTGATAAAACTTTACTGAAGAAAATTCAGAACTTTGGACAGATGGAGACTCCATACTTTCCGACAACGGAAGGCTTCACCTTCATCCAACAGGTTCCATTGGAGGAGTGTGTACGAGGGCCAAAGGGACCCAAAACCATTTCCTCCATTTTTGTCAGCAGCAAACAAGGTAAGAGAAAATGGTGGGTCGCGCAGGTCGGCCGGCGTGGGTCACGAAGGTTGGTCGGCGTGGGTCACGAAGGTTGGTCGGCGTGGGTCACGAAGGTCGGCCGGGTTGGCTCCCGAAAGTTGGCCGGTTGGTAAAAATGGGTCCCCGGAAAAAAAGTTTGAAGAACTCTGCCATAGGAAACCCATGCAGACATGGGGAGAACGTGCAGACTCTGCACAGACAGTGACCCAGCGGGGAATCGAACCTGGGACCCTGGTGCTATGAACGGACAGTGCTATCCACTTGTGCTACCATGCTGTCCTTCCAATGATTGACAGGAAACTGCATTGAACAACGCAACAGGAAACCTCTAGGGTTCAGGATAGAGGAAAAGGTTGGGGAGGGGGAGGGAAGCAGGAAACATGTTTCCTTTTTATATGAAATAACATTTAATGGTAAGGGGAATTAAACCCACATTACTGGTGTCCATTTGGTGGGTTTTCCAGGAATGAACTGAGAGGACTACAATGGGAGTAGAGTCTCTGTCAGTGCAGAGTTCATCCAGCAACCTGTTCAGAACAGGACACCTGAATCCTGAAGCGCTGGAGCGCTGTGTTCTGCAATGTCTCCGCTCCTCAGTGTCACACACCCCAGGTGTCCTTCTGTTTTGTGACTCACCTACACCCCACAATAGCCTCAAGGAGGGGAAGCCTCCCCGCTTCCTTCTTCAGCCGGCCCAGAAGTGATGAAACGAGGCCACAAACTCTTCGTCCTCCAGGAGTAGGTTGTTAAAGTGCCAGTACGCAGACTATGTCTGAGCACAGGCGGGCGAGCGTCACCCACACCAGGCGGTGATCCGAGCCTGGCACCTGCTCCACAGAGCCCGTTGGAATGCTGGGAAAGTACGCCCTGGAAATGCAGAGGCGGTTAATTCTAGACGCTCCAACCCCAGGCCGCAGAAAGGTGTTCACTCTGGAGTCAGGATGGAGAGAGTTCACCAGATGTCCACCAAGTTGAAGCACTCAACCAGATTCCTCAACTTCATCACCCCCCGGCGAGTCAGTCCCTTTCCTGGAGGGTGCACTTGAAATCCCCTCCGAGGATGATACACTCATCTGCCGGGATGGTGCCGAGAACAGTGGACGCTCTATCAAAGAAGGTTGTTTGCTGTAGGCCAGCCTGGGGAGCGTAGGCATTCACAAAGTGAAGCACCATTCCCCCATCATGCAAACCCCCTGGCACTGGTTCCTTGACCCCCAAGATCTCCGGCTGAAAATGGTGGGCCAACAAATGGACAGCCCATGTGAAAGTGAGGTCGGGTATCTCCCTCTTCAGGAGGTACTCCAGGATGGTGTGGGTTTCCTGCAGGAAGCACACCGCATGTTTCCCATCCTGGAAGACCAAGAAGGACAGGAATATGTGGTCTGTGTGCCTACTGCCATTGATGCTGAGGCTAGCTATGGTGTGGAGGGGAAAGTAATGTGAGGACAGAGTTACTTACACATTAATATCTAGTTGCTATTAAAGAAAAGGCACTTCCTAAAGCATGATGGGATTGCTTGACTATATTTTAACACTGCTTTTAGCTACATCTTGGGATGTTGGGTCAATGTACCAAGATACTAATCAGAAACATTTGGCCTTATTATGCTGACAAGTTGTTTTTAGCCAAGGGCAAGAACTACATACTTTCCCAAGGTTAATTTAATATAAACATGGCCAGCCAGATGCTGTTTACATCTAGAGCTGTTTATTTCAGACTATAAAGATATGCTTTATTCGGTCTAATCTCAGAGTGCTGTGGAATGGCTATTGTAGAGATCTACCATGCAATAAAATGAAGTCTAAAATCACTAGAAATCAGTAGAAATTTGAGTTACACTTCTCGGATGCAAGTAAGAATCTTTTATTGCCTCCACTGATTACAATTGAGAAAAACTTAAATCTATTCTCAATAAAGTCTTGCCAGCAAAAGACTTAAAGAGAAGTAATTTATAAAACAATTTAACTTTCAAAATAATACAGAAATGGTTTATTGCTTACGGCAAAACAGCTTGTGCGAACTTTAAGAGTTAGAGTAGAAAAGTGAAAATATGAAAATAAGGATAGCGAATAGTTTGATCAAAGTATAGAGTGATCCTGGATAGAATATGGCTGTATGGACCATCATGTTTAAGGAGAATGTTATCAGTCTGAAGCCATCTGTCTATGCCTCGATGTCATCCTAATTGCTTTGGGGAGTTTCAAATACATTTGATTGGATAGTTAATTGTCAATCTTCAATGTGCAACATACGTTTTATATGTTTCATGTTTGAATATTTGTGTGTGCTATGGAAGTGATTTTGGGCTGTAATCATGTCTGGTTTTCACTGGTATTCTGCTGACCCACTTTATCCATATTCTGAACAATGGTGGCTTCATATTGCTATGGTGCTTATGACCTTGATCTTGATCACTGGTACAGCTCATTTCTGAATATGAAACTAACTTTGAAATCTGTTCACTAGAATAATAGTCTGATCATATTGTTAGTAAAAAATGTTGTTTTGATCTTCAATTAGCTTGTGGATGTGTTCCTGTACCAGCCTCCCCGAACAGGCGCCGGAATGTGGCGACTAGGGGCTTTTCACAGTAACTTCATTTGAAGCCTACTCGTGACAATAAGCGATTTTCATTTTATTTCATTTTCAAGCTCTGTGCCTCTGTTCTTGCAAGCTGTGTGTTTTGTGATGGCCTAAGGTTAAATCCTTTTTAAGATGAGTTTCAAGACTGGGCTTTAATATTGACACTAAAATGTTTTTTTACCTATCAGAAATATCTTTTACCTATCAGAAATAGCTGATTCCCTTCACCATTGCAGCCTCTCCACAATAACGTGTTAATACAATTCCTGAAACAAAGCTCGAAGCTTCTATTATTATTTCCACGACATATGGACACCTCTATGTCAGTGGTAGTTTGTATCCATCACCAACACCTTAGATGCGCTCGGAGGGAGCAGAGGAGTGCCTGCCCCTCCACTCCCTCAGGGGCCTAGCGAGGAAGGCAACAGCCCAGCACTGCTCTTCCTGGTCTCAGTCTTCCTCCTGCGCCTCAATGGCATAGGTGCAAATGGAGCGAATGAGCAGCGCCAATCCAACCAGTTGTTGAGGGCTAGCCATACACGGTCTTGGTGACTGTGATTGGTGTGGAAAAAGTCCCAGAGATCCCCGGAGGGAATGAGGGTAACTTGATGCCGGGCAGAAGGGAGACCTCTGCCTCCGCAGGTCACCGGAATCCATTGTTACGATACCCTGGGGGAATGCGTGGTCAATTCCAGCCCCACCAACCCCGGAGTCCCAATGTAAGTGAATTAACCAATAATTCATCATTTCCAAAGATCTTTATCCCTTGAGTGCTCCAATGAGTTACAAACACCAGGGGCTGAATTCTCCCCTACCCGGCGGGATGGAGTGATGTGAACCACTCCGGCGTCAGGCTGCCCCAAAGGTGCAGATTTCTCCGCACCTTTAGGGGCCAAGCCCTCACCTTGAGGGGCTAAGTCCGCGCCGGAGTGGTTCCCGTCCCGCCGGCTGGCGTGGATGTCCTTTGGCACCACGCCAGCCAGAGCCGAAGGGACTTCGCCGGCCGGCGGAAGTCCGTGCATGCGCCGGAGTGTCATCATCCCCACGCATGCGCAGGGGAGAGGGTCACCTTCGCGTCGGCCATTGCGGAGGCTATGGCCGACGCAGAAGGAAAAGAGTGCCCCCATGGCACAGGCCCGCCCGCCAATCGGTGGGCCCCGATCGCGGGCCAGGCCACTGTGGGGGCACCCCCCCGGGGCCAGATCGCCCCGCGCCCCCCCCCCCCAGGACCCTGGAGCCCGGCAGGCCGCCTGTCCCACTGGTAAGGTAGGTGGTTTGATTCAGGCCAGCGAGAGGCATTACAGCAGCGGGACTTCGGCCCAATTGCGGGCCGGAGAATCGCCGGGGGGGGGGGGGGGGGGGGCCGACCGGCGCGATTCCCGCCCCGCCGAATATCCGGTGCTGGAGAATTCGGCGGCCGGCGGGAGTGGGATTCACGCCCCCTCCTTCCCCCGGCGATTCTCCGACCCACCGGGGGGTCGGAAATCCAGCCCGAGATTTATAAGTAAAACATTAACAAACTATTTATTAATAAAAAAAGAGAAAAGTTTAACAGAAGGAAATAAATAAATAATAGGATAACACTCTACCAGACTACCTTATTCCATCCCACCCTCTAGCCAGACAGACACAAGACAGACAGAAAGTACGGGTTGGGGAAGAATAAAATAAAAAAGGGATTAAAGTGATTGTTCTGAGATGTTGCAGCCTCCAGGATTTACTCAAGAAGTTCAGGTTGGCGCAATTCTGTCCTTCGACCACCAGATGGTGCTTCACAAATTCCAGGCCCATGCGATTCTGCCCTTTGGCCACCAGATGGAGATGGTCCATTGTGTTCAGATCAGTGCAGTTCTTTTTCTAAATGTATTTTTATTACAAAACGTGTAAAAAAGTGACAACACATAAACAATTCAGGAACAGGCTTCCTGACAAACGACTACACAGTTTGTACCAATTTTTTCCCCTTTTTCTGCCCCCCAACACTCCCCACGACAAACAATTCCTCAAACACGGTCAAGGACATCCCCCATCTTGTCTCAAACCCTTTTAGCTTGTACTTTATCTTTTCCAGCTGCAGGAAATTATACAGTTCACCCAACCAGGCCGCTACCCCCGGTGATGCTACTGATTGTCACTCCAGTAAGATTCATCACCGGGCAATCAGAGAGGCGAAGCTGACAACAACAGTCTTCCTCCTCTCCATGAGCGCCGGCTTCTCCAAAACTCCAAATATCGCCACCAAAGGATCTGGCTCACCTCCTCCCTCACAACCCTGGCTAAGACCACGAACATTCCTGCCCAGAATCTCTCCAACTTTTCGCCCCCAGAACAAGTGCGCGTGATAAACTGATCCCGCCCACACCTCTCACACTCATCTGTCACCCCTGGAAGAACCCACTCGTCCTTGCCTGAGACATATGTACCCTATGTACCACTTTAAACTGTATCAAGCTCACCCTTGCACACGAGGAGGTCACGTTTACCCTTTGCAGTGTCTCACTCATACTCCTCAATTGATCTCCCCTCCTAATTCCCCTTCCCATTTCTCAGTAATCTTCACCACCTGCTCACCTCCTTGCCCTCCCAGCCATCTGTATATATCTCCAATTCTACCCTCCCCTTCTACATCTGGAAGCATCAGTTGCTTCAGCAGGTTGTACCTCGGCAACCTAGGGAACTCCTTCCAAACCTTTCGCGCAAAGTCCCTTACCTGCAGGTACCTAAACTCCTTCCCTCTATGGAGTTCTGCCCTCTCCCTCAAAACCTCTGAACTGGCAAATCCTTCCTCCAGATACAAATCCCTCACTTGACCAGCCCCATATCTTTCCACCTCCTATATATGCCACCCATCCCCCCCCCCCACCCCACCCCCCCCCCGCCTCAATCCCGTGATTCACACGCAACGGCGTTAACACCAACATCCCCTCCATCTTAAAATGCCTCTTCAACTGGTTCCAGATCTTCACCGTGGACTGCACCATCGGGCAACACTGCCGTCACCATAGCCCTTAAGCTGGACCCCTTACAAGGTTCCTCCTCCATCTTAATCCATTCTACCCCCTATCCTTCACACCATTGCCACACCTTCTCTGCATTTGCCACCCAACAGTAATGAAGCAGGTTCGGCAAAACCAACTCCCTCCTGCTGCACCTGCCTCTGTAGCAGTGTCCTCCTAACCCTTGGCGCCTTCCCCACCCATACAAAGTCCGAAATAATCATGTCCAGTTTCCAAAAAAAGGCCATCGTTATAAAGATCAGAGGTTCTGGAAAATGAACAGGAACCTCGGCAGAATAATCATCTCTACCACCTGTTGGAGCATTGGTAGGGAGGGAAATGGACAATACTCCAGAACGACGCTGGTAGAGGAGGCCAGGGAGGATTTCAAGAAGTTGGATACATGGCAATTGACTTTGGTGGCGAGGGTCCAGGTGGTGATGATGAATATTCTGCCGAGGTTCCTGTTCATTTTCCAGAACTCCTGATCTCGAGCAATACAAGGAGGTTGTTCAACGTAATCATGAATCCGTCGGGAGCCCAGGTGATAGTGGGGTCCATGGACGCGGAGAAGGCATTTGACCACAGTGGTGATGCATTTTACGAAGCCTGTTTGATCCTCCACAACCACCCGCAGGACACAGCCTTCCATCGTTCCCGCCAATAGCTTAGCCTGGACTTTCACATCTGTATTTAACAGCGATATGGACCTAGACGACCCACATTCCACCGGGTCCTTCCCCTTTTTCGGGATTAACATGATTGGTGCCTGCGTCATCATCTCCAGCAGCTCCCCATCTTCTCCAATGCCTCGTAGACGCCCCCAAGAGATGTTGTGCCAGGTCCGTCGCAAACTCCTTATAGAATTCTGTTGGGTAACCATCGGGCCCCTGGGCCTTCACAGACTTCAGAACTCTTCTACTGTCCAGAATCTCCCTCAGCCCCAAAGGCTCCTCGAGCACCTGCCTCCTTTCTTCGTCCAGCGGAGGAAACTCCAGCTCATCTAAGAACGGTCCCATGTCCCCCTCTTAACCCAACCCCCCCAGGTCCGCACTGCTCCTTATAATACTCCCTAAACGCCTCATTTAACTTCCCTGGCTCAGTCACCACATCCCCAGTCCGTATCTTCAATATTTCCCTGGATGTGGTCTGCCTTCGCTGCTAACAATCAACTTGCCTTCTCTCCGTATTCATACTGCAACCCCTCTTGCCCTAAGCAGCTGCCCTACCGCCCTCCCTGTTGTCAGCTTATCGAATTGCCGCTCTAACTTTTTCTTCCTTGCCAATCCCTCCGTGGTGGGCACCCTCGAGTACTCCCTATCCACCTCCACTATCTCATTGATTGGACAGTCATATCCCGGCCTCCTTTTCCTATCCGCATGAGCCTTGAACGGGATAATCTCCTCCGGACCACTGCCTTCAGTGCTTCCCAAAACGTGGCCGCCGCCACCTCCCCATTCTGGTTGAAGTTCACATAATCCTTAATCGCCGACCGCACCTTATCACAAAAGCCTCCATCTGGCCAAAACCCTGAATTAAACCTCCACCCCGGCCACTGCTCCCATGCCAATCAAAGCCGAATCTCCAGCCAGTAGGGTGCATGGTCCGAGATTGCTACCCCCGTATACTCCGCCTCCTCCACCCCAACCAAAATCTCCCGGCTCTCCACAAAATAGTCAGTTCTGGAATACACCTTCTAGACATGTGACAAGAAGGAATACTCCCTCCCCCCTGGGTTCTTTAAGCGCCAAGGATTCACCATACCCATCTTTCCATAAATCCACCCAGCCCCTATGCCATTTGTACCCTATCCATTGACCTTGGGCTCGATCTATCCACTCTTGGCTCTAGAACACAATTAAAATATCCTCCCATAATCAACTGGTGCATGGCCAAGTCAGGGATTACTGCCAGAAATCCCCTCACAAAACCCACATCATCCCAATTCAGTGCATACACATTCACCAACACCACCGGTGCCCCTTCCAATACCCCACTCACAATCCCATATCTCCCACCCGGGTCCCTCACTTCCTTCACGGTCACCCCGTTTTCTTACTCATTAAAATTGCCACTCCCTGCGACTTCATGTCAAATCCCAAGTTGAAAACCTGCTCGACCCATCCCTTCCTTAGTCTAACCTAGTCTTTCACGCGGAGATCTGTCTCCTGCAGAAAGGCAACCTCCGCTCTCAAGTTCCTGAGGTGCGCAAAAACCTGGTCCATTGAGCCCACAGACGATTCATGTTACCAGCCTTACCAGAGGCTTATGCCTCCATTCCTCTCTACCGTCCGACATCCTCCCCGTTTAACTCCAGTCGCATTAATCCACCTTGTACCTAGCCCACCCAAGATGGCCCCCTTCTCCACTCCTGACCATGTCTCTTCTCCCCCCTTGCCACGTAGCGTCAACCCCCCCCCCCCCCCCCCTCCATGGCCACCTCTCTCAGCCTTCTCCCCCACCTCACTTCCTTTCACAAGTATTACTTGTCAGCATGGCAGCCCCTGCTCAAAGGCTCCTCCCAATGACCTCTACTCCTCCCCCTCCCTCTGCTCAGGGAAGAAGGCTCCCTTCTGAACTTCCCATCCCCACCCAAACAAAGACTCACCCTGAACTCCAGGTCACCTCCCCCTGAGAGCAAGAAAACAAGAGATAAAACACAAGCAGCCCATGAAACAGGAGGAGGTGGGGGGAGGGGGGGGGGGGGTAATGGGGACAACCATCCCCGCATAAACCTTTCACCCCTGCCACCCTTTATCAACCAACAGTAAATAACAACCAGAATAGAACCCCCTCCAGATCGGAGGAAAACAACCCCCCCCCCCCCCCAGTCCCTATCCCCCACTCCACCCCACCCCCCCAGTCCCTATCCCCACTCCACCCCACTCCCCCCCAGTCCCTATCCCACTCCACCCCACTCCCCCCAGTCCCTATCCCCACTCCACCCCACTCCCCCCAGTCCCTATCCCCACTCCACCCCACTCCCCCAGTCCCTATCCCCACTCCACCCCACTCCCCCCAGTCCCTATCCCTACTCCACCCCACTCCCCGTCCCTATCCACACTCCACCCCACTCCCCCCAGTCCCTATCCCCACTCCACCCCACTCCCCCCAGTCCCTATCCCCACTCCACCCCACTCCCAGTCCCATCCCACTCCCCACCCCCCCTCCCCCCAGTCCCTATCCCCACCCCCCCCCCCTCCCCCCAGTCCCTATCCCCACTCCACCCCACTCCCCCCATTCCCTATCCCCACTCCACCCCACTCCCCCAGTCCCTATCCCCACTCCACCCCACTCCCCCAGTCCCTATCCCCACTCCACCCCACTCCCCCCAGTCCCTATCCCCACTCCACCCCCCCCCTCAGTCCCTATCCCCACTCCACCCCACTCCCCCATCCCCTATCCCCACTCCACCCCACTCCCCCCAGTCCCTATCCCCACTCCACCCCACTCCCCCCTGTCCCTATCCCCACTCCATCCCCACTCCCCCAGTCCCTATCCCCACTCCATCCAACTCCCCCCAGTCCCTATCCCCACTCCACCACTCCCCCAGTCCCTATCCCCACTCCATCCAACTCCCCCCAGTCCCTATCCCCACTCCACCCCACTCCCCCCCAGTCCCTATCCCCACTCCACCCACTCCCCCCAGTCCCTATCCCCACTCCACCCCACTCCCCCCAGTCCCCAATCCCCACTCCACCCCACTCCCCCCAGTCCCTATCCCCACTCCACCCCACTCCCCCCAGTCCCTATCCCCACTCCACCCACTCCCCCCAGTCCCTATCCCCAGTCCACCCCACCCCCCCAGTCCCTATCCCCACTCCACCCCACTCCCCCCAGTCCCTATCCCCACTCCACCCCACTCCCCCAGTCCCTATCCCCACTCCACCCCACTCCCCCCAGTCCCTATCCCCACTCCACCCCACTCCCCCCAGTCCTATCCCCACTCCACCCCACTCCCCCCAGTCCCTATCCCCACCCACCCCACTCCCCCCAGTCCCTATCCCCACTCCACCCCACTCCCCCAGTCCCTATCCCCACTCCACCCCACTCCCCCAGTCCCTATCCCCACTCCATCCCACTCCCCCCAGTCCCTATCCCCACTCCACCCCACTCCACTCAGTCCCTATCCCCACTCCACCCCACTCCACCCAGAATCCCAACCATTACAAAGTGCTAGCATCTCAGTCCCCCCGAATTGTTCAATTCAGTTTCCCCAGTTTATGCTGCTTGGTGAAGTCCTCGGCTGCTTCAGCAGTCGCAGAGTAATATCCCCGGCCTTCAAACGTTGGGTCGAGCACCCCAAAACTGATCTGCCGCCGATACAGCACCGCTTTGGCCTTGTTGAACCCTGCCCGCCATTTCGCTAACTTGGCTCCGATGTCCTGATATATTCTGATTTTGTTCCCTTCCCATTCACAGTTGTGCTTCTCCCTGGCCCAACGCTTTTTCCACAAAGTTGTGGAGTCTCACGATCACCGCCCATGGCAGCTCTAGGCTTCTGCCTCAGAGACCTTGTGGCACTCAAACTTTTCACTCCTTCAGCCAGGCCAACTCTCCGCAAGTTCTGCCTCCTCTAACTGTCCTCCTGCTCCTCCACCTTTGCCCTCAACATCTTGCAAAGGTCTCCCAAGAGCCCCACCTCCGCCTCCAATGCCACCACTCGACCGCCGTGATCTGACATCACCTTTTTAATCTCTTGGATCTGCGACCCCTGCAGCTCTAAAAATTTCTTCACCCTCTCCATTGAGCTCTTCAGAGGTGCCGCAGGCCTTTCAATGACCTTTGAGTGACCCTCCTTCCTCTGCTGGTGGTACTCAACTTTGATGAAAGCCATCAACTGTTCCATCTGGGTCTTTCCGACTTGCACGAGACCTTCCCCCTGCACCATCCTTCCACTGGTTGCTGCACCATAGATTTCCTCCAACTCCTTGGACAGATCTCCCACCGTCTTCTGCCGGGTTTGGTAACCAGCAGACATACCACTCCTGGGGGAATCTACTCCTCCGACCTTCAACTACACCTTTTTTTGTCAAAGACACATCCAATATCGGGTAAAAAGAGCTCTTTCCTATGCCTTCGAGCAGGAGCTGCCCTGTGTGCGACCACTCGCACCATGGCCGCCACCAGAAGTCCAGATCAGTGCAGTACTTGTCGCCAGCCTTCAGAGGGTGCTGTTCACAGGATACTCAGATCAGGGCACTTCTGCCTTTCTACACCAGATGGAGCTTTCACCTTCCTGTGAGAACAATAGAGCTCTGAAATTGGAATTTAGCAGTTTTTACTGGCCCGATTCCTGTACAAGACTGGTGGCTTTATCACAAATGCAACCACTTTAAGCTCTACTTCTTCAGCTCTTCCCAGCCCCTGACACACACAGTTCAAAGTTTACTGACCTGTGGGAAAACTTGTACATTTACACTAAGATCTCTTTCCCAGTTTTGATGGCTGTCTGTGCTCCTTTAACACAGGAAAGGCTACCCAGATTTGGCTACGGTGCTTCTGAAAATCAGGCTGTAGGACGGGCATTAAAAGGGAACATAGGACAGACAGACAATATCCTAACAGCGTGAAAATGAGGAGTACATAATCAGCGTAAGCAGAGAGGACAACTGCGATGCCCAACCCGCACAGTACCAGACCTTTAACCTCCTCTGCAGGATGCACAGGAAAGGTTCCACGCACAGAGAATAAAGTTGACTGGGCAGGGGGCAGCCCTGACGCACTCCGTCTCCCCAAAGCGAAAGGGCACCGTCAGAGGCCCGTTAACCTTAATCAGACGCACTGCGGACAGCAAATTGGACCCGAATGCCCGCTGGGACCCGAGTAAATACTCATGTCCCAACCTGTCGAAACCGTCTCCTGATCAATAGACATGAAGGCGCTCGACAGATCAGCCCTCTGGGGATGTGGACACGGTCCCACACCATATGGATGTTATCATAGATGGTGTGGCTCAGGACCGTGTTGGACTGGTCAGGGTGGTTCATGTGGTCCAGCATGAAGCCAAGGCGCAAAGACATCACCTTTGCAAAGTCTTTGTCGTCGGTGTTGAGGAGGGAGACTGGTCGGCACTTTTGCAGGAGGCAAAATCCCCCTTCTTGAGCAGCAAGATAATGGTCGTGACACATTCCCTCAGGACCCCTGGGTAGGGGCAGCACGGTGGCACAGTGGTTAGCATTGCTGCCTACGGCGCTGAGGACCCAGGTTCAAATCCCGGCCCTGGGTCACTGTCCGCGTGGAGTTTTCTCATTCTCCCCGTGTCTGTGTGGGTTTCGCCCCCACAACCCAAAGATGTGCAGGTTAGGTTAATTGGCCACACTAAATTGCCCCTTAATTGGAAAAAATAATTGGGCACTCTAAATGTTAAAAAAAAAGGACCCCTGGGTGGTCGCTCCCCAGGACGTCCCAGAACACCCTGAAGAACTCCACGGTCAGCCCGGCGTTGCTGTCGAGGGCGCCGGTCAGATCTACGGTGGGTCCTCTCACAGAGCTCTGCAAGCATCCTCGCTGTACGGATCCAGAGAGAAGAGGGTTGAATAAAAGTTCCCGGCAAGGGTCCCGATTCCCTCCGGATCTGAGATGGCTGGCCCGTCATCAGCCAGCAGCACAAGGAGCTGCTGACGGACCCCGCAATCTTTTTCCAGCGAGTAAAAGAAGAGGGAGCCGCATTCCATGTCAGTCAGGAAACAGATCCGCTTGATCTCCGCAAGTCCTTCCTCTTCACCTTTCTGGACGGCGTTTGGTCGCACGGAGGCTCCCTCCCCTCCACACCAGCAGCCACAGTGGCAGCAGGCACTGGCTGCTGGGCCACCCCCAACGAATGGTGCAGGTGTAGTTTCAATGGAGGGAGAAGGGGCGGCAGTGCCAGCTGCGGCCGCCATAGTGATAGTTGTAATGATATGTATAATGTAAGGGGTGTAAAGGGTTAACAAGGTGATGTTCATGTATCTCAACACTAGATGGCATTACAGAGTAGTCTTATAAAAGGTGTGTCTCCAGGTATTCTGGGAGAAGGTTGTGAAGAAGGATAGTGAGAGGTTGATGATTGTTAGAGATAGAGAAATACAGCACAGAACAGGCCCTTCGGCCCACGATGTTGCGCCGACCTTTTGTCCTTGGTTAATCATAGAATTTTGGACAATTTTTCATGGCCAATCCACCCAACCTGCACATCTTTGGACTGTGGGAGGAAACCGGAGTACCTGGAGGAAACCCACGCAGTCACGGGGAGGATGTGCAGACTCCACACAGACAGCGACCCAAGTCGAAATCGAACTTGGGACCCTGGAGCTGTGAAGCAATTGTACTATCCACAATGCTACCGTGCTGCCCTTAAGAAGTTAACCTACACTCGATTATTCTACCCTAATCCATGTACCTATCCAATAGCCGCTTGAAGGTCCCTAACGTTTCCGACTCAACTACTTCCACAGGCAGTGCATTCCATGCCCCCACTACTCTCTGGGTAAAGAACCTACCTCTGATATCCCCTCTATATCTTCCACCATTTATCTTAAATTTATGTCCCCTTGTAATGGTGTGTTCCACCCGGGGAAAAGGTCTCTGACTGTCTACTCTATCTATTCCCCTAATCATCTTATAAACCTCTATCAAGTCGCCCCTCATCCTTCTCCGTTCTAATGAGAAAAGGCCTAGCACCCTCAACCTTTCCTCGTTTGACCTACTCTCCATTCCAGGCAACATCCTGGTAAATCTCCTTTGCACCTTTTCCAAAGCTTCGACATCCTTCCTAAAATGAGGCGACCAGAACTGCACACAGTACTCCAAATGTGGCCTGACCAAGGTTTTGTGCAGCTGCATCATCACCTCACGGCTCTTAAATTCAATCCCTCTGCTAATGAACGCTAGCACACCATAGGCTTTCTTCACAGCTCTATCCACTTGAGTGGCAACTTTGAAAGATCTATGAACATAGACCCCAAGATCTCTCTGCTCCTCCACATTGCCAAGAACCCTACCGTTAACCCTGTATTCCGCATTCATATTTGTCCTTCCAAAATGGACAACCTCACACTTGTCAGGGTTAAACTCCATCTGCCACTTCTCAGCCCAGCTCTGCATTCTATCTATGTCTCTTTGAAGCCGACAACAGCCCTCCTCACTATCCACAACTCCACCAATCTTCGTATCATCTGCAAATTTACTGACCCACCCTTCAACTCCCTCATCCAAGTCGTTAATGAAAATCACAAACAGCAGAGGACCCAGAACTGATCCCTGCGGTACGCCACTGATAACTGGGCTCCAGGCTGAATATTTGCCATCCACCACCACTCTCTGTTTTCTATCGGTTAGCCAGTTTGTTATCCAACTGGCCAAATTTCCCACTATCCCATGCCTCCTTACTTTCTGCATAAGCCTACCACGGGGAACCTTATCAAATGCCTTACTAAAATCCATGTACAGTACATCCACTGCTTTACCTTCATCCACATGCTTGGTCACCTCCTCAAAGAAGTCAGTAAGACTTGTAAGGCAAGACCTACCCCTCACAAATCCGTGCTGACTATCCCTAATCAAGCAGTGCCTTTCCAGATGCTCAGAAATCCTATCCCTCAGTACCCTTTCCATTACTTTGCCTACCACCGAAGTAAGACTAACTGGCCTGTAATTCCCAGGGTTATCCCTATTCCCTTTTTTGAACAGGGGCACGACATTCGCCACTCTCCAATCCTCTGGTACAACCCCTGTTGACAGTGAGGACGAAAAGATCATTGCCAACGGCTCTGCAATTTCATTTCTTGCTTCCCATAGAATCCTTGGATATATTCCGTCAGGCCCGGGGGACTTGTCTATCCTCAAGTTTTTCAAAACGCGCAACACATCTTCCTTCCTGACAAGTATCTCCTCGAGCTTATCAGTCTGTTTCACATTGTCCTCTCCAACAATATGGCCCCTCTCGTTTGTAAATACTGAAGAAAAATACTTGTTCAAGACCTCTCCTATCTCTTCAGACTCAATACACAGTCTCCCGCTACTGTCCTTGATCGGACCTACCCTCGCTCTAGTCATTCTCATATTTCTCACATATGTGTAAAAGGCCTTGGGGTTTTCCTTGATCCCACCTGCCAAAGATTTTTCATGCCCTCTCTTAGCTCTCCTAATCCCTTTCTTCAGTTCCCTCCTGGCTATTTTGTATCCCTCCAGCGCCCTGTCTGAACCTTGTTTCTTCAGCCTTACATAAGTCTCCTTCTTCCTCTTAACAAGACATTCAACCTCTCTTGTCAACCATGGTTCCCTCACTCGACCATCTCTTCCCTGCCTGACAGGGACATACATATCAAAGACACACAGTACCTGTTCCTTGAACAAGTTCCACATTTCACTTTTGTCCTTCCCTGACAGCCTATGTTCCCAACTTCTGCACTTCAATTCTTGTCTGACAGCATTGTATTTACCCTTCCCCCAATTATAAACCTTGCCCTGTTGCACGCACCTATCCCTCTCCATAACTAAAGTGAAAGTCACAGAATTGTGGTCACTACCTCCAAAATGCTCCCCCACTAACAAATCTATCACCTGCCCTGGTTCATTACCAAGTACTAAATCCAATATGGCCTCCCCTCTGGTCGGACAATCTACGTACTGTGTTAGAAAAGCTTCCTGGTCACACTGCACAAACACTACCCCATCCAAACTATTTGATCTAAAGAGTTTCCACTCAATGTTTGGGAAGTTGAAGTCACCCATGACTACTACCCTGTGACTTCTGCACCTTTCCAAAATCTGTTTCCCAATCTGTTCCTCCACATCTCTGCTGCTATTGGGTGACCTATAGAAAACTCCCAACAAGGTGACTGCTCCTTTCCTATTTCTGACTTCAACCCATATTACCTCAGTAGGCAGATCCCCCTCGAACTGCCTTTCTGCAGCTGTTATACTATCTCTAATTAACAATGCGACCCCCCCACCTCTTTTACCATCCTCCATAATCTTGTTGAAACATCTATAACCAGGGACCTCCAACAACCATTTCTGCCCCTCTTCTATCCAAGTTTCCGTGATGGCCACCACATCGTAGTCCCAAGTACCGATCCATGCCTTAAGTTCACCCACCTTATTCCTGATGCTTCGTGCATTAAAGTATACACACTTCAACCCATCTCCTTGTCTGCAAGTACTCTCCTTTGTCAGTGTTACCTTCCCCACTGCATCACTACGTGCTTTGGCGTCCTGAATATCGGCTACCTTAGTTGCTGGACTACAGATCCGGTTCCCATTCCCCTGCCAAATTAGTTTAAACCCTCCCGAAGAGTACTAGAAAACCTCCCCCCCCAGGATATTGGTGCCCCTCTGGTTCAGATGCAACCCGTCCTGCTTGTACAGGTCCCACCTTCCCCAGAATGCGCTCCAATTATCCAAATACCTGAAGCCCTCTGTCCTACACCATTCCTGCAGCCACGTGTTCAACTGCACTCTCTCCCTATTCCTAGCCTCGCTATCACGTGGCACCGGCAACAAACCAGAGATGACAACTCTGTCTGTCCTGGCCTTTAACTTCCAGCCTAACTCCCTAAACTTGTTTATTACCTCCACACCCTTTTTCCTACCTACGTCGTTGGTACCAATGTGCACCACGATTTCTGGCTGCTCACCCTCCCCCTTCAGGATCCTGAAGACACGATCCGAGACATCCCTGGCCCTGGCACCCGGGAGGCAACATATCTTTCGGGAGTCTCGCTCGCGACCACAGAATCTCCTATCTATTCCCCTAACCATTGAATCCCTATTACTATTGCTTTTCTATGCTCCCCCCTTCCCTTCTGAGCCCCAGAGCCAGACTCAGTGCCAGAGACCTGGCCGCTGGGGCCTTCCCCCGGTAGGTCATCCCCCCAACAGCATCCAAAACAGTATACTTGTTTTGAAGGGGAATGGCCACGAGGGATCCCTGCCCTGTCTGCCTGTTAGTTTTCTTTCCCCGACTGTAACCCAGCTACTCTTGTCCAGTACCTTTGGTGTGGCTACCTCCCTGTAACTCTTCTCGATAACCCCCTCTGCCTCCCGGATGATCCGAAGTTCATCCAGCTCCAGCTCCAGTACCTTAACACGATCTCTGAGGAGCTGGAGTTGGGTGCACTTCCCGCAGGTATAGTCAGCGGGGACACCAGTGGTTTCCCTCACCACCCACATCCTGCAGGAGGAGCATGCAACTGCCCTGCCTCCATCCCCTCTTACTTTACAGAATTAGCTGCCCCGTGGACCAACTGGAACTCCGCCCTCCGACTCTGCTTCCAGTCAGCTGTACTCTAAACTCCTGGCTCCCTTCACGCTCTTTGATAAATATAGGAAATGAAATGTAAGGAGCACCTTACTCCCTCCTCACCTAACTCCCTCAGTCACTAAACTCTCACTGTTGCACTCAAATGCCACAAGCTCAGCACTCCCTCAGTCACCAAACTCTCACTGTAGCACTCAAATACCACAAGCTCAGCACTCCCTCAGTCACCAAACTCTCACTGTAGCACTCAAATACCACAAGCTCAGCACTCGTGCAAACAAAGTCTGCACTGTAACTAGCTCCTATTTATGCTGTGACTGTGGCCTCTGAAAACTGACCTAATGCAATTAACTAATTAACAAGCTCCAGCTGCAAGTAAGTACAAGTAGAACCTTGTTTAAAGCTGATTCAAAATTCACCTTCTTATAGACCAAACAGCAACTTTTAAGTTAATTAACTAAATAAAATAAGTACTAGACTTTAAATAAAAATGAACCCTTATACTCCCTCAGTCACCAAACTCTCATTGTTGCACTCAAATGCCACAAGCTCAGCACTCCAGTGCAAAACTGTACTAAAAAGATATTATAGATTTCTGTAATATAGATTTTATACTGTTGTTTTATTAGCGATTAGTTAGTGAAGTGTGCAAACCATTGAAGTAGTGTAAAAAAAATTTGCTTTGTTTCAAATACATAGTTTGATGTTCTTTGTCAACACAACCACTTTTTGTCATCTTGGAGAACTGTGGAAGGGACATCACAGTAGTGACAGCGGCAGCCGGGGGCGGGGCAGCTGCAGCAAATATGCCCCCACCACCGTGCAAACATGGCACCACATGCCATCTGCGGACTTCAGCCCCTGGGGGTCCAGGACGCCCCTCTCCCACCTTCGGTCGTCGGGTGGGAGGACTGTGGGTGAGGCCCTGGAGAGGTCACAACTGCAGTCCACAGGGAGTCCAACTCCCATTTGGGGCGATTGGATGGGAGGACAGAGGGTGGGCAGATAGCTTCAGCCAAGTAAGTGCCCAGTGGCAGGAGGAGCCCTCTGAAAGTCCCATTCCCATTTTGAATGTTAGGGTGGGAGCACAGAGGGCGGGGCAAATCTCTTCAACCCAAGAGCTGTGGCCCAGCAGGAGAAGGCAGACAGGCAGGCAGACTGGAGAGAAGGCTGCACTTCCCTCTCTCTCCCCACTTGCAGACAGCAAGGAGAAAACAGCAAGAAAGGGAAGGAGGGGCTAGAGATTCGGCGGGGGCGGGAATCGCGCCATGCCGGTCGGCGCCCCCCCCCCCCCCCCCCCCCCCCCCCGGTGATTCTCCGGCCAGCGATGGGTCAAAGTGCCGCTGCTGTAATGCCTGTCCCGCCGGTGTGAATCAAACTACCTCCCTCACCGGTGGGACTGGCGGCACGGGCGGGCTCCGTGGTCCTGGGGTGGGGGGGGGTGGCGATCTGGCCCCGGGGGGTGCCCCCACGGTGACCTGGTACACGATCGGGGCCCACGGATTCGCGGGCGTGCTTGTGCCGTGGGGGCACTCTTTTCCTTCCGCGTCGACCATAGTCTCCACGATGGCCGACGCGGAAGTGACCCCCTCCCCTGCGCATGCGCGGAGATGACGTCAGCAACCGCTGGCGCTCCGGCACATGCGCGGACTACCGCCGGCCGGCGAAGTCCCTTCCACGCTAGCCGGCTGGGCGGCAACCACTCCAGCGCAGGCCTACCCCCTCAAGGCGAGGGCCTGGCACCTAAAGATGCAGAGAAATCCAGCCCAAGAAAACAGCAGCAAAGGCCAAAACAGGACATTGGATCAGCAGGCGAAGCACAGGACAGCACCTCCCCCCTCTTCATAGAATCATAGAACTTACAGTGCTGAAGGAGACCATTTGGCCCATCAAGTCTGTACCGGCCCTTTGAAAGAGCACCCTACCCAAGCCCACACCTCCACCCTATCCCCGTAACCCCACTTAACCTTTTTGGACACTAAGGGGCAATTTATCATGGCCAATCCACCTAACTGCACATTTTTGGATTGTGGGAGGAAACCGGAGCACCCGGAGGAAACTCACGCAGACACGGGGAGGATGTGCTGACTCCGTACAGACAGTGACCTGGCTGGGAATTGAACCTGGGACTCTGGAGCTGTGAAGCAAATGTGCTAACCACTATCAACCCTGCAGACTGCAAATTCAGCAACTGCACAGATCCTATTGGCTGGGGATAATTAGTTACCTCATGGGTCCAATTGAAACAATATAATTAAGGAAATTAACTCAGGGACAAATTAAAAAGGGCTGCTCCTGGTAGGGGCACTGCCCAAAAATGACAAAGAACAATGAAAACTTAGCAAAGATAAACTCAAAACGTGAAAAGAGGGATTGATAAAGCAACCCAACCCCTGCATGCTCCATCTCCAGGGATACCTGGCCGCGAATGAATCCACAGAAGAGGGACAGACAGTCTGGCTGGACGACCCCCTTTGTCATCTGCTGCCTGGTCCGGTTTATGGTGAGTTTCGCCACGACTAGGAGCAGGTTCACGTGGAGGTCCTCCTCCTTCCCCGCCCCTCTCCGCAACTGGTGTCCGTTGCCTGAGCCATGTCTATGTTGAATGTCCTCGGTTTCGCTATTTAGTTTTTTGACAATGTTGTTAAAGTCTTGTTTGCATTTCAGTGTGAGTCCGCGCACGACCATTTAGAGGGGTTGAGGCCGCGAGTTGGACAGACACTGCTGTGCTCTCTGCAAGTTCATTGGGTGTCATCCAGGCCATTCCTCCAGCACCCAGCACGTCCCTGATCCTGGTCACCCTGGCAGCCATAGCCCGCCGCTCCGCCAGCCTCCTGAATGGATACTGGCGGAGGTGCTTATCCCTAACGATAGCCGCTGCTCCTGACGGGGGAGCGCTGCAGTGCCTGGTGACCATGCTCCAGACGTTGAGAAGGTCCTGGTACAAGACGGGCAGCGCCATCGAGGAGCTTTGAAGACAGCGCTGGTCGACAAGCAGGAGCTGCACATCATAATTCAGGCCGTGCACCTTGTGGAAGAAGTACATCGCCAGGACACACCATCATGGCGGAGGCTCAGCATACAGCAGGATCTGAATGCGGAACGTTGCCACCTGGATGCAAAGGCACACCTGCGCCTGACCACCCTCCTCAAGCGGGAGACTCAAGACCTCTGCAGCGGCCCAGTGCTATCCCTTGTCCAGAAGAACTGGTTGAAAGTTCTCTTGATGCGTGTGTCAAAGTCAGGGGGAGTGGTCAAAGTACCAGCCGATACCATAGCATGGATGCAATCAGCTGGTTTTTGATGAGAACTCTACCTCTGAAGGTCAGAACCCAGAGCAGTCCTGTCCAGCATTCCAGGTGAGCAGTGATCTTGGCCTCCAGCTCCTGACAGTTTGCTGGCCAGTATTCCTCAGCTGGGAAAAGATGGACTCCCAAGTAAAGGATGTCGGTCCGGCTCCAACTGAAGGGCCTGAGCCCCTTTGGGAGAACGTCCATCTGCCATGGA
This sequence comes from Scyliorhinus canicula, assembly GCF_902713615.1. Classification (NCBI taxonomy): domain Eukaryota; kingdom Metazoa; phylum Chordata; class Chondrichthyes; order Carcharhiniformes; family Scyliorhinidae; genus Scyliorhinus; species Scyliorhinus canicula. Next base: position 82,821,550 of record NC_052163.1, read on the forward strand.
CCGACCAGGACTCCAGAACATTTGGTTCAGTTGATCCTGGCAGAGGAGGCGGTGGAGTACAAAGCCTGGCACTCTCGCATCCTCCACACATCACTGGAGTTCGTGAACATGAAGAGCATGTCATCAGTGTAAATCTAAAGGGCCACGGCGATACCCGCCCTGCACAGAGTCAGGCCCGATAACCTCCTCTGCGGGAGACACAGGAAAGGCTCTGTGCATAGGGAATAAAGTTGGCCAAACAGGTGGCAGCACTGATGCACTCCTCGTCCATCGCAAAGGGGCACTGTCAGGGACCCATTAACCTTAACTTGACACGCAGCGGCAGTGTACAATAATCAATTCCAGGCAACAATATGTGTTCCCAATCTGAATACCTGCAGAGTCCCGAGTAAATTCTCGTGTTCCACCATGTTGAATTCTTTCTCCTGTTCAAGAGACAGGAAGGCGCTTGACAGACCAGCCCTCTGGGAATCTGGATAATATCGTGGACCAGATGGATATTATCATAGATGGTGCAGTCCGGGACCGTGTAGGAGTGGTCAAGGGGCATCATGAGGTCCAGCAAGTAACCAAGGTGCAAAAACATCGCCTTGGCAAAGATTTTATAGTCCGTCCTGAAGAGGGAGACAATTCTCCAATTTTAAAGGAGGAGGAGATCCCCCTTCTTGAGCAGCAGGGTAACGGTGGCCCTGTGCCACGAAAGGGGCATATCCCCTATCGCCATTACTTTCCCTCAGAACCCCTGTGTGGTCAGTCCCCAGAATGTCCCAGAATGCCCTGAAGAACTCCGAGGTCAGCCCGTCCAGCCCTAGGTTTTACCCCCTGAAGCAAGTTCCACAATTCTAGCTTTCTGAGAGGCCGTTTTTCCAGTTGAATTACTGCCACATCCTCACCACCGAACTCCCTTGGATTCCAGTAGGTGCTGCCACCATCTCCACACCTGCTGATCTGATCACCAGCTGTCACCTCATATGAAAGTGAACAAATGCCCCAGCACAGAGAGAGAGTTCCCCCCACCCCAGCCCCACCCTCCCACCCCACAGCATAGCAATGCCTTCCTGCAGGTTCCTCTTCCAGGTTGTCGGACAACAGTGATATTTCCTGTTGGTGGCAGCAAGACATCCTCGTGCATGACTATGGCTGACTGGACAGAGGACACAGTGGTGCCGACAACCATGGGGTCCACAAGCGATACTGGGCTCAATAGCCTGGAAGGGTAAGAGGAATATCATTATTTCAGCAAAGTGGCTCTGATGATGCAGCAAGCAATCTATATGTGTGAGTGAAGTGGTTTTTCAGCGGGGAAGCAAGACTCAGGCCTTAGCACCAGATGGACGGTGTGTGTGGGAGCTGGTTCATGCTGAGAATATCAGCTGGAATGTTCCGGGTGTTCCCATTGGCGGATCTTCCAGTCCCACCAACGGCAAACCCCCACCAGGAAAGGAGATGTCGAAGTTGGGATTCATTGTTTTGTTTCTAGTCAGCAGCTATTACCAAACCTAGTAAATCAGCAGAAAGAACATTTACAACATTTGAAACAGCGAGAGGTATGATGAAAGATGACAAAGAAGACCATTAGGATGCGTCCTGGGTAAAGACAGACAAGTTCTGTGACTGATCGAAAGATGAAAGTTGGTGGAGCAGGCAGTTCAATGTGGGGAGGTGTGAGGTGATTCATTTTGGTAGGAAGAACATGGACAGACAACATAAAATAAGGGGTTCAATTCTTGAGGGTGTGCAGGAGCAGAGAAACCTGGGTGTTTCTGATCTTGGAGAACCTCACTGTTAGTTATTCAACTGTAGCATATTTCACTCCCCAACTGACCAGTGACACTTAGAGTTGTGTTTCACCTCATGAACCTCTTTATTGAGCTATAGCAGGGGAGCTAAGTTTCTGCTATCTGTGGAAACTATACTAATTCAACCCACAATGCTGACTGTTTTAATACTTGTTTTCCTTAGCACAACAGACTTGATATTGAGGGAGGTAGATAGTTTGCACCAGTAATGATTGTCCCAACGGCAAACCCCCTCCGCAAGTTCCGGCAAGTAGAAAAGGTACAAGGAACAGGAAAGGAGATGTCGAAGTTGGGATTGATTGTTCTGTTTCTCGTCAGCAGCTATTACCAAACATAGTAAATCAGCAGGAAGAACTTTTACAACATTTGAAACAGCGAGAGGTATGATGAACGATGACAAAGAAGACCATTAGGATGTGTCCTGGGTAAAGACAGACAAGTTCTGTGACTGATTGAAAGATGAAAGTTGGTGGAGTGGGCAGATAAGTGGCAGATGAAATTAAATGTGGGGAGGTGTGAGGTGGTCCATTTTGGTAGGAAGAACATGGACAGACAATATAAAATAAGGGGTACAATTCTTGAGGGGATGCAGGGGCAGAGGGACCTGGGTGTTTATGCTGTTGGGGAGCTTCACCGTTAGTTATTCAACGATAGCATAATTAATTCCCCGTATGACCAGAAACACTTAAAGTTAGGTTCCCCTCATGAACCTCTTTGTTCAAGCTATAGCGGGGAGCTACACTACCACCAAATGGCTTGCCAGCTGCTGGATTACAGAAAATGGCATGGCAATTATACTTTTGTGTGTTATCTCAAATAATTAATATACACCAGTCAAAAAAACACATTTATTCAGAAATTATCTATGTTCATTCACAACTAATAATTAGGATTACATGATGCATTATATGAGTATAATTACCAATCACAATCAAGGCATTATAACATTATAAATATCGCAAAGCAAGTAGGTGGCTCCACTTACCTACAAGCCTTATAGACAGTTATTAGATTAAATATATGCATTAACCTGGTCCCATACTCCCATCTCATTGTCTTGTGTTCTGTAAGTACAACATGAGCAGTGGCTGCATGATCAATTATATCTCTGCGTGCAAGCATCCTTGCTGAAACTGAAAATCCTTGGACACTTCTGTTACTATAGCAACACATTTCTGCTATCTGTGGAAATTCACTGACCATAGTAAGCAGCAATATGTTGTGAACACTTAGGATTTCTTCAAACCTGTATAGCTTTATATGTAAATCTATATATATATCTATTGATTTATTAACCCTTTCACTCCCCCTAATGATCTTTGGTTTACCCAACACAGGCCAGTTTTATGTTGAGATTGCCTCTCAGATCCTTCAGATGGCCAGTCCTTCTGAACAGCAGGCACTACAGTCAATAATTCAGTTCCATACACAATTCACAACTTGGTCAGTGAAAGCTGCTGCTTGTTAACTAATCCCAACCCTCATCCCACAATGTGATGAATGATGTCATTGCATTCTAATTGGCCAACATGAGGCAAGACTAATTCTTAATTGTCTTAAGGTGACAATGATCAATCCATGATTGGTTTAATTGGTTTCTCTCGGGTGATGGTCATCTCTTGATATAATTTAAATTATTTGTTGGACCATTCCACTTGTTAACGTTTGTTTCTGTTATCTCTCACTGAGGAAATAATAATCTCCCTTGCCCATTTGTTCAGAATGAGGAAATCTGCGGTCTGTTTGGACAGGTTATTTGAAGGTCATTATTACTTCTCTCTGTGCTTACTTAGAATCATAGAATTTACAGTGCAGAAGGAGGCCATTCGGCCCATTGAGTCTGCACCGGCTTTTTTTGAAAGAGCACCCTACCCAAGTCCACACTTCCACCCTATCTCCAGAACCCAGTAACCCCACCCAACTCTAAGGGCAATTTAGCATGGCCAATCCACCTATCCTGCACATCTTTGGACTGTGGGAGGAAACCGGAGCACCCAGAGGAAACCCACGGGGAGAATGTGCAGACTCCACACAGGCAGTGACCCAAGCCGGGAATCGAACCTGAGATCCTGGAGCTGTGAAGCAATTGTGCTAACCACCATGCTACCGTGCTGCCCCAACATGGAATGAGTTTCTTTACCTTTAAAATTACACAAAGTCTGTATAAAATATATGTATATCAATATTCAAAAGTGATTTGTTGGCTAAATGTAATACAGTACATTCAGTAATTTGAAGAACTGAAGAATTACAAGAGTTAATTATAGAACTTAATTCTAAACTTACAAAATCAAAAATCATGACTTCCCTTAAACATTGCAAGTTAAACTACACTAATTCAATCCACAATTCTGACTGTTTTAATACTTGTTTTCCTTAGCACAACAGACTTAATATTGAGGGAGGCAGATAGTTTGTACCAGTGGTGATTGTTCAAACTTGATGTCTCACATCACTTTCTTGAGGCAATATGCTTTTGTTTTTCTTTGGCAATTTTGATACTAAGACCAAACGATGGGATGAGCTTGTGTCCCAGAATTCAGTATAGAATCGTATTGAGTTGACATAGAAACTGTTCCCACTGGTTAGGGAGGCCAGGGCTCAGTGGGACAGAGTCTGAAATGTAGAGCCAGAACTTTCAGGAGTGAAATTTGGAAAACTTTCTACATCAAAGGGTGGCAGAAGTTTGTAACACCTTTCCACAAACAACTGATGTGAGATCAATTGTTAATTTAAAAATTACTTTTAGATCTTTGTTATCCAAACATTTTACATTCTGCAATACAACGGTCACTGTAAGAAATGGGGAAATGAAATGTTACAATTCAGGCAATTTCCCAATATTCTTAACGTTCGTTAATTTAGTTCGTTATAACCTCTAACCACAATTTACAAACATTCTCCATTTCTAATCCCAGTTCTCTATTAGAAATTTTCTGATCTTTCTATAATGTTTAAATTGCTGCTATTAAATCCAAGCCATAAACTTGGTTTCTCTCCCTCCAAATGTGCTGCCTGACCTGCTTCGTATTTCCGTCACTTTCAGTGTTAATTTCAGATTTCTAGCATTGGCAGTATTTTGCGTGTTCAGTTTAAGAGTCCCCTTTATGTGACATCAATGAAGCTAAAGTCTGTGTACCCAGCTCTGACTCGGGCAGCATTTGAATGGTGTGGACGGCGCCAGCCAAAGATAAGAACTTGATAGTGCGATTCCTGCGTCAGTGTGACTGGGACCACCAGACAAACAGCTTGTGTGAATCACAAACTCTGCCCCTGGTTTCAGGCACAATGGAATTACCTGGCTGCAGAGTTTAATGGGTTGATAATACTCCAGCTTATATCCAGCCATGTCGGTGTTGGGTAAATTTTGCAACCAAGTACAAAGTGTATTCAACCTATTCTGTTAAAACCTGAAGAAAATCAAGATTAAAAAAAGAAATTGAGCTCAAATTAAGTAAAGAAATGGGATAAAAGTGGAACTGCTAAGTATAGCAGTCTGAAAGGGTGTTTTTGATTTGCAAATTAGTTTTGCAGCAGGAAAACAGGGAACCAATGGTGCATAGATGAGGTGTCTTTAAACTGGAGGGATAAGGGAAAGGTTTGCACCTATTTGCTAAAAACCCTATCCACAGCATGGGTAACATCGAAGGGAATAAAACAATATATCCAGAGTAAGATATAGAACATAGAACACTACAGCGCAGTACGGGCCCTTCGGCCCTCGATGTTGCGCCGACCTGTGAAACCATCTGAAGCCTATCTGACCTACACTATTCCATTTTCATCCATATGTCTATCCAGTGACCACTTAAATACCCTTAAAGTTGGCGAGTCTACTACTATTGCAGGCAGGGCGTTCCACACCCCTACTACTCTCTGAGTAAAGAAACTGCCTCTGACATCTGTCCTATATCTCTCACCCCTCAATTTAAAGCTATGTCCCCTCGTGTTGGTCATCACCATCCGAGGAAAAAGACTCTCACTGTCCACCCTATCTAACCCTCTGACTATCTTATATGTCTCTATTAAGTCACCTCTCAGCCTTCTCCTCTCTAACGAAAACAACCTCAATTCCCTGAGCCTTTCCTCGTAAGACCTTCCCTCCATACCAGGCAACATCCTAGTAAATCTCCTCTGAACCCTTTCCAAAGCTTCCACATCCTTCCTATAATGTGGTGACCAGAACTGCACGCAGTACTCCAGTGTGGCCGCACCAGAGTTATGTACAGCTGCAGCATGACCTTGTGGTTCCGAAACTCAATCCCCCTGCTTATAAAGGCTAGCACACCATATGCCTTCTTAACAGCCCTATTAACCTGGGTGGCAACTTTCAGGGATTTATGTACCTGGATGCCGAGATCTCTCTGTTCATCTACACTACCAAGAATCTTGCCATTAGCCCAGTACTCTGCATTCCTGTTACTCCTTCCAAAGTGAACCACCTCACACTTTTCCGCATTAAACTCCATCTGCCACCTCTCAGCCCAGCTCTGCAGCTTATCTATGTCCCTCTGTATCCTATAACATCCTTCAGCACTATCCACAACTCCACCGACCTTCGTGTCATCTGCAAATTTACTAACCCATCCTTCTACACCCTCTTCCAGGTCATTTATAAAAATGACAAACAGCAGTGGCCCCAAAACAGATCCTTGCGGTACACCACTAGTAACTGAACTCCAGGATGAACATTTGCCATCAACCACCACCCTCTGTCTTCTTTCAGCTAGCCAATTACTGATCCAAACCGCTAAATCACCTTCAATTCCATACTTCCTTATTTTCTGCAATAGCCTACCGTGGGGAACCTTATCAAACGCCTTACTGAAATCCATATACACCACATCAACAGCTTTACCCTGATCCACCTGTTTGGTCACCTTCTCAAAAAACTCAATAAGGTTTGTGAGACATGACCTACCCTTCACAAAACCGTGTTGAGTATCGCTAATCAACTTGTTCTTTTCAAGATGATTATAAACCCTATCTCTTATAACCTTTTCCAACATTTTACCCACAACCGAAGTAAGGCTCACAGGTCTATAATTACCAGGGTTGTCTCTACTCCCCTTCTTGAACAAGGGGACAACATTTGCTATCCTCCAGTCTTCCGGCACTATTCCTGTCGACAAAGACGACATAAAGATCAAGGACAAAGGCTCAGCAATCTCCTCCCTGGCTTCCCAGAGAATCCTAGGATAAATCCCATCTGGCCCAGGGGACTTATCTATTTTGACATTTTCTAAAATTGCTAACACCTCCTCCTTTTGAACCTCAATTCCATCTAGCCTGGTCGACTGAACCTGAGTGTTCTCCTCGACAACATTGTCTTTCTCCAGTGTAAACACTGATGAAAAATATCCATTTAATGCTTCCCCTATCTCCTCTGATTCCACACACAACTTTCCACTACTATCCTTGATTGGCCCTAATCTTACTCGAGTCATTCTTTTGATCCTGATATACCTATAGAAAGCCTTAGGGTTTTCCTTGATCCTATCCGCCAACGACTTTTCGTGTCCTCTCCTCGCTCTTCTTAACTCTCCCTTTAGGTCCTTCCTGGCTAACTTGTAACTCTCAAGTGCCCTAACTGAGCCTTCATGTCTCATCCTAACATAAGCCTTCTTCTTCCTCTTGACAAGTGCTTCAACTTCCTTAGTAAACCACGGGTCCCTTGCTCGACAACTTCCTCCCTGCCTGACAGGTACATACTTATCAAGGACACGCAGTAGCTGTTCCTTGAAAAAGCTCCACATTTCGATTGTACCCATCCCCTGCAGTTTCCTTCCCCATCCTATACCTCCTAAATCTTGCCAAATAGCATCATAATTGCCTTTCCCCCAGCTATAATTCTTGCCTTGCGGTATATACCTATCCCTGCCCATTGCTAAAGTAAACATAACCGAGTTGTGATCACTATCACCAAAGTGCTCACCTACATCTAAATCTAACACCTGGCCGGGTTCATTACCCAGTACCAAATCCAATGTGGCCTCGCCCCTTGTTGGCCTGTCTACATACTGTGTCAGAAAACCCTCCTGCACACACTGCACAAAAACTGACCCATCTTTTGTACTCGAACTATAGTATTTCCAGTCAATATTTGGAAAGTTAAAGTCCCCCATAACAACTACCCTGTTACTCTCGCTCCTGTCAAGAATCATCTTTGCAATCCTTTCCTCTACATCTCTGGGACTATTCGGAGGTCTATAGACAACTCCCAACAGGGTGACCTCTCCTCTACTGTTCCTAACCTCGGCCCATACTGCCTCAGTAGACGAGTCCTCAAGCGTCCTTTCTACCGCCGTAATACTTTCCTTGATTATCAATGCCACACCCCCCCCCCTCTTTTACCATCTTCTCTGTTCTTACAGAAACATCTAAATCCTGGAACCTGCAACAACCATTCCTGTCCCTGCTCTACCCATGTCTCCGAAATCGCCACAACATCGAGATCCCAGGTACCAACCCATGCTGCAAGCTCACCCACCTTATTCCGGATGCTCCTGGCGTTGAAGTAGACACACTTCAAACCAGCGTCCTGCTTGCCGGTGCCCTCTTTCGAACTTTTAACCCTATCCCTGACCTCACTACTCTCAACATCCTGTACACTGGGACTACAATTTAGGTTCCCATCCCCCTGCTGAATTAGTTTAAACCCCCCCGAAGAGCACTAGCAAATCTCCCTCCCAGGATATTGGTACCCCTCTGGTTCAGGTGAAGACCATCCTGTTTGTAGAGGTCCCACCTACCCCAGAATGAGCCCCAATTATCCAGGAAACCAAAACCCTCCCTCCTGCACCATCCCTGCAGCCACGTGTTCAACTCCTCTCTCTCCTTATTTCTTACTTCGCTAGCACATGGCACGGGTAACAACCCAGAGATAACAACTCTGTTTGTTCTAGCTCTCAGCTTCCACCCTAGCTCCCTGAATTTCTGTCTCAAATCCCCATCTCTCTTCCTACCTATGTCGTTGGTACCTATGTGGACCACGACTTGGGGCTGCTCCCCCTCCCCCTTAAGGATCCCAAAAACACGATCAGAGACATCACGAACCCTGGCACCTGGGAGGCAACACACCAACCGTGAGTCTCTTTCGTTCCCACTGAAACTCCTGTCTGTTCCTCTAACTATGGAGTCCCCAATGACAAGTGCTCTGTTCCTCTTCTCCCTTCCCTTCTGAGCAACAGGGACAGACTCTGTGCCAGAGACCTGCGCCCTATTGCTTACCCCTGGTAAGTCGTCCCCCGCAACAGTATCCAAAACGGTATACTTGTTATAGAGGGGAACGACCACAGGGGATCCCTGCACTGCCTGCCGGTTCCCTCTGCCTCCCCTGACGGTAACCCATCTACTTTCTTCTTTTACCTGAGGTCTGGAGAAAAGGGCAGAGAAGCAGCTACCATCATAGCCACACCCAAATGTAGAAAGCAGGCTCTCCCCAAAACAGGTTGTAGCTGAAAGGCTGCTGTTTAAAGTGCAGACATTTTACATTGAAACTGGAGATGTCTTTCACAAACCTGGAAAATAACCTGTGGTAACTATACTCTGGATTTACCTCATAGAGTTTTATAATATTGGATGTTGTGTGGAAACACGGGCATTTCACAGAGTTTGGTTAACATAGGGAATTGGGAAAAAGGGAGAACTTCATGAGATATGGTGTGTGTCTAGCCATTAATGTAGTTAACTGTACAGTTGCAGTATTATAGGGCAACATTTAGTGGGGAAAAAGTGTCCCATTTTGGACACGTTCAGCAGGGTGTTTATTGGTGCCTGCAATGCTGACTGTGATCCCGCTATCCAACAGGACTCTTTTTTTCCTGGCTTCAGTGAGGAACGCCCCACTGAGGCCGCACTGACCGACATTGGTAGTGTGGATGAACAGAGAAATCTCTGTGTCCATGTACAAAGATCCCTGAAAGTTGCCACCCAGGTTGAGAGGGTTGTTAAGAACGCAAACGGTGTGTTAGCTTTTATTGGTAGAGGGATTGAGTTTCGGAGCCATGAGGTCATGTAGCGCTGTACAAAACTCTGGTGCGGCCGCATTTAGAGTATTGTGTACAATTCTGGTCGCCGCATTATAGGAAGGATGTGGAAGCATTGGAAAGGGTGCAGAGGAGATTTACCAGGATGTTGCCTGGTATGGAGAGAAGATCTTATGAGGAAATGCTGAGGGACTTGAGGCTGTTTTCGTTAGAGAGAAGAAGGTGAAGAGGTGACTTAATTGAGGCATAGAAGATGATCAGAGGATTAGCTAGGGTGGACAGTGAGAGCCTTTTTCCTCGGATGGAGATGTCTAGCACGAGTGGACATAGCTTTAATTTGAGGGGAGATAGACATAGGACAGATGTCAGAGGTAGGTTCTTTACTCAGAGAGGAGTAAAGGCGTGTTGCCACCTGGGGTGGCCACGTCCCGATTCCAAAATGGACATTCGCAAAGAGTACAGGGAAAAATGGACAGCACTAGGAAAACAAGCAGGTACAAGGTTTACGGCAGCACGGTAGCATGGTGGTTAGCATAAATGCTTCACAGCTCCAGGGTCCCAGGTTCGGTTCCCGGGTGGGTCACTGTCTGTGCGGAGTCTGCACATCCTCCCCGTGTGTGCGTGGGTTTCTTCCGGGTGCTCCGGTTTCCTCCCACAGTCCAAAGATGTGCGGGTTAGGTGGATTGGCCATGCTAAATTGCCCGTAGTGTCCTAAAAAGTAAGGTTAAGGGGGGGGGTTGTTGGGTTACGGGTATAGGGTGGATACGTGGGTTTGAGTAGGGTGATCATTGCTCGGCACAACATCGAGGGCCGAAGGGCCTGTTCTGTGCTGTACTGTTCTATGTTCGATGTTCTGAGGTTTCCTGGGGATTGGAACTTGCAGAGCCCAGACAGAACTGAAACTACAAGCCATTAGCATAGTAATGAGCTATCTCCGGGGACAAAAGAGAAACATTTAAACAATCGGTACCAGGCCAGACTCCCCGGCGCCAGTGGAGACTAAAACAAAGGCAGGCCAACGGTTACCTAGGGCCCACCCCGCGATCGAGGTACGACCCCGTTATTGGAGAGAATCGATACAAACGATTAGGACATGGTCCAATTAACTGGGACCAAGTCCAGGGTCCGCCCAGATGGGCGCGAAACCCTTTGGGGTATTAAACAGAGTCCCCAAGGTCAGAGCGCTGTCTTAAGATCTCTTGAACTCTTCATCTTCACCTTGGCATTTGGCTCTCAGCGACAAGAGGCCAGCCAAGCACCAGTCAAGTAAGTCTAAGGTCAACGCCCGCTACGGGATAGGGGCTCCTAGCTACTATTCTATACCAGTTCGAAGCCAGCAGCCTCAGAACCGGACAACGGCCATTGTTCCTCTGACTGAGTGGGCGCCCGAAGCTAAGTATAGGCTTTTAGTAGTAGTTGTAGTTTAGTGAGTAGAGTTGGTGCATGAATAATAATTGACTGTGTGTGTAAATAAACGTGTATTGATTTCAAACTTACTAACTGGTGTATCAAGTCATTGATCAGTATTTGGTTTTGAACCTCATGGTGGTATCAGAAAGATACCTGGCGACTCTTGAGCAAAGGTAATTAAAACAGAAAAAATTAAGGAAAGCATAACAAGCAGCAGTGTAATGCCCTGCCTGCAACAGTAGTGAACTCGCCAACATTAAGGGCATTTAAATGGTCATTAGATAAACATATGGATGTTAAGGGAATAGCGTAGATGGGCTTTAGAGTGGTTTCACAGGTCGGCGCAGCATCGAGGGCCGAAGGGCGTGTACTGCACTGTAATGTTCTATGTTCTCTGCCAACCCCCCCCCCCCCCCCCCCCCCCCCCCCCCCAGGTGCCATTGAGCCTGGTCCATGTTTGTGTGGACCAGTTCTAAACAGTGCCACAGTGAGGTCTCCTAGGCGAGAGGTGAGAGCTGCATCTCCAGAAAGATCTGCTGGACCAAGGCCTTCATGATGGTCACCTCGAGACATTTGTATGTCGGAGTCACGGCATCAGACAGAACATCAGAAAGTGGTCGGCACAGTGGCACAATGGTTAGCAATGCTGCCTCACAGCAACAGGGGCCTCGGTTTGATTCTGATCTCAGGTGAATTTGCTTGTGTGGAATTTACATGTTCTCTTCCACTGTCTGCATGGGTTTCCTCCGGGTGCTCCGGTTTCCACCCACAGTCCAAAGATGAGCAGGTGAGGTGGATTAGCCATGCTAAATAGCCCCTTCGTGTTCAAAGGTTAGGTGGGGTTATGGGATGGGGGATTGAGCCTGGGTGCGTTGCTCTTTCGGAGCGTTGATGCAGACTCAATGGGCCGAATGGCCTCCTTCTACACTTTATGAAATGAAAAATGAAAATCACTTATTGTCACAAGTAGGCTTCAAATGGAGTTACTGTGAAAAGCCCCTCATCACCACATTCCGGCCCCTGTTCAGGGAGGCTGGTATGGGAATTGAACCGCGCTGCTGGCCTGCCTTAGTCTGCTTTAAAAGGCAGCCAATTAGCCCAGTGTGCTAAACTAGCCTTAGGTACTCTGTGTCTTTTTTAAAAGTGTTTTTATTTGGTTTTCACATTTTGTATTTCACAATTCTTATGTTATATGTTACACTTTACATAAGACCGTCGACCTGAGAAAAAAAACATACAAAACAACATAACAAAAAAAATGAGCAAGAAATAAAAGGCGGGAAGACAGGTGGATGTCAGTGCAGATATTTACATACAATTGCTTTCCCTCCTGTTGTGGCCGTGTCCCTCCTTTGTTGCCATTCCCAGTTTGGCCCAGGCGCATATTTACAGATGTCTAGCTACAGTTTTGATCCCTTGTTCTTCTCAATTTCATCATATCCTCCCCCCCCCCCACCCCCCACACCACCCCACCACTCCCTCTCTTTCCTTTCCTCCTTTCCATCTTTATCCTGTGACCCGCTTGTGTCTCCCCCCCCCCCCCCCCCCCCCCCCCCCCCCCACCCACCCACCGACCGCCGGCCTCAGCCCCCGACCCCTCTTGTTCTATTGGGTGTTGACTGCGAACGGATTCTGGAACAAGTGTGTGAATGGCTTCCACGTCCTGTGAAAGCTCTCTTCCAACCATAGGGTGGCAAATTTTATTAATTCCGTCAGATCGGACAGCCAGTCCACAGCCTTGAATGGTGCTGCCGATCGGCAGCCGAGCAGATTCCCCGATAGGATTTCAGCAAGACAAAGGCTAGGACATCGGTCCCCTCTCTATGAAGAGTTCTGGCTGGTTTGAGACCCTGAAGACTGCCATTTTTGGGAAATGGTTCCACCCTCCCACAACCCTGCAAGTGACCTGGAAAAAGTCCATCCAGTACCTGAGAAGTTTGGGAATTACTGCAGCTATATTAGCAGAGAGTCAAACCCATTTAAGAACTGTGTTAATAGTTCAATAAACACGTTGAACTCATTTCATAGTCTGGAGCTTCCTTTGTAAAAGCATACATCAAGGAAGCAACTTATGCTACACAAAGTAGCATAACACAACATGATACCAAGAGTGCCTCTTAAATCTATTTAGTTCAACTCAGCAAGATCCGTGACAACCAGCAACCGAACTCAGGCACGATGATCGAGATTCCGGTTCCTCAGCAGGTCAGGTACCAGGGCAATCTCTGTGCCAACTAGCATGCATTCAAGCAAAGATTTCAGCTTTACATGGAAGCATCCGACCTAAATGGCGTGGCCGATGCTAAGAAGATAGCTTTTCTACTCCTTTAAATACTCCAAAGGGCAGGACAGAATGCAATTCCAGACAGTCCTGGTCAAATTTGAAAGCTACTGCAAGGTAAACACAAAAGAAATCGGTAAAACTGGCGCCAATACTCACCACGAGGTAGAGGTAGGGTTGCAACAGAAGCATACAGCAATTCTGATTGACAGCCATCTTGCGCGTATCCAGCCAGTCTAGTTTGCACATGTGCAGTTCCATAATCTTCCCCCTACCCCATCTCCCAGTTGTACATCTTTTACCCAAATTAAAGTTTCAGAATATGCTTTTCTCTCGATTAATGCTGCCAAAAGAATTCCCTGCCGTGTTTTTGTTTGCCTTTTCTTAAGATTTTCCAATCCCTGTTCCCACTTGCAGCTAAAGAAATAAGCATGCTTCCAGTGCAAACATAATTTACTTTTCAACTGTAAAACCTGCAGCATATGAGTTGATATTTTCTTGCTCTAAGTGACATTATCAGAAGAACATGGTTGATGTCTGAAATAACTTAAGACTTTTTAAAAAATAAATTTAAATAATTTCTCTTTCTCCTCTTTGGTTCTCACCAAACTATTTTGTGCTATTATTGATCCCCAAGATAGAGCTGTAAAATACGTTTTGAAGAGGCCCAATTATTAGTCTGTATGTTTGGATTCCAGACAAGAATCCAATTTTAAAAAAAAAATTAGAGTGTCCAATTCATTTTTTCCAATTAAAGGGCAATATGCATAGCCAATCCACCTACCCTGCACATCTTTGGGTTGTGGGGGCGAAACCCACGCAAACACGGGGAGAATGTGCAAACTCCACAGTGACCCAGAGCCGGGATAAAACCTGGGACCTTGGTGCTGTGAGACAGCAGTGCCAACCACTGTCACTGTGCTGCCCCAATTTTGTTAGGATCCCGAACAAGAACCCAACTATTTCAATCTGTAAAAATGAGGAAATGTTACAGCACAACAGGAGTGATAACACTGACCAGTAGGTATATTTTATGTTAAAACAAACCAACTGAATCACCTCTGTTCCAATTAGAGTTCTAGAACCCACTGACTCTTCAGGCAGACCTTGCTCCTCCCATTAACTACATGATCTGTACCCATAGCATAAGGCATTGTTTTGTCTCCTCTTGCAAGATGTCCCTTGACTTGTGTAGCCAGTACCAAATACAATGTCCCTCATAAATTATCTACAACCCAGGGGTCCTTCAAAGCTAAGCAATATTCCATTGGCTAGCTACGAGTGAACAAGTAAATGGTTCTCCAGATAAATCTCTGAAGAAGAACACTTCATCTGCAAATCAATGATTACGTTTACAACATCTTAATCACAGCCCTAGCAGTCATACTGCTTCTGGATGCTTCTTAACCCAGATTTTAATAACATTATTGAAATATAAACTGAAAATTCATCACAGTTATTCCTCTACTTTGCGTCCATACATTGCAAAAGGCTGCTAAGCTCCGCTATAAAGAATGGTTTGTGCCCTAAGGCCATAATTAGCATGAGTAATTTATGTTCCATTTCCTGGGCTGGGTATTTGAAATGTTAATCAATTAGACTGTACCAGTAAAGTTGACGAGTGACGACTGAATGTTACCACTTGCAGGTTAACAAATTTGGATAATGCTGACTAGGCCGCCTTTTAAGAAGCTCTGAAAATATAGCTGTATTTTGCGTAGTCAGTGCTAATTTGTAATCTGGTGTAAAAGAACTGCACAAGCTGAGGAATTTTGGTAAAAGAATGCTACAGACTGGATATATAATGCTGATCACATGCATCATTCAGGAGTACAGTCTTTCCAGATTACCTTTTTAATGATTAGACTGGTCACTTTCTCTAGATTTTCTTAGCAGAATTTGACTTCTGCCACTCTTAAAAAGAGAGTGTGAGGTCAGGGGCGGCATGGTAGCACAGTTGCTTCACAGCTCCAGGGTTCCAGGTTTGATTCCCGACTTGGGTCACTGTGCAGATTCTGCACATTTCCCCGTGTCTGCGTGGGTTTCCTCTGGGTGCTCCGGTTTCATACCACAGTTCAAAGATGTGCAGGTTAGGTGGATTGGCCATGCTAAATTGCCCTTGAGTGTCCAAAAGAGGTTAGGTGGGGTTACTGGATTACGGGGATAGGGTGGAGGTGTGGGCTTAGGTAGGGTGTTCTTTCAAAGGGCCGGTGCAGACTCGATGGGCTGAATGGTCTCCTTCTGCACTGTAAATTCTATGATTCTATGATTCTATGAAGACACGAACCGGCAAAACGGTGTTTTGCGCATCCGCGAGAAGCCGCGCATGTGCAGTTCCAAAAAGAGCGCACAGTAAAGGAATTTTGGCGTATGTATGTGCAATTGAGTCCTACGCATGCTGTTATGAGTCATGACGTCAAAGCCCCTGGACCACGCCCACTTAAAGGGGAAATGCCCGAAAATTTAAATGAAGAGCTTTAAAGCCACAAAACACCATTCTTTCACCTGGAAAGACAGCACAATGCCTGAACTTCGACCAGTAGATGAAAATAACCTCCACAGAACCCTGATTCAAGCAGTTAGCACCGCCCAAAGAGATGATTTTGTCCTTGAAGACTCCTACTCAGACGATGATTTCTTCCTTGGACACAGAGAGCGCAATGACAATATCGAAACAAAAGAAAATGATTGGTTTATCAAAGAATACCATTTAGACATGGCTGAGTTATTCAGATATGATGATCATACAAGCGTCAGCGCCACGGTTGAAAAGCTCAACACGACTCTACTCATGGCAGATGAATCCAATACCATGATGTCATGGCAGATCATCGATACATTGGATGAAAGAAACCTGTCAAATACCCACAAAGAAGACAAAGCCCACAGAGAGTGGCCTGATGCCACACAGACACCCGTCCAGGTCAGACAGGAAAGATTACATCAAGAATCGCTACCACAAGCATCGAAAAAAAAAAGAGTCCAAATCAGACAACAAAGTGATTTGTCCATTTGAACCCCTCCTGATGACTTCTTGGTTCCTGAAGCACAGGGACACTGACGGCGTTCACAAGGAAATGACAATATCAACATCGACACTTCAATAACAAAACAAGCAAGCAACTCGACCATATAAATTCATGAACTTAGGACTCAAAAATTATTTGGTATTGTATAATCATCACTGTCATCATGACTTGTACATGTTGTAACTTATCTACCTATTTTGTTCAATTTTCTATCACCAGGTACAGAAAATATGTAACTCGAAAAAGGGGGGATGTGGTGATCTGCATCACTGTATACACACAAGGGGTTAATGTAAATACACGACAACTAAGTAACCACTAGCAGGAGCACTAGAGATGTCATGACAAGCAGACATCCAGCCAATGGGTCATGACACCAGGACACAACTAATGGGTAATCAGGACACCCAGAGGTGGCATTACCACAAGGGGGCACTTCACAACCCATATAAAATGACAGGGCACACATGCTCTGCCTCTTTCCACAGACAGATATTGAGAGAGTACATCAGGGTTGATCAACAGCATCACACTCAGCACTAGGCTTAGAGCAGGCTGTTTACTACAGCTAGATTAGCAGAGTCAAACTCATTTAAGAACTGTGTTAATAGTTTAACAAAAACATTGAACTCATTTCATAGTCTGGAGCTTCCTTTGTCAAAGCATACATCAAGGAAGCAGCTTATGCTACACGAAGCAGCATAACACAACAGTGACCATCTTTGTCTCCAGTTAGGCAATCGAGTGGCTCTGGTCAGTTGGGGCATTGTCCAGCTCTCTGATCATCGCCTCCTGTGTCTCTAGTCACTGATCCATATTTTCCAGCACTGCTTGCAGGGTGACCAGTACCTCCGCTACCTCCACTTTCATTGTTGCCATGATTTATAGCTTGGTGGCAACCTTGAACTCTCGGAGTTCCTGTGTTAGGAATTCCCTCCATTGGCCGGGGCTTCGTCACCCCATGTATTCGCCATCACCTTGGTCTTTCTCTCCCAGCTTTTACTGACCCTGCTGTCTCTTTGGCTCCCCGGGTTGCTGTTGCTGGGCATGTTTCTTTCTTGTAGTGGTGTTGGAGGAGGGGTATATACCGCTTTAGCAAACTATTTTTGGTGAAAGGTGCCTAATTTCAAGTTTCCAGAAGGGAAACCATGTTTTGTGCGTCGACTCAGCACATCCCCGTCACTGGAAGTGGGATTCTATGATTCTGTGGAACACGTGTGGAAACTATGAAAACCAGGAGAGGGAAATAAAAAGTATGCGCGCAAAACATTAAATTATGGTCGTGGGCTGAATAAGTATTTCTTTATATTAAAATTGTGTTTATTGAAGTTTTGCATTTTAACAAACAACAAACAACATAACAAAGCCACAGGATTGGCCCAGCACCATCAGAGAAATTAAAGGCTCAACGTACATGGATACGGAGGGGGGGGGGGGGGGGGGGGGGGGGGGCAGGTGAACAGCAGTACAACTGGGTCACTACAATCATCAGACACAACCTGATATTGGCAAAAGTCCCACCAGCGAAGGAAGAACAGGATAAAGCCATGAGAAAATGGTGAACACCTACTCACGCGGTGATTGCTCACAATTAACATGAGAATACAGGATATTGTTTGCACGCCATGGGCAGAATTCCCCCCCCCCCCCCCCCCAACGCCGTGTGGGAGAAGGGCCGGGGCGCGAATCCCGCCACGCCGCCCCGGACCTGCACGTGATCCTCCAATCCCCCCCAAACCGGCACAGCGAGAATCACGGCTGGCCGCTGGAAGAATCGGCGCTCGCCATTTGTAACGGGCTAGCGGCGATTCTCCGGCCCGGATGGGCCAAGTGGCCTGCCCAACACGACGGGTTACCGCCGGTGCCGTTCACACCTGGTCGCTGCCGGCGGGAATAGCGCGGGAACGCTGGGGGGGTGGGGGGAGGGGGAGGCCTATGGGGGGCGCGGGAGGGGGATTCCTGCACCGGGGGGGGGACCTCAAAAGGGGTCTGGCCTGCGATCGGTGCCCACCGATTGGCGGGCCGGCCTCTCTGAAGGAGGACCTCCTTTCCTCCGCCGCCCTGCAAGATCCATCTGGCATCTTCTTACGGGGCGGCCTCGGGGAGGATGGCAACTGCGCATACGCGTGTTGGCACCGGCCAACCTGCGCATGCGTGGCTGATGTCATTTACGCAGTGCCAGCCGTGTCATTTACACAGCGCCACTTTTATGTGGCGCTAAGGCCCGCCGCACATAAATGACGCGACGCCGCTCCTCGCCCTCCCAGGGGGCGGGAGAATAGGGGGCTGGGAGCGGCCTCCGACGCCGGAGTGAAACACTCCGGTTTTCACTCCGCCGTCGGGACTTATCTCCCGATGGGAAAATTGCACCCCATGTTCATTCACCCACTAATACACATCTCCCTCAACTCCACCAGCACCAGAGGCACCAATGGCACACTGGCACCTCCTTCCCTCGGATACCAGACCCACCTGTACCCCTGCAGGATCCAATCATGGATTATTTATACTCACCCCAAAATACCAACGAAAATTCAGTTCCACAAGGCTACATACATACCACACAACACAACATAATCTAGTATTTGGCCCAGTATAGAACCAACATCATTCCATACAATTAATCAGAGGGCCAGCAGCTATATATTCAGATGATCAGTGCCATCAACGCCTCCCAATGAAAGGAACTTAAACTACCAGGAATGGATCATAGGATAACAAAAGGTCAGGGTCCAACTGTGGGTCCATATCCCCCCTGTGCACACTCACCATCATAGATGAGAAAGAAAAAACTGCTCAAACAAATACAAAGCTTCCTGATGTCCTCTCATGGTTTCCCTAATAAGTGCCTTTGAGAAGGGACATCCCAAGCTCCAGGGGAAACAGGATACCAACCACAAACCTTGCCGTCCCAGCACACTCCCACACACAAAAATCAGCACCTGTAGGATCTCCAGCACACCCCAAAGCCTATAGCCTATATGTTCTTGCACCTGCTCAACCACACATGACAGTACACCTTCCCCACTGTCGTGTTGTTCACCCTGGGGTAACACGGATTGCACACGATGCAATTAACTGATCAACTATACACCAAATAAAGGCGTTGGTTCAGTATGAAATTTATTGAATTCGAGTAACAAAACACACAGCTGCCTGTGGGTTGACTTTCTACTACCCTAAGTAACTAAAGCAAACTATCTAGACCAGGCTAGCTCTGATCCACGTGTAGGAGGTGTTGAATGATTTGTACACCCTGACTATCACTATAGCTATCACCAGTGGAAAGAGTCATAGTGCTGATGCCTCGTGTGTTTTATAGGTGTAAGACCCCTCTGGTGTCCTGTCTTGCGATTGGTTGTGTTCTGTTCTGTATATTGATTGGCTCACCTGGATGTCTGTCACTGCCTGCATTTACCTCATGATGTGCATGGGTGCATATTGTGACATTCCCCCTTTTTAAAAAAAAATGCTGTCGGCTGCTTAGAGTAGAAACAACATATTTACAAGAGTAACTATATACTAAATCGATGGACATGTACATGTAAGGTGTCTACCGTGCAGAAACATCACAGCATATATACAAGGAACTATTTATAAGTCCAGTTGTTGACGCTGTCGACGGATTCACGTGGACCGCCTGAGAGGTGGAGGCGGAGATGATGATGGCTTGACTGGTTGGCATGCAGGCAGGCTGGTGGCCTCATGAATCGAGGGATCCCGGTCAGGCAGGCTGACATCTGGGAAAGTGAGATCCGGTGGTGGATAGGCAAGTTTGCATAGCGCCCTTCTGTTGCGCCTTACAATCGATCCATCTGCCATGCAAACCACGAACGACCTGGGAGCAGCCTGTTGAACCACAACAGCAGGAGCTGACCAGCCAGTACCAGGCAATTGAAAGGAAACTGTCCTTCGGAGAAAGAAGCAGCAGGTCCGTGGCGTGAGCATCATATGTGATGTTTTGCCTGGTTCTGATCTGCTGCATCTTTTGCAGCACTGGAAGGTGATCCACGTCAGGTACATGAATGGCCGGAACAGTCATCCGCACGTTACGATTCTTTAGGAGCTATGCCGGAGATAACCCGTTGGTCAAAGGGGTTGCTCTGTATGCCAGAAGAGCGAGATTGAAGTTGGAAGCTGAGTCCGCAGCCTTACAGAGCATTTGCTTCACAACGTGGACCCCTTTTTCGACCTTCCCATTAGCTTGTGGTTAATGCGGGCTCGAGGTGATGTGCTGGAAGTGCTATTGCTTTGTAAAGTTGGACCATTCTTGATTATAGAAACAGGGACCATTGTCGCTCATGACCGTGAGTGGGTTTAAAGTGCCTGGCGAATGCCTCTTTGAAAACCATTATGACAGTCCGGGATGTTAGGTCCGATAGGTTCACTACCTCGGGGTAACTGGAGATGTAATCAATTATCAGGACGTAGTCACGCCCATTGGCGTGAAAAAGGTCCACACCAACTTTAGACCACAGAGAGGTCACAAACTCATGTTGGTGGAACGTCTCTTTGAGCTGAGCAGGCAGGAACTGCTGGCATGTCACACAGTTGAGGACCATGTTTGAGATGTCCTCATTGATGCCGGGTCAGTAGACAGCTTGCCGGGCCCTGAGCCTACACTTCTCAATGCCGAGCTGTCCCTCGTGTATCTGCGTGAGCACCAAGCTCTGGAGGCTGCGCGGAATGACGATGCGATCCAATTTCGGGAGGATCACCTTGACAACAGTTAGGTCATCCTTTACATTATAGTATTGGGGGCATTGCCCTTTCTGCCAGCCATTTGTGAGGTGATGTATGACCCGCTGCAGCAGAGGGTCCTTGGCGGTCCCTTCCCGAATGATGCCGAGTCGGTCGTTGGATGACAGGACGGTGCTGACACACAATTTCACCTGCGCCTCGATGCCGTGTATGAAGTCTACCTGCTCACATGGTGAGGTAATGGCACAGGAAAGGGCATCTGCGATGATCAGCTCCTTCCCAGGTGTGTAAACCAGTTCAAAATAATACCTGTGGAGTCGAAGGTGAATGCGTTGGAGCCTGAGTATCCTGTCATTTAAGTCCTTGTGTATAATGTGCACCAGGGGTCTCTGGTCCGTATCCACGGTAAAGGTTGGGAGACGATACACATAATCGTAGAATTTCACAATGCCCGTGAGCAGACCCAGGCATTCTTTCTCAATTTAAGAATAGCGTTGCTCAGTGGGCGTCATTGCCCTGGACACAGAGGCCATTGGAGCCCAGGACGAGGTGTCGTCCTTCAGCAGGAGCACCGCCCCAATGCCGTCCTGGCTGGCGTCTGTGGAGATCTTGGTCTCCCTTGCTGGGTCAAAGAAGAGTAGAACAGGAGCGGTGGTTAGCTTCGCTTTCAACTCAAGCCACTCTTCTTGATGTGCGGGTAGCTATCGGAAAGTGGTGGACTTTTTCACAAGGTGTCTGAGGGCCGTGGTGTGTGACACGAGATTGGGAATGAACTTCCCCAGAAAATTCACCATCCCCAAGAAGCGGAGGACCGCCTTCTTGTCCTCTGGAGTCTTCATCGTGTTGATTGCCTGGACCTTGTCTGAGTCCGGTTGCACGCCTGTTGTGAGATCTGATCGCCCAGAAACTTAATTGACCACCTGCCAAAGGAGCATTTGGTTTTATTGAGCTTCAGGCCATTGGCATGTATGCGCCTGACGACATGCTGCAGGTAGGCAATATGATCCTCCGGGGTCGTGGACCAGAGGACGACGTTGTCAACATAGACCCGTTCACTTTCAATGCCCTCGAGCATTTGCTCCATTATTCGATGAAAGATTTTGGAGGCCGACACAATGCCAAATGGCATTCGGTTGTAGCAATATCTCACGAAGGGAGTGTTAAATGTGCAGAGCTTCCTGCTGGAGTCGTCCAGCTGTATCTGCCAAAAGCTCTTTGATGCGTCCAGCTATGTAAAGTATTTGGCATGCGCCATTTCACTCGTCAGCTCCTCCCGCTTCGGGATCGGAAAGTGTTCCCTCATAATGTTGCGATTCAGGTCCTTGGGATCGCTGCAAATGTGCAGTGCTTCAGAAGACGTCTTGACGCAGACCATCGAACTGACCCAGTCAGTTGGTTCCATCACCTTGGATATTATTCCTTGATCCTGGAGATCCTGCAACTGAGCCTTCAGATGGTCTTTGAGGGGTGCTAGCACCCGGCGCAGTGCATGGATGACAGGCGTGGCATCAGGCCTGAGCAGAATTTTATAGCGGTCGGGCAGCGTGCCCATCCCAGTGAACACATCGGGGTATTGCAGTAGGAGCTCCTCAATGTCAGCTTGCAGAATGTCGTTAGCTGAGGACATGACATGCACACGCTGAACTAGATGGAGGAGCTCGCATGCTCAGGCACCCAGCAGGGAGGCCTTGCCGGGCTGGATGATCTCAAACCGCAAAGTGGCCTTGACGGCCCTGTTGGATACCTGCAGGTGACAGGACCCTAGCGCCATGATGGCATTCCCATTGTAGTCGAGCAACTGGCAGGCCAGTGGAAGAATGGTAGGCTGCCTCTGCATGCGAGCCAGATCTGCTTTGGATATTAGGTTGGCCGAAGCACCGGTGTCCAGTTTGAACTGGATGCTACAATTGTTGACCTGTACTGTGGCATGCCACTCATCTGCACAATCCACTTTAAGGATGGGCGTGTGTGTTGGTGAATGTGAGGAGGCATGGTTATGCATGGTGATGATGCCCACTTGATATGGGGACTCCGGGGAGTCGTCCTCTGGATCGGTGATGGAATCCGGTTCCCAGTCCAGCAGCCTGTGCTGCACACTTCGAACTCGTTTTCATTGGAACTGATGCCGCTGGCCCCCTGTCGGAGGTACAGATCTGCACAGAGCAGCATAATGGCCAAACTTCTTGCAGTTGAGACATCGCCTGCATCTTGCAGGGCATTGCCGCTTTAAATAGGCGGTGCCGCAGTTGGGACATGTCATCACGTCGATGTCGTGACGCTCGGTGTGCGTCGCACCTGCGCAGTGCGGTCAGCCACCGCTCGCACCTGCACAGTGTAATCTTCAGCCGCTTCGTTTTCCCGACCCTGATGCACATTTGTGGGACCCCTGGAAAAGCGCAAAATGGCCGCCTTCATCGATGCTCAGGCCCCGCTTTCAGGCGATGGCCTGTACACTTTCAGCCTCGTGGGAGGCGAGTTGGTTCTGCTTTGCCAACTTCAGACGGGAATAGCAACTTTTCGCAGTTCGTGAACTTTGCATGTCTCGATGGCCACTGGCAGGGTCATATTTTTTATTTTTAGGAGCTGCTCCCACAGGGCATCAGAGTGGACGCCAAACACAATTTGATCCCTGATAAGGGAGTCGGCGGTGTCTCCATAGTTGCAGGCCTGCGCTAGAATGCGAAGCTGAGTAAGAAAAGACTGAAAAGACTCGTCCCTACCCTGAAGGCGCTGCTGGAATACATAACGCTCAAAGCTTTCCTTTGTCTCGACCTCGCAGTGACTGTCGAATTTGCCGAGGGCAGTCTGGAACTTGGCCTTGTCCTCACCGTCGGAGAAAGTGAGCGAATTGAAGATTTGGATGGCCTGGTCCCCCGCAGTAGACAGCAGCAGGGTGATTTATTGCGCATCGGGAGGCACTTTCGAGGACCGAGGCCTTAAGGTATAGGCTGAATTTTTGCTTGAAGATCCGACAGTCGGTGACAAGGTTCCCAGAGATGCGGAGCTGCGGAGATGCCAGGATATTTTCCTTGCCACAGGAAGGCATTTGCTGCTCTTCAGAGAATTTTCGAAGGTAATTACTTAGAGGTAGTAGCCACTTCTGGTATCATGTCGTGTTGTTCACCCTGGGGTAACACGGATTGCACACGATGCAATTAACTGATCAAGTATAGACCAAACAAAGGCGTTGGTTCAATATGAGATTTATTAAACTCGAGTAACGAAACACTCAGCTGCCTGTGGGTTGACTCTCAACTACCCTAAGTAACTAAAGCTAACTATCTAGACCAGGCTAGCTCTGATCCACGTGTAGGAGGTGTTGAATGATTTGTACACCCTGACTATTACTAAAGCTATCACCAATGGAAAGAGACAAAGTGCTGATGCCTCGTGTGTTTTATAGGTGTAAGCCCCCCCTCTGGTGTCCTGTCTTGTGTTTGGTCGTGTTCTGTTCTGTATATTGATTGGCTCACCTGGGTGTCTGTCACTGCCTGCTTTTACCTCAAGATGTGCATGGGTGCATATTATGACACCCACTGTTAGTGGTAGCACAGGTCGCACAGTGGTTAGCACTGTTGCTTCACAGAGCCAGGGTCCCAGGTTCGATACCCGGCTTCCCCCCCACCGTGGACTAGCAAAACAAACCAGGATTTATAACAGCACGCTGCTCTCCCAGGTGAAGAGAAGGAGAAAAAAAATCATTAAGAGTAAACACCCAAGCTCACCCAGGAACAATCAAGGATTAACTGAGACCACCTCAGTATGTATCGCCATTCATTGCCTCGAAAATCACCAACCTCAAGGAAAGGTCAGAAGGAACCCAGTCCTCCCCAGGATACAGAATCTGCTCGGGCTATTGACTGAGATCGGCACGGATTCTTCAAATCAAAATAACAAAAAGCAAAATAAAAACCAGATACGATTAGCTCTAACTGGGCAACTAGCCTCAATCTCAGTGAAGACTTAACTAACCCTACCAGCCAACTCCACACCAACCATCCATCACCCTGCCATGGCTCCACTCATCTTCACTATCTATAAGATAATGGGTGCCCAAAAGACACACCCTTCTCATATCCTCAAGGATAAGAGCACATAAAAAATAAAGGGGCAGAACTGTGACAAATAAACATTTCATATAAGAACACCCAGAGTACAGGGAACAAATTGAATAGTTTCAATGGGGTTTTGATGTGTGCATATCTGTGTGCCTGGGGCGCATAGATGTATTACGGGAGGTTGAGGGGGAAAAGGGAGTGAATTTGTTGAGTGAGACCTGGATAGTTTTCTATAATATGACAAAACAACCAGTTATTCCCAATAAAGATCTGGCAGAAATAATGTAAAATTACAGAAAGATCTGAACAATACAAATAGAGAACTAGCAATAGAAATGGGGAATGTTTGGAAATTGTGGTTAGAGGTTGTAACAAACTAAATTAACGAACGTTAAGAATATTAGGAAGTTGCCTGAATTGTCACACTTCATTTCCCCACTGCTTGCAGCAGTCGTTCTCTTGCAGAATCAGAAATCACTATGATGATAATGTTTCATTATGAATTTCTTTAAAACTTGCTCCCAGTGTTTACCTGGAAAATAATGATCTGTGTTTTAAACACCAGTTACAGTCCTTTAAACAGCTGCATTAATATTGCCAATGGTTGGAAGGTCTCTGTGACTGGTCAGTTATAGACCAGAATCTTGGAGGTCAAACATCATAATGTCTGATTTTCATAGAATTTACAGTGCAGAAGGAGGCCATTCAGCCCATCAAGTCTGCACCGGCTCCTGGAAAGAGCACCCTACCCAAGTTTAACACTTCCACCCTATCCCCATAACCCAGTAATCCCACCCAACACTAAAGGCAATTTTGGACACTAAGGGCAATTTATCATGGCCAATCCACCTAACCTGCACATCTTTGGACTGTGGGAGGAAACCGGAGCACCCGGAGGAAACCCACGCACACACGGGGAGGATGTGCAGACTCCGCACAGACAGTGACCCAAGCCAGAGTCGAACCTGGGACCCTGGAGCTGTGAAGCGATTGTGCTATCCACAATGCTACCGTGATCAAGAAAACCTTATTGGGGTTGAGTGTGTGTCACCCTGGTGGGCACAAATCTGCCATTTGAGGTGGAGGAGGGGGTAGAGGGAGATTTTGTCAACAGCGAGTTGTCCCTAACATAGTAGCAGACACCTTTGATTAAC
Source organism: Scyliorhinus canicula (assembly GCF_902713615.1). Taxonomy (NCBI): domain Eukaryota; kingdom Metazoa; phylum Chordata; class Chondrichthyes; order Carcharhiniformes; family Scyliorhinidae; genus Scyliorhinus; species Scyliorhinus canicula. The sequence continues at coordinate 82,847,970 of NC_052163.1, forward strand.
TTTGTGAGGTTGTCTTCAGGATGGAAAGCGTAGTGTTCACAAAGATACTTGAAGCTATATTCATCAACAAAGCTAAATGTATTTACACTACTCAAATTAAAGTTCAACACTTATTCCTAAAGCAAACAAATAGATAATATTGAATTACACACACTAACACTATCTCCATACTCAAACTGTAACTATATTCTATCCTCTCTAGCTCTACTATGTACTTAACTCCAGTCTTCTCTCCTCTACCCCACTCTCTCCCAGTAGCCTAAGAGTCAGTGATTTTTATAGTACTGTTTCTAGCTTCATCCAGTGGCTAATTGTAACATGACATTAACTCTTCACATGTTGTACATTTCTATAATGTCACAACACTGTGTTTCACTTCCACTCTCTCACTCTTTTTGCCATTTCCCACATGATTACAATTAAAAATCAATCAAACAATGTGGGGTGGAGGGGGGAGGGGCACTGCTTTTAATTGGCAAAACCTACCATCAGCTGAGAAGGAAGCTCACTATCACCTTCTCAGGGGCAACTATGGATGGACAATAAATGCTGGCCTAGCCAGCAATGCCCACATCTCACATCAAGCTAAAAGATGTGTAATGTTATCCAGATGACATCCTCATCACTGGCTCAAGTGAAGAAGATCACCTGAAGAATGAGGAAGCTACACTGCAACATCTCCAAAACTGTAATTGCCGAGTCAAACAGGAAAAGTGTGACGTTTTCAAGACATCCATAAACTACTTGGGTACCATCATTGATAAAGGTGGCTTGCATAAGGAACCAAAGAATATGGCTGTAATCTTAGAAGGCCCAAGTCCTCAAAATGAACTTGTTCCAAATTTCGCAACACTATTGAACCCATTACACATCCTGTTCTGTGGTAAATAGGTATGGCATTGGTCAGAAAAATACAAAAGTGCATTCATTGACTGTGTAAGGAGGTGAAAAATTCACACGTAGGCTTGTTTGAGTAAGTAAAGAAGCAGTTTATTATTTCAGATTTTGGAGAAAGATTTGGAGACTACGCAGTCTCGCAATACCCTTTCTCACTTGTGCGAAGGTTCGCATTGGGTTAATATTCAGATTCAAGGGGTGGAATTAGTTGTATTCTCATTTACATACAATCAATAAACTATATTCACGGTACAATTCATTACATGTAGTCAATCAATTTTCTTAGCATCTGAGTTATCACATATATGGTTAAAGTGGGTGTTGTCTTACCCGCCCCTAACTTCATGCAAAAGCCACTCAAGACTGACATAAGGATATGTCTTGGCTGCAGCTGGGGACCTTGAGCTTATTAAGGATACATTGCATTCCTTGTTCTGTGAAGCTGTTATCAGCGGCTGTTAAAATACTCCCGACATACCCCACCTGGTTCTCATGAGGTAGCTTACACAGTTTGTAACTTATTGTTCAGGAATGCGGCTAGTTCAGCCAGTTTGTGTCTTTAGTATTGCTTTAATAGCTATCAGCCATTTTGTGTCCTTTCTGATATTAATAAGCATTGTGTATACACCATCAATTTCTACAAATTGCCTCTTCTGAACAGGCATCTAAGCCAATGAGTACCTTTTGTCTCAACAGAACTATTCAAAAATAATACAGCAGCAAAAATGTAGTTACAGAGCCACCTATAATTTATATCATAGTCCAGTATCAGAAAATGTCGCCCAACAAAGTAAAAAATAAGTCAGAGCTATTGGTTCACCACAGTCCCAACTTCCTTGCGCTGTGTCATCATATCGGGTTGGTGCAGTTGTCTCGCATATTTTGCCTTCAGGTGAGAAAGAATCAATAGCATTCCTTCATGAACTCTTACTGGCTCAGATATTAATAACGCTCAGTTAGAAAAAGAAGCTTTGAACATCATTTTCGGGCTAAGAATGTTTCACCACTACCTTTTTTGACAGATCACCGACCCTTGATGACAATCTTCGGGCCGCATGAAAGTATTTCTTCTTTAGCAGCTAATATGTTACTCAGATGATCGTTGATATTACCGCCACACACTTATGGATATCCAATATTGTAAGTCGAAGCAACATGCAAATGCTGATGCTTTGTCAAGATTGCTGTTACTGGGCAGCATGGTGGCCTAGTGGTTAGCACAACCACCTCACGGCGCTGAGGTCCCAGGTTCGATCCCGGCTCTGGGTCACTGTCCGTGTGGAGTTTGCACATTCTCCCCGTGTCTGCGTGGGTTTCACCCCTAAACCCAAAAATTTGCAGAGTAGGTGGATTGACCACGCTAAATTGCCCCTTAATTGGAAAAAATAATTGGGTAATCTAAATTTATAAAAAAAAAAGATTGCTGTTACAAATTAAACAAGAACCTGAAGAACATTTTGTCAACATCCAATATCTCTCACTCGTGAATAATGTACTTGTGACTTCTTCTCAAATTCAGAGATACACAAGGACAGATCCAGTGATGTAGAAGGTGATCAACCTCATTTCTGGTGGTGGGGATGTGCTGAGCAGGTTCAGGAAAGGTGGCTGTCCATCTGGGAATTTGGAATTTAGCACATTTAGCCAAAAATAAGCCACTAAGGCAGCAAAACCCCTCCTCCCCCCTCCTCCTCCAAGAACATGATAGATATACAGAGATGCCCTCAAACCTGCAAAGGGTCAAAGAGATGGTAAAGTGGGCAGGATCCAGGAGAGAAAAGCTGGGGCAGCAGACACATGGAGCTGACCGAGACATGGCTGACCGAGCCGGGTCGCGATAATCATGCTGGGCTACCTGCCAATAAGTCAGAGGATGGAGCTCCTAACGTAGGAGCTCCTGAAGCACATGGATGCGATCAAACTGGAAATGATAGTGACGGTGAAAGTGGTGGTCGCAGATCTCCTGGCCCCTTTCAAGGAGGCACTGGAAATAATGGAGCGGTGATTGAAGGCGCAGGAAGTGACAGGCAGGAATTCGAAAGGGCGGCGACCGACCAAGGGACCAAATCGCCTCATTAGAAGTAGAAGTGGCGGGTTTGGTGGCAACGCAGGGAATGCTCAAAGGAAAAGTGGAGGACCAGGAGAATTGATCGCGCCACCAGTACATCCGCACTGTGGGCCTGACAGAGGGCATCGAAGGCAAAGATCCCATGGATCAGATGCTGGACAAGTTGGTTGGGGGGGGGGGGGGAAACTTCCACAAGCCCCCACAAATAGACAGGGCCCACAGGTCACTCCGACCAATGCCAAAAACAGGAGAGCCGCCATGGGTTCTCGTTGCCAAGGTACACAGGTTCCAAGGTAGAGAGCGGATCATGAACTGAACAAGAAGCACACAGCCATGCACATGGGAAGGAGAGACCGGCCAATCGTGCTATGGGACGAGAGCTCGGGGGGTGGGTCGCACTGCTCAATAAGGAAAGCATTCACAGCGAAAAAGATTGTTATGGACCCTGGAAGATGGCATTTCATGATTAGCGGTGTCCTGGAATTTGCAACAGTGGTGCCGGTAAAGGTTCATGCTTCCAACTGGGACAGTTGACCCAAGGGGACACATTGATTGATCTCCCTGTGGAAGACGTAGAATATGAGCTTGCCGGTTAATGGCGTAGGCCCGCCCAGCTGGGGGTCGTGATTCACTCTTTGAATGCCGGCCTGCACTTGGACCCGCACTTCCATTAGTTCCGATTGGGACCTGTGAACTGTAAGCTGCGTTGCGGCCTTTACTTTATTTTTCTGAATTAAATGTTGTTTAATTTACCTTCTCGGGTCTCCGGAGCATTATACACATGTTCCTCTGTGTGCTCAGGGGTCTGAATGTTTGCCAACTCACACTGAAACCAATGCATTCAAATCTGTCCAATATGCTAAAAGCTATCCAATGTGCTCAAAGATATCCAATGTGCTCAAAGCTATCCAATGTGCAAAAAGTTATCCAATGCACACAAAGCAATCCAAAGTGCTCAAAGCTATCCAATGTTCTCAAAGCTACCCGATGTGCTCAAAGCTATCCGATGTGCTTAAAGCTATCCAATGAGCTCAAAGCTATCCAAAGTGCTCGAAGTTATTCAATGTGCTCAAAGCTATCCAATGTTCTCAAAGCTATCTAATATGCTCAAATCTATCCAATGTGCTGAAAGCTATCCAATGTGCTCAAAGTTATGCAATGTGCTCAAAGTTATCCAATGCACACAAAGCAATCCATTGTGCTCAAAACTATCCAATGTGCTCAAAGTTATCCGATGTGCTCAAAGTTATTCAATGCACACAAAGCTATCCAATGTGCTCAAAGCTATCCAATGTGATCAATGTTATCCAATGTGTTCACAGTTATCCAATGTACTCAAGACTATCCAATGTGCTCAAAGTTATCGAATACAGTCAAAGTTATCCAATGCACACAAAGCAATCCAATGTGCTCAAAGCTATCCAATGTGCTCAAAGCTATCCCATGTGCTCAAAGTTATCCAATGCACTCAAAGTTATCCAATGCACACAAAGCTATCTAATATGCTCAAAGCTATCCAATATGCTCAAAGTTATCCAACGCATTGATATCTATACAATGTGTTCAAAGCTATCCAATGCTCCCATAGCTATACAATGTGTTCAAAGCTACCCAATGTGCTCAAATCTATCCAATGTGCTAAACGCTATCCAATGTGCTCAAAGGTATCCAATGTGCTTAAAGTTATCCAATGCACACATATCTAGCCAATGTGCTAAACTCTATCCAATGTGCTCAAAGTTATCCAATGCACTCAAAGTTATCCAATGCACCCAAAGCTATCCAATGTGATCAAAGCTATCCAATGTGCTCAAAGCTATCCAATGTGCTCAAAGCTATCCGATGTGTTCAAAGTTATCCAATGCTCCCATAGCTATACAGTGCATTCAAAACTATCCAATGTGCTCAAATCTATCCAATGTGCTAAACGATATCCAATGTGCTCAAAGTTATCCAATGTGCTCAAAGTTGTCCAATGTGGTCAAAGTTATCCAATGCACACAAAGCAATCCAATGTGCTCAAAGATACTTGATATGTTCAAAGTTATCAAATGCACACAAAGCAATCCAATGTGCTCAAGGTTATCCATTGCACACAAAGCTATCCAATGTGCTCAAAGCTATCCCATGTGCTCAAAGCTATCCAATGTGCTCAAAGTTATCCATTGCACACAAAGCTATCCAATGTGCTCAAAGCTACCCAAAGTGCTCAAAGCTATCCAATGTGCTCAAAGGTATCCAATATGTCCAAAGCTATCCAATATGTTCAAAGCTATCCAATGTTCTCAAAGCTATCCAATGTTGTCAAAGCTATCTAATGTGTTCAAAGCTATTAAATATGTTCAAAACTGTCAAATGTTCTCAAAGCTATACAATGTTCTCAAAGCTATCCAATGTGTTCAAAGCTATCCAATGTGCTCAAAGCTGTCCAATGTTTTCAAAGCTATCCAATGTGTTCAAAGCTATCCAGTATGTTCAAAGCTATCCAATATGCTCAAAGCAATCCAATGTGCTCAAAGCTATCCAATGTTCTCAAAGCTATCCAATGTGTTCAAAGCTATCCAAGGTGCTCAAAGCTTCCAATGTGCTCAAAGCTATCCAATGTGCTCAAAGCTATCCAATGTGATCAAAGCTATCCAATGTGCTCAAAGCTATCCAATGTGCTCAAAGCTATCCAATGTGCTCAAATCAGTCCAATGTGCTAAATGCTATCCAATGTGCTCAAAGTTATCCAATGCGCACAAAGCACTCCAATGTGCACAATGCTATCCAATGTGCTCAAAGCTATCCAATGTTCTCAAAGCTATCAAATGTGGTACGGGTACCAGTCTCCCCGGACAGGCGCCGGAATGTGGCGACTAGGGGCTTTTCACAGTAACTTCATTGAAGTCTACTCGTGACAATAAGCGATTTTCATTTTTCATTTTTCAAATGTGTTCAAAGCTATCCAATGTGTTCAAAGCTATCCAGTATGTTCAAAGCTATCCAATGTGCTCAAAGCTGTCCAATGTTTTCAAAGCTATCCAATGTGTTCAAAGCTATCCAGTATGTTCAAAGCTATCCAATATGCTCAAAGCAATCCAATGTGCTCAAAGCTATCCAATATTCTCAAAGCTATCCAATGTGTTCAAAGCTATCCAATGTGCTCAAAGCTTCCAATGTGCTCAAAGCTATCCAATGTGCATAAAGCTATCCAATGTGATCAAAGCTATCCAATGTGCTCAAAGCTATCTAATGTGCTCAAAGCTATCCAATGTGCTCAAATCAGTCGAATGTGCTGAATGCTATCCAATTTGCTCAAAGTTATCCAATGCGCACAAAGCACTCCAATGTGCACAATGCTATCCAATGTGCTCAAAGCTATCCAATTCCCATACCAGCCTCCCCGAACAGGCGCCGGAATGTGGCGACTAGGGACTTTTCACAGTAACTTCATTTGAAGTCTACTTGTGACAATAAGCGATTTTCATTTTTCATTTTCATTTTCATTTCATTCAATGTTCTCAAAGCTATCAAATGTGATACGGGAAGCTATTCCCGTACCAGCCTCCCCGGACAGGTGCCAGGATGTGGCGACTAGGGGCTTTTCACAGTAACTTCATTGAAGCCTACTCGTGACAATAAGCGATTTTCATTTTTCAAATGTGTTCAAAGCTATCCAATGTGCTCAAAAGCTATCCAATGTGCTCAAAGGTATCCACTGTTCTCAAAGCTATCCAATGTGCTCAAATTAGTCCAATGTGCTAAACACTATCCAATGTGCTCAAAGTTATCCAATGTGCTCAAAGGTATCCAATGCACACAAAGCAATCCATTGTGCACAAAGCTATCCAATGTGCTCAAAGCAATCCAATGTTCCCAAAGCTATCCAATATGTTCAAAGCTATCCAATATGTTCAAAACTATCCAATGTTCTCAAAGCTATCCAATGATCTCAAATATATCCTATGTGCTAAACGCTATCCAATGTACTCAAAGTTATCCAATGTGCTCAAAGTTATCCAATGTGCTCAAAGTTATCCAATGCACACAAAGCAATCCAATGTACACAAAGCTATCCAATGTGCTCAAAGATATCCAATGTTCTCAAAGCTATCCAAAGTTCCCACAGCTATCCAATGTGCTCAAAATAATCCAATATGTTCAAATCTATCCAATGTTCTCAAAGCAATCCAATGTTCTCAAAGCTATCCAATATGACCAAAGCTCTTCAATATGTTCAAAGCTATCCAATGTTCTGAAAGCTATCCAATATGTTCAAAGCTATCCAATATATACAAAGCTATCCGGTGTTCTCAAAGCTATCCAATGTTCTCAAAGCTATCCAATATGTTCAAAGCTATCCAATATGTTCAAAGCTATCCAATATATACAAAGCTATCCGGTGTTCTCAAAGCTATCCAATATGTCCAAAGCTATCCAATATGTTCAAAGCTATCCAATATGTTCAAAGCTATCCAATATGTTCAAAGCTATCCAATATATACAAAGCTATCCGGTGTTCTCAAAGCTATCCAATATGTCCAAAGCTATCCAATATGTTCAAAGTTATCCAATATGTTCAAAACAGTCCAATGTTCTGAAAGGTATCCAATGTTCCCAAAGCTATCCAACGTGTTCAAAGCTATCCAATGTGCTCAAATCTATCCAATGTGCTAAACGCTATCCAATGTGCTCAAAGTTATCCAATTTGCTCAAAGTTATCCAGTGCACACAAAGCAATCCAATGTGCATAAAGCTATCCATTGTGCATAAAGCTATCCAATGTGCTCAAAGTTATCAAATGCACACAAAGCAATCCAATGTGCTCAAAGTTATCCATTGCACACACAGCTATCCAATGTACTCAAAGCTATCCAATGTGTTCAAAACAGTCGAATGTTCTGAAAGGTATCCAATGTTCTCAAAGGTTTCCAATGTGCTCAAATCTATCCAATGTGCTAAATGCTATCCAATATGCTCAAAGCTATCCAATGCGCACAAAGCTATCCAATGCACACAAGGCAATCCAATGTGTTCAAAGCTGTCCAATGTGCTCAAAGCTATCCAATGTACTCAATGCTATCCAATGCACAGAAAGTAATCCAATGTACTCAAAGCTGTCCAATGCACACATAGCAATCCAATGTACTCAAAGCTATCCTTCCTGTTTTTGCTTCTGAAGTGAATAGCCTCACCCAAACGCCTTCTGAAAGTCCAAATATACCACACTGACTGGCTCCCCTTGTCAACTTGGCAACTCTAGGGGCTGGTTTAGCACAGTGATAATTAGATAGTTTTTGAAGCAGACCAAGGCAGGCCAGCAGCACAATTCAATTCCCGTACCAGCCTGCCCAAACAGGTGCCGGAATGTGGCGACTAGGGGCTTTTCACAGTAACTTTATTTGAATCCTACTTGTAACAATCAGCAATTTTCATTTCATTTCAGAATGTTTGAAGGTATGGAAATTCATATCTATGGAAAATGAACTTTGTGATTTTGCTGTCCAAATGCTAAAATAATATTGCCAATTGCAAATGTTTGAGCATTGTGGTTTGAGGTAATTGATGACATTGAGATCAGTTATGTTACTTGCAATGTGAATTGATAGTTAAATGACTGCTTGTCAGTGCAACCAATGACAAATGATAGCCAAATGATTGTTTTGAGGACCACTGATGTCAAATGAGTGCAAATGAACACTGTCAGAAATTTTGTGTGGGGACGCTTGTGGGACTGCACCTCCTATTTTCCCACTAGTGGTGTTTTGCTGAGGTTGAAAAGGCGAAGAGGAAGGTTTCTTGTTACCTGCTCCATGATTAACCTGTTTGATGCTGGCGGGGGTGGGGGGGGGGGGGGGGAGGTTAAAACTGTCCACAAAACCTTTCCTTCCCATTGCTGATACTGTTTCTACTGATAATTTATAATTCATCAAGAAAAAATAAAGAGATAGGATCCAATCTGAGAATTTAATTTTAGGCCTGTGTTCCTGTAAAGTTGGACACTGTGTATATCTGTGGTGTAGTGAGCTGGTCAGAGCTGCAACACAGGGTCAGTTTACTCATGCTGATCACACTGCTTAATATGTTTGGATCACAGCAAGGCCAATGGACAGGTTATTTGGCATCAGAGACTCTTAAAAAAGCCTGGGCCACCCTTAATGGGATCGAAGTGTAGCTTTACAGACACCCAGTGGTTGAGATAAATAGAAACTAATCAATAATTAAAAAGAGGTGGTCATCCAAATCTTACATTTCAAAGTATTATTACCGTTTTCCCTTTGAAAAGAGGAATTTGATTCTTAAGCAACATTCTGAGTCATGAGACAATCCCACTACATTTGTTCGTTATTGTCCTGCATTTCCCAATCAATGATGTGTCCATAGATCTGAAGGGATGGATCCTGGGAGACTGTGTGTGTATATAATGTGGGAGGACACCCGCCATTCAGTCGAGCTGCTCGGAGGATCTCTCCAAGGTGAGTTTGTTAATACAATGTTTCTGTCTCATTCTTTCTAGTGTTCATTGATTAATCGGGTGGAATGGGATGGGTTCAGTTCCCATTCTGTTTGTTCGTCCAGATGGAGCGGGGGATAAATTCACCGGTTTCAGTATTCTGGGAAAGTAGTTCAACATTTTTCAGGTTAAACACCAGGTTAATTAACTTCTCCTCCTCTGTGTTACTTTTTGTATTTGTTTCCAGGATGTTGGTAAGACCGGTATTTATCGCCCATCCCAAGCTGCCTTGACCAGTGGTGGGGAACCTCCTATTTAAACTGTTGTAATCCTTGTGGTGAAGGTGCTCCAAAAATCCCCTTCAATAGGAATTCCCATGACAATGACGAGAGAGCAGCAATCTATGTCCAAGTCAGGGTGGTGTGTGACGTGGAGAGAAATGTGGAGCTGAAGTTGTGCCCAAGACACTGCTGCTCTTGTTCTTGGTGTTAGAGGTTGTAAAGGAAGAAATAACCTTGTTAATTTGCTGCAGTACATCCTGTAGATAGTACATACTGCAGCTGTAGTGTGGTAGATGGTGCAGGAGAAACTGAGTCTCCGAGCAGGAGCACCAATCAAGTGAAATGCTCCGACCTGGATGGTGTTGTGTTGTTGTGACTGCACCTTCCAGGCGAGTGGTGATGATTCCATCACACTCCTGACTTGGAGCTTGGAGATTTTGGAGAGACTGAATGGTCAGGAAGTGAGACACTTGTCTCAGAATACCCAGCCTCTGCCCTGCATGTACAGCCAGAGCGTTGATACGGCTGCTCCAGTCCAGCTTCTGCTCAATGGCGTACACTAGAAATTGGCAGAGTGAGAGCACAAGGGGGGTTTATTTTTCAATGGAGAAACCAAGGTGAAAGGTCAATGGCCATCAAACAGAATGACAAGTTTGCCAAAAAAAGAGGAAAGGGAAACTAAATCTAGGAGGACTTGGAAATGTCAAACTTGCAAAGTATTACAATGTATTGACAGTACAGAAACAGGTCATTCCGCCCAGCAGGTCCGTGCTCATCTCTATGCTCCACATGAGGCTCCTCCCCCCCCCCCCACCCCCCATTATCTCACCCCATCAGCTTTTCATTCTGTTCCTCTTTTCCTCATTTGCTTGTCGACTTTACCCTTAAGATTCCCACTTCCTGTTCTAATGGCGAGGCCCTCATTTTAACCACTCTGTAGGTAGAGACATCTCCTCTGAATTCTCCATATGAGTGAATATCTCATATTTATCCCTATGCTAACAAACTCTTTCATAATCTGGAGGACATCTATCAGGTTACCCATCAGTCTTCTCTTCTCTGGAGAAAATAGCCCCAGCTTATTCGATATTTCTTGATATGAGTAACCTGTCAGTTTTGGCATAATTCTAATCAATCTGTTTTGCACCTTCTCCTGTAACATTTTTGGGCTTGAATATGATCACAGCATAAGTTGGGAAAGATCTCAAACTGAGATCCTGCTGGTGCAAATCCCATTCTGACCCTCTTGCAAGATTTTGGAGCCAAAATGGGATTTGCGCATGCAGCAAATTCCGCCTTTTCGGTAATTTATTACACAGCACTAGAGGAAGGTATTGGGTATCAAGGCATTATGTAGCCATGGTTGTGAAATGGTGATATAATTACACTAATCCTGAGGCCCAGGCAAATGCTCTGGGGTCTTGGGTTCAAGTGCCTCCCTAATCCCTGGTGGAATTGAAGTTCAAACACTAAATCTGGAATAAAAAGATTGGGCTGGATCCTTTTGCCCTGCCCGCAAGACCGCCACAGGCGGGATGCAGACCATGTAACGGACCATTGACCTCAGGTGGGGATTTCCGGTCATGTAGCGGGCAAGGCTGCAGAATCCCACCCATAGTGTCATTCGTGATGACCCTGACAATTATCCTTTCTTTGATTGTTGAAAACCTGGTTCACCGATGTCCTGCAGGGAAGGAAATCTGCCTTATCTGACCTGGTTTACTCAGCAATTTGGTTGACTCTTAACTGCCCTCTGCAATGATCCAGCAAGACACACTGTTCAAGGGCAATTAGGGATGGGCAACAAATGCTGGCTTTTCCACCAATGTCCACATCCCATAAAAAATGTTTTAAAACTATCCAGACAATAATGTTCAAACAGTGCTTTCTACCCATTGACATCAGGCAATGAGGGCAAAGGGAGAGAGGAGGGGCTGTGTGCCGTGCAGTGTATTTAGAGATTGGCAAGAACAAGATGGGAAAGTCTAGGAGAAAATGATCATAATATTACAATGTGTTAAATATTTGTATGTAAGCATTTACATTGTATATAATGTGTGCATGTCAACTTGTGTGTATATCATCATTCCAGTCAAATTGTTATTTATTTGCTGTAAAATATCATTTGTCAGAGGCTGGTGTTCCATTCTCTGCTCAATGAAGCTATGATGAGGAGGGAGAGGAGGACTCTGTTCCCAGTAATTACCAGTATCTATTTGAATGGTAGCACCATTTTCAGAGAACACCAATTCTTTGCTCTGATCTGTTGTGGGGCTTTTAAAATACATTCTCGGAATGATGGGTATTTCTGACAAGGCCACAATTTATTGTTCAGCCCCAGTTTCTCTGATTCAGCAGAGTAGCTCACTGGGGCAGTTCAGATGACAAGTAACCACATGGATGTGGAACTGGAGTCTCATGTAGGCGAGCCCAGATAAAGACGGCCATTTAGGGATTAAAGAGCATTTCAGTAACAAGTGAACCAGTTCGATTATTATAACAATCCAACAGTTTTTTTGGCACTGTAATGGCTGCATATAGTGGCACCTGTCTTATTGACCAGAGTTAATTTAATTGGCTAATTCCCTCATCGATCACATTCAGAGTTCACTATTTTACTGAAAACAGCTTCTTTTATTTGCAAACATTCAGTGGAAGTTGATACATTTTCTGGATGGCAGCACGGTAGCATTGTGGATAGCACAAATGCTTCACAGCTCCAGGGTCCCAGGTTCGGTTCCGGCTTGGGTCACTGTCTGTGCGGAGTCTGCACATCCTCCCCGTGTGTGCGTGGGTTTCCTCCGGGTGCTCCAGTTTCCTCCCACAGTCCAAAGATGTGCAGGTCAGGTGGATTGGCCATGATAAATTGCCCTTAGTGTCCAAAATTGCCCTTAGTGTTGGGTGGGGTTACTGGGTTATGGGGATAGGGTGGAGGTGTTGATCTTGGGTAGGGTGCTCCTTCCAAGAGCCGGTGCAACTCGATGGGCCGAATGGCGTCCTTCTGCACTGTAAATTCTGTGACAAACCCTGTAACACAATCACAATACTACTTGAACCATTTGGTTAGTAACTCTTCAGCTGGAATGCTATCACTGAATGAGGATCATTCTGAAGATCAGTATAATTTAAATTAATTTCACAGGCTTTCTTATAACCTACTCTTTTCAAGAATTAGTCTTGAATAATTGAACAACATTAATTAAATAGACATAATGGCAGAAAGATTCCAGTCCACTGACCATGAAGTATTTTAATCTGTTCAATGAACCTAAAGTGCAAAAAGGTGACAGCAATTGATTGAGGAAGATAATATTTGTACATTTTCAGAATACTTTTACCAGTAATCTGTGAATATTGTCCACTCCATGTCTGATGCCATTGGTTTTACTCCATTAGGTTGTCCATCATGAAGCTCTCTCTGTTTCTGGGCTGTGTGCTGCTGTCGATTCTGGTTGTAGCTTCAGGCCACACATTTGATTCAAAACTGGATGAAGATTGGAAGAGCTGGAAATCACAAAATGAGAAGCAGTACACCGAGGTAAAAGGGGAATTTGTTCTAGTGTGGATCCCAGAGCTGGTTTAGTTCAATGGGTAAGACAGCTAGTTTGCAATGCAAAACAAGGCCAGCAGCGTGGGTTCAATTCCCAGACCAGCTTACCCGAACAGGTGCCAGAATGTGGCGACTAGGGGCTTTTCACAGTAACTTCATACTTGTGATATTAAAAGATATTATTATTATTCCAAACATTCAGCTCACTGTCAAGGGGGATGAGATTCCACACAATTGGTAAATTATTGAGAATTCTTACTTGGTGTTTAGAGGCAAGGGGTGGGATTTTCTAATCTTGCGACAGAGTGTCCACGCCGTCATAAATGCCGTCTCGTTTTATGACGGCATGAACGGGCCGACCCTACGACTAAGGGCCGCACGGCACTGGAGCGGTTCACGCCGCTCCTGATGCTGATCCCAGTGTGGACTGGGCACCGCAGGATCTGTGCATACTCAGTGGCGCCGGTGCCAACGCGCACATATGCAGTTGTTTCCTTGAACGCACTGGCGCCGATGCAACATGGCGCAGGACTACAGGGGCCGGTGCGTAGGAAAGGAGACCCCAAATTAGAGAGGCCGGCTCGGCGACAGGCGGGCCCCGATCACAGGCCAGGCCACATCGGAGGCTCCCCCCCCCCCACCCCCACCACCGACCCTTAAACGCCTAGTTCCCGCCAGCTGAGAGCAGGTGTGAACGGCGCCAGCGGGACTCGGTGCTTTCACGTTGGCCACTCGGCCCATCCCGGACCGAGAATCGGCGGGCTGGCCACATAGAGCGATCCCTGACCGGCGCCGCGCCAACCACGCAAATGGCGCCTATTCTCCGTCACAATCGCTTCACAGCACCAGGGTCCCAGGTTCGATTCCGGCTTGGGTCACTGTCTGTGCGGAGTCTGCACATCCTCCCCATGTGTGCGTGGGTTTCCTCCGGGTGTTCCGGTTTCCTCCCACAGTCCAAAGATGTGCGGGTTAGGTGGATTGGCCATGATAAATTGCCCTTAGTGTCCAAAATTGCCCTTAAGTGTTGGGTGGGGTTACTGAGTTATGGGGATAGGGTGGAGGTGTTTACCTTGGGTAGGGTGCTCTTTCCACGAGCCGGTGCAGACTCGATGGGCCGAATGGCGTCCTTCTGCACTGTAAATTCTATGTAAATCACATGCCGACGTCGGGGCGATGCGGAGATTCCCCGGCCCGGCGCCAGGACTGAGAGAATCCCACCCGAGTTCTCTGTTGGGGGGAATGGATATGTGAAGTGTAATTGAGCTTGAAGTTCCAAGGGAGTTCTCTAAATCTCAAACTCTAATAAGAGGACCGACAGAATTCACAATAAAACACTGAATTAAGTGCCAATCAAGACTTTAGTGGGCAGTGGAAGGGCTCCCAGCGGATCAAGAACTCTGAGGGTAGAAGTCCCAACTTCCAAGAGCTGCTGGTCAGCCGAACGCTGTCAGGTGAGCATTGCTTGGTAGAGTGACCGGGAGTGGTGTTGTTTGCAGTAAAATACCCACCTGAGGCCTAGCCCATCAGTGAGTGATGGCGGGCCTCGAGTCACAGTTGCTGGTGACCCGGCAGCAAGAGCATGGCTGAGGCTCTCACTGGACCCCCACACTTTGCAACACTTGGTCCCTCAGGCAGGTACTGAAGGACCCCAACTTGGAAGCCCAAAAGAAAATCCAAATGGGTTTGCTTTTCGGGCTTGGCACATGATAAATGCTCTGCCCAGGTCGATTTCAACAGGGGTGCTGGGAGGCACCTAATTGGGCATTCATTGTCCACATTAGAACATCAGTTGCCAGTGCTGGAGCAGCTGCTCATGAGCCTTCACTCCCTGAACGTCATTGGACAAGAGGAACAAAGGGGGGAGGGGGCGGGGAGGTGGTGTTCCCACCTTACAGCCTCCTTCCCATTTAAATGCTCCTCCCCCTCATCACAAACTCACCTCAGGGAAGGAAGGGAATTAAATTCAGTCTTTGGTGTAAATTAATTTACTGGATTCCACTGGGCCTCTGTTCAAGTTACCATAGGAACCATAAATACACCTGGAGAGTAGCTTCATGACCATTTGCTTTGTAAACATATCGACATTGTTATCACACTCACCAATCAGAACACCCCCCAAAATTAATGGAATGGGGAGGCAAAATCTTTTTTAAAATTAAAAATGCCCAATTGTTTTTTTTCTAATTAAGGGGCAATTCAGCATGGCCAATCCCCCTACCCTGCACACCTTTGTTTGTGTGGGTGAGACCCACACAGACACGAGATGGGATTGAACCTGGGTCCTTGGCGCCGTGAGGCAGCAGTACTAACCACAAAGCCACCGTACCGTCCAGAGGGGACAAATTCTAACCTGGGAAATGCATGATCCATCTTTCCGCTCAACTTCCAATTTTCTGTTGTTTATCACAAAACATTATGTTCAGGGATAAAGATGTTGATCTTATTCAACTGATTATTCCTACTACACTTTCAGGCTGGGATTCCAGAGTGGGAAACGTGCCGGGTGGGGTGACGCAGTCAGGTTGAGATGCAGAGAGAGATTTAGTCTCAGAGACATGACAGGAGCAAGTCGAGCCTTACCGTCCCTGAACAAGTTCCTGCTGGTCATACATTAGTATGCCATGATGCTCATTACATTAAAATTGTTAAAAATTACTTCTACCTTTCTAACAATGTCAGCGGTACACGAGGATCTCGTGTGACTGCAGGAGCTGGCTGCTGACACATAAACAAAAATGCAGCTGACTTCCAGCTCTGTCATCAGGACTGCGCACCCCAGAAAAAAGACTGCCTAAAGCTTTGATCTCAGTCGCGGGTTCAATCTGCTTTACCTTTCTGTGTCTATGGGAAGAGGAATGAGTGTATCTTCTACAATATAAATGAGAGGATAGAAATCTGACAGCAAAATGTAACTTTAGTTTTTGCATCAGGATTCTAAATAATTTTACAAAATGAAAATGTTACAGCCTGACTGCCTTAATGTCTTTATTCAGGAAGAAGAGACCTACAGGAGAAAGATATGGGAGGACAATCTGAGATACATCGAACAGCACAACCTGGAGTACTCAATGGGGAAACACACGTTTACTGTGGGAATGAACCCGTTTGGAGACCTGGTGTGTACAAGATGTCTAGAAGGTGGATCAATTAGATCCAAGTTATTGTGGGTACTATTACTGAATGAGGTGTGATATAAGACCATATTAAACAGGAACAGGAATAAGTCCCTTGATCCTGCTCTGGAATTCAACATTGATCCGACATTGCTCACGTCCACTTTCCTGCCTTGTCCCCGTATCTTTTGATTCACAATACACAAGGACTCTGCCCTCAAAGCTCTCTGTGGCAAGGTGTTCTGAAGATTTGCAAACCTCTGAGAGAAGAAATTCCTTCTCATTTCAAGTCTTAAATTGCCACCACTTGATTCTGAGACTATGCCTGCTGGTCCTAGACTCTCCAATGAGGGGAACATCCTCTCAGCTTTTACCCTGTCAAAAGCCCCTTAAGAATCCTATATGTTTTAATGAGATCACTTGTCATTCTTCTAAATTCCAAGGAGTAGAGTCCCAACCTGTTTAAACTTTGCTCATGAGGCAATCCTTCCACACCGGGGATTATCCTGGTGAACCTGCTCTGAACTGACTCCAATGAAATAACGGGGCTGGATTCTCCGGTACCCCAGCCGCATGTTTTTCGGTGACGCTCCATTCGCTGCTGGTGGGATTCTTTCTTCCCTCCACTTGCCAATGGGATTTCCCGTTGAAGCCACCCCATGCCATTGGTAAACCCACAGACAGGGGTGCACTGCCAGCGGGAAGAAAGAATCGCAATGGCTGGAGAATTCCAGCCAATATCTTTCCTTAAATAAGGAGAGCAGTACTGCTCACAGTAATCCAAACGTCGCCTCACCAGCAGATTGTACAGTTGTAGCAAGACTTCCTGACTCTTATACTCTAACCCCCTTGGAATAAGGGCCAACATTCCATTAGCCCTCCAGATTACCTGCTGCACCTGTGCTAACTTTCTTTGTTTCTTGCACAAGTACCCCAATCCCTTCGTATTATTGCTTTCTTCATTTAAGTAATACCCTGTGCTTTTGTTTTCCCTTCCAAAATAACCAACTTGATTAGTGGTATCACAGCACCTCATTATAACAAAGAATTTACCGTCCGTTCCCAATGTTTCTGTCAAAATAGATTCTTCTCTCCTTTTGATATCTAAGTGCATTATGTTTGCTCTGACAGTCAGCCAACACCATGGGCTCCTTTGTCTGCTGTACTTTCTGAACAAAAATCATGGGATGGCTTCATCGGCACCAAACCAAATGACAATTTACAAATGATGTCTGCGTGGGTTTCGCCCCCACAACCCAGAAATGTGCCCCTTAATTGGAAAAAATAATTGGGTAATCTAAATTTATTTAAAAAAAGGTTTGTTTCAAACACGAGCTTTCGGAGCACTGCTCCTTCCTCAGGTGAATGGAGAGGTATGTTCCAGAAACATTTATGTAGATAAAGTCAGAGATGCCAGACAATGCTTGGAATGCGAGCATTTGCAGGTAATTAAATCATTACAGATCCAGAGATAGGGGGTAATCCCAGGTTAAAGAGGTGTGAATTGTCTCAGGCCAGGACAGTTGGTAGGATTTTGCAAGTTCAGGCCAGATGGTGAGGGGTGAATTTAATGCGACATGAATCCAAGATCCCAGTTGAGGCTGCACTCATGCGTGCGGAACTTAGCTATAGGTTTGTCCTCGGCAATTCTACGTTGTCGCGTGTCCTGAAGACCGCCTTGGAGAAAGTTTACCCGGAGATGAGAGGCTGAATGCCCTTGACTGCTGAAGTGTTCCCCGACTGGAAGGGAACATTCCTGCCTGGTGATTGTCGCACGATGCCCGTTCATTCGTTGTCGCAGTGTCTGCATAGTCTCGCCAATGTACCACGCTTCGGGTTTTGCCAAATTGTGGGCGAGCGGTCGAGCGGTAGGAATGTTTTGTATTTGTGTAGCAGTGGTCCAGGATGTTTGGGCCTCTGGTGGAGCAGGTGACGTGTTGGTGGTAACTTGGTAGTATGCTCTTGAACTTGGCTTGATTGAAGTTCCCAGCTGCAATGAACAAGGCCATGGGATGTTTCGTTTCAAGGCTATTTGTGGTGGTGAATATTTCGTCCAGTGCGATTTTCACGTTTGCATGGGGTGGGATGTAAACTGCCGTCTGGATAACAGAGCTGAAAAGGTAAAAGGTAGGAGGGGCGGCATTTTAGCGTCAGGTATTCTAGGTCTGGGGAGCAGAAACTCGGCAGTGTTGCTACATCTAGGCACCAGGAGGTGTTGATTAGGAGGCAGACCCCACCTCCCCTTGTCTTGCCTGAAGGTGCCGCACGGTCCATTCGGTGGATTTAGAAGCCCTCTGGTTGCAGGGCACAGTCTGGTGAAGCAGGAGTGAGCCATGTTTATGTGAAACAGAGCACACAGCAGTCCCTTAGTTTTCTTTGAAAAGTGAATCTGGCTTTAAGTTCGTCTAGCTTGTTTTCTAGAGATTGGACATTAGCTAGGTGTAAGGGAACTAAGGCCAGGCTGGTGATGGAATCTGAGAGCCTTCTGATCAGGATGGTTCAGTTAAACGCCAATAAACTCAGCCATTATGTGGGATTTTACCCATTGTCCTCACTGCGAAAGTGCTCTGGAAGTTTCGAATGACCAGAAGATTCTCAAATTATTTCACACTAAATCAGGCATCACTGCTGCCATTGTGTTTGTTGTACCCTAGACCAGAGAGATAATTTATCACCTTCAGGATCTCAACCCACCTTTATCCTGGAGTGTGGCGAAATGGATGAACCATTTTCCTGCAGTTCTTTATTTTAGTCAAAAATTAGACATGAGCATGGAATGTCAGCGCTGCTTGAGACTTTAATCGCTCTTTTGGGTAAACTCAATGAATGGGTGAGAATGTGGCCTGATGCGGTTATCTACTCTCCTCCTGCACATTCTCTATTAAAAATCCATCCATTCATTAATGAATGCCTGATGTGTTTTCCTTTCTAGACTGATAAAGAGTTCAATGAACGCATGAACGGATTCCTCCCAATGGAAGCTGATAACTCAACTGAAGAATTTGAAGGAGACGAATTTGATGAGGATGAAGAAAGTGAAGGAGATGATGATGAACTTGATGAAGAAAGTGATGGAGATGATAATGAACTTGATGAACAAAGTGACAATGATGTGACACGTTTAATTGTCGATTGGCGTAAACGTGGCATTGTAACTCCAGTGAAGAACCAGGTAAAAATCAGGAAGAACCAATCTAGTCATTATTGGGGTGGGATTTTAAGTCAGCTGCTCTCCAAATTTCCCATACCACCCATGACGATGCCCACCGGTGTCAGGATGGGAAAAGACCACCCCAAGTGTGAGGTTCTAATTGGCTCTGGGTTTCGATCCTTTTTGCCAGAAAATGCCGCTGCTGCTTACTCACAGCAGCTGTTTGTGTGCATTGGTTATGGTCGGGCATGAAATCATGGTGGGATTTGTTTGCGTAAAAATGTTAAATGTTGGATTCCAAAGTATAAAAGTTTTTTTTCTAAGATGTTAAAATAGATTTAAAATTGAAGTGTACAAGTACAATTGTTGCATGCTAAATAAGAATTTCATACCTAACCTGGCAAAACCCAAATCAGACAAGTTTCCGAGATGCGCTCTCCAAGCTCCTTGTCATATTATGTCCAGTCTCACTTCATGAGCATTGTATTGTATACTCTAATTATGCACTGTTTAATTATTCAGATGCCGAATGAAAAGTGAACGGGAAACATAATTTATATGGAAAGCACCAACCAACCTAGATATAAGTTGTGGAGGTTGGAGGAACAAGTTCCTGTTCCCCTCACCTTTTGATCAAAGCAGCCAATTCCATGTTGTGGCTTTTCTATGATAGTGTCTTAATCATTTAAACCAACACATTGATACTAATTAGAATTATCAGGATAATTATCTGGATAATGACAAAATCCATTCATATTATTCTAATCCTTAGTCAATGACCCCATCACTAAATTGTGTCACATCATCTGAGATGTCCCCTTTTAAATACAGCATTACATTGCTCCATATACATGAGATTAGAACATAAGAAATGGAAGCAGGAGTCACCCACTCAGCCCTTCAAGCCTGTTCCATCATTCAATATGACAATGACTGGTCTTTCAACTAAACGTATATAGAACCTTCGTGAGGCCACTGTGTGCAATTCTGGTTGCCACATTATAGGAAGGATGTGATTGCACTGGTGGGGGTGCAGAGGCGATTCACTGGGATGTTGCCTGGGATGGGAAATTTGATTTATGAAGAGAGGTCAGATTGGCTTGGATAGTTTTCGCTGGAGCAGAGAAGACTGAGTGGCAACCTGATCAAGGTGTACAAGATTATGAGAGGCATGGACAAGGTGGATAGTGAGTAGCTGTTTCCCCCAGTTGAAGGGTCAGTTACAAGGGGACACAAGTTCAAGGTGAGGGGTAAGAAATTTAAGGGGGATATGAGGAAAAATATTTTTACCTAGAGGGTGGGGACGATCTGGAATGCACTGCCTCGGAGGGTGGTCGAGGCGGATTGTCTCACATCCTTTAAAAAGTACCTGGATGAGCACTTGGCATGTCAAAACATTGAAAGCTATGGGCCAAGTGCTGGCAAATGGGATTAGTCAGGCAGGTCAGCTGTTTTTCATGTGTCAATGTTGACTCGATTGGTTGAAGGGCCAATTCTGCATTGTATTATTCTTTAAATCTGTGATCCTGCAAACTACTGGGTACAATTACTTACTTTTCTCAAACTCAGTTGGCCCAGGCCCTGAATGGCATTCATAATCAAAGAAGCAATTAACATAGTGCCCATTTGATGATGTATTTTTGCTGTTTCTCTTTTGTAGCCTCAATCACTCCCTGTCATTTAATTCTCCACATCCCATTAAATATCATTTAATCTCCATTCTAATCCCGGGACGAACTTTGACACCCAATACACTATCATCAAACCTTAAAACATACACTGAACATTCACAAATTAGTCCAAATTCTCAGCACAATTTTGTATATTTTTCTTAACCTCTTCTGAGGTCTTTTATTTTCCAAAGCTGCAATCAATGTTGTACTTGTGTCCACATTATTATTTCAAAATGACTCCAAATGCAGAGATCTGTATTGTTGGAATGCCAGGACTGGTCAATTCATTTTATAATCCTGATGAAAGTTTGTTCTTTAACAGACAACATGAGTCAGACGTTACTTGGATTCAGTCATTATTGCATTTAGGAATTGCACAATGTTCAGAATATGAATACAATCTGAATTCTGAATTATTTCAGTGTTCTCACGGAAGATGGTAGCACAGTGGTTAGCACTGCTGCCTCACAGTGCCAGGGAACCGGGTTCGATTCCAGCCTTGGGTGACAGTGTGAAGTTTGCACCTTCTCCCAGTGTCTGCCTGGGTTTCCTCCGAGTGCCACAAATATTGCCACCAAAGGGTCCGGTCCACCTCCTCCTTCACTATCCTGGCTAAGACCGTGAACACTCCCGCCCAGAATCTTCCCAATTTTTTGCAGCCCCAAAACATGTGCACGTGATTCACTGGCCCCCGTCCTAAACCTCTCACACTCACCTGCTACCCCCTGAAATGACCCTCATTCTCGCCCGAGTCAGATGCACCCTGTGCACCACCTTAATCTGTATCAGGGTCATCTTTGCACAAGAGGAGGTCCCGTTTACCCTTCGGAGTGCCTCACTCCATATTCCCGAATTGATCTCCCCTCCCAACTCCGCTTCCCATTTCTCCTTGATCTTCACCACCTGCTCACCTCCCTGCTCCCCCAGCCACTTATATATATATCCCCAATTCTTGCCTCCCCTTCCACATCTGAAAGCAGCAATCTCAAAAGTGTATCCCGGCAACCTAGGGAACCCTCTCCAAACCTTTCGCGCAAAGTCCCTAACCTGCAGATACCTGAACTCACTCCCCCTCGGCAGCTCTACCCTCTCCCTTATCTCCTCCATTCTGGCGAACCCTTCCTCCAAATACAAATCCACTTCCCTCCACCTCCTGTATACACTATCCACCCCCCCACCCCCTGCCCCCCTCATGGCTCAAACCCATGTTTCTCGCATAGCTAAATGTTTCTTCCATCCTAAAATGCCTCCTCAGCTGATTCCACATCTTCACCGTGGACTGCACCAGTGAGCTCCCTGAAAACCTACTCGAAGCCATTGGCAACACTGCCGTCACCATAGCCCTCAAACTAGACCCATTACAAGATTCCTCCTCCATCCTAACCAACTCTACCCCTTGTCCTTCCCACCACCGCCGCACCTTGTCCATATTCGCCGTCCAATAATAATGAAGCAAGTTCGGCAATGCCAACCACCCCTCTGCCTCTGCCTCTGTAGCAGGGTCCTGACAGTATTTTAGTTTATCTCATTTTTAAAGATGGTTTTCCCAGTTCTTTATTTACAATTCAGATTAAACCATTCAATAATTTCTCCATTATTTAAGCACTGTTCAAGGTTCATTAGCTCTTAAAGAGTGAACAGACCAATCTGAGGATATATCAAAGTTATTGCTATAAAGAAACAAAAGATCTGCCAGATATTTATTGCACACAGGACTCTTTTAACTTCCATCAGTCATAAGTTAGAAAGATGCTGACAGTTTGCTAATGGCTATCACATTCCAGTAGAACCAACAGCAATAAAGAATGTTTATCCAATTATTCAACACAATTCCACAGACACCAATTACTCTCAACATTCAATTTTTAATAAACTCATATCAAATAATGATTTTCACCTAATTTATAATCACACGAATTTCACTGTGGTTAACATCAAAGTCTAGTTTCCACAATTTAATAATTTCGTTAACTTCAATAACCCTGATTCCATTCCGTAATATTTTAAACTGGTAAATGGAGAAGAAGTAAATTTATCAAAACCACGCTTGCTTACAAGAACCCATTGAATTAAATAATTTTATTCTTCAGGCACCTTTTGAAATGACTGTAAAAATACTAAGTCGAACTGAAGAAAAAATTAGCCTCACAGTTAAACACACATTGAAAAAGATAGTGAAATAAAAAGGACATTCCGTCCGAAATTCAGAATCCATGTTCTCCCTCAAACCTTTTACCTCCCACACAATTCTTGATATTCTTCTCTATTGTGATGTCAAAGGGGTGTTACAGGCACTGCTTGGGCACATGACACAATTGGTTCCTGAAATCCAGGTTGGAACTCGAATAGTCATAAGTTCGAACCGATTTTCCTGTAGGAACAATAGTACAATTGGGGAATTGGTCCTTGAGCCAGGGCTGGAAATCCTTTGTGGGCACCTGGTGGTGTAAAATGCTCTCACCACTTGTCCTGTAATGCCTGCATGCCTCAGCACAAGTTCCTCGATTGTGTGGGAGATATACTGAAGCCATTCGATCACTGTCAGTTGCCTGTTTAACCTTGAAGTTCTGTGAGTCTGACCACATATTAAATAGAACATGAGTATATAAAAGCATTAACATTTCGACAGTTGGGCAAAAAAAAATTAAACAGAATAAACACCTGTTTATAACCTAATAAAGATAGTTCGACCTGTCCAGTTATACAGGTAGAATGGAATAGAACCATAGAATTCCTACAGTGCAGAAGGAGGCCATTCAGCCCAAAGAGTCCACACCAACCCTCTGAAAGAGCACCTTACACAGGCCCACTCCCTTGCCCTATCCACATAATCCCAGCCGATTTTTAGACACAAAGGGGCAATTTAGTAAGGCTAATCCACCTAACCTGCTCATCCCTGGACTGTGGGAGGAAACCAGAGCATCTGGCAGAAACCCACGCAGACATGGGTAGAAAGTGCAAACTCCGCACAGACAGTGGCTCAAGGCTGGAATGGAGCCCGGGCCCCTGGCACTGTGAGGCAGCAGTGATAACCACTGTGTCACCATGATACCCCTAAAGGACAGCAGGGAGTGTCAATGTGCCTTTATGAATGTGTTACCATGGCATCATAAACTCAAAACCGACTTTGTAAAGTCAAAATGGGGTGTCAATCTATAGACGTTATAAGTGCCATTTGTCAGAACTCATTGTAAAGTCGAGGGCTGCCTGTATCGATAGAGAGTGATGGCAAAATGGTGCTATCTGTTCTGTGGTTAATTAATTTTCACTGCCACTTTTCTCTGCTCCCCCTTCTATGATTAATCCCTCAGCATTTTATTCTCAGTCTGCCTCCAATTACTTCCTTCACATTTCTACATTTGACGGTTTCTTGCTAATAAAGCACAAGTTCCTGGATTCTACTGAATATACTTTTTGTTTCATCCATTGGAGTTTTATTGGCTTTCATTCCATTTTCCACAACTGACAACTCCACTTACCATGCAAGTGAGGATATCCCTCACCACATTCATCAACAAGAAAAGCTCAATCTTGCGAGGATATAATCTCACAGCACCTTAAACCACCCACTTCTACCACACCTGGATTTTTACACATCTCTCTTGCAACCCAAAACTCACAATCCCAATTTTGCCTAGAACACGTGCAACACCCTGATCATATTCAGATTGACAGATATACCCTGTGTAAAACCAGTTCTCTCACCCCTCATTGAACCACCAAATAGGTGGAATAGTAAGTTGCAATGAGGAGATAAGAACCTTACAAATGGATATGGGTTAGGTGAGTGGATCAAAATTTTGCAGATGGAGTTTAACGTGGATAAGCGTGAGGTTATCCGTTTGATTCGGGAAAATGGAAAGGCAACTTATTATCTATATGCAGAGAAAGGTCTGAGATATGATTCGGTGCAGAGTGATCTGGATGTCCTGGTCTCAGAAAACTAGTATGCAGGGAAGGCAGATAATAAGGAAGGCAAATGGAATTTTGGCCTTTATCGCGAAAGAAATAGAGTACAAAAATAAGGAAGTGTTGCTGCAACTGTACGAGGCAGTGGTGAGACTGCACCTGCTCTATTCACTACCCCAGAGTGCGGTGGATGCTGGGATACTGAGTAAATTTAAGGTGGAGATACACAGATATTTAATTAGTAATGGGTTGAAGGGTTGTGGAGAACAGGCAGGAAAGTGGAGTTGAGGCCAAGATGAGCCATGATCGTATTGAATGGCAGAGCAAGCTCGAGGGGCTGAATTGCCGACTCCTACTCCTAGTTCTTATATTCTAAATGATTGCAATCTCATTCAATGCCTAGTCTGTTACATAGACTCCAGAGGGTGTTTCATTCTAAAACTCAATTAAATTAATCCAGCATCTTTATTTTTCCAAGGCTGGCTCCACTTAATCAACTGGGCCTCACGGTAGCATGGTGGTTAGCATCAATGCTTCACAGCTCCAGGGTCCCAGGTTCGATTCCCGGCTGGGTCACTGTCTGTGTGGAGTCTGCACGTCCTCCCCGTGTGTGCGTGGGTTTCCTCCGGGTGCTCCGGTTTCCTCCCACAGTCCAAAGATGTGCGGGTTAGGTGGATTGGCCATGCTAAATTGCCCGTAGTGTAAGGTTAATGGGGGGATTGTTGGGTTACGGGTATACGGGTTACGTGGGTTTAAGTGGGGTGATCATTGCTCGGCACAACATCGAGGGCCGAAGGGCCTGTTCTGTGCTGTACTGTTCTATATTCTATAACTCTCCGATGCAGTTAATTGGCCTTCAGTTCATTGTTTCTAAACCCCGACACCAGCTGAGTGAGCCAACACCAGTAACTAACTTGTTGCCATTAGAACATAGAACATAGATCATCTTTTCTTGGGAAAGGGTGTCACATTTATCACTCTAGTCTTTTGTCACCTCCCCGGCATTTGGGGAAGATTGGAAAATTATCTTCACTCCCATTCCCTTTTGAATTCAGGCTGAAAGCAGTCAGACATGACAATTATCCATTTTAAACAGAACCAGCCTTTCCAATGTGTGTGCGTGGGTTTCCTCCGGGTGCTCCGGTTTCCTCCCACAGTCCAAAGATGTGCGGGTTAGGTAGATTGGCCATGCTAAATTGCCCGTGGTGTCCTAAAACGTAAGGTTAAGGGGGGTGGGGTTGTTGGGTTACGGGTATAGGGTGGATACGTGGGTTTGAGTATGGCGATCATTGCTCGGCACAACATCGAGGGCCGAAGGGCCTGTTCTGTGCTGTACTGTTCTATGTTCTATGTTCTATAATGCAGCCTGCCCACCAATTATTGCCCCCATATCCATTACCTCACCTGCCATGCATCATACACTCTCTTTAATTGTTTCATCGTAATCTCCCATTTCCCCCTTCATCCGAGGAGCCCTGGCTTTGGATCCCTTAGCTTTCCCTCTGGTTGTAATGTCCCTCGCCTTTATCTGAAACATCAATGCATTAATGATCACCCATTATCTTCCAGTTTTTCCTGTCCATTTTTGGTTCTGTTTGGTTGCCCTATTAACACTTCATTCACTTGATCCATTCATTTCACAGCACCAGATCTAGCAATGCCTCCTCCCTCATTAGACCAGGAGCATTCTGGGAAATGAATTCTCCTGAACACCTTTCAGAAATGCCTCCTCCCGTTTCCCTTTACTATAACACTTTCCCATTTGATGCTAAACTCAGTAACATCCCTCAATATCATCACTCCCTACTTTTGCACTTCTTGAAATGAAAATGAAATGAAATGAAAAATGAATGAAAATGAAAATGAAAATTGCTTATTGTCACAAGTAGGCTTCAATGCAGTTACTGTGAAAAGCCCCTAGTCGCCACATTCCGGCGCCTGTTCGGGGAGGCTGGTACGGGAATGCTGTGCTGCTGGCCTGCCTTGGTCTGCTTTAAAAGCCAGCGATTTAGCCCAGTGTGCTTTGTGATTCACTTCTTTGTGATTTCTCTGCATATTTTCCCCTCTGTCTCACTTTCCATCTCTGGAAACTTAGATAATACCCCCCCCCCCCCCCCCCCCCCCCCCCCCGAGTTGTGTAATCATCCACATTTTGCACCATGTCTAACGAGTAGGTTCTGTCCTTTTACCTCCAGGACATCCTCGCTTTGCAACACAACATCAACACGGTAGCACAGTGGCTAGCACTGTGGATTCACAGAGCCAGGGTCCCAGATTTGAATCCCCTCTGGGTCACTGTCTGTGCAGAGTTTGCACGTTCTCCCCGTGTCTGCGTTGGTTTCCTCCGGGTGCTCCGGTTTCCTCCCACAGTCCTCCCACAGTCCAAAGACGTGCAGTTTAAGTGGATTGGCCATTCTAAATTGCCCTGTGTCCAAAACGGTTACGAGGGATTATTGGGTGGAAGTGAGGGCTTAAGTGGGTCAGTGCAGTCTCAATGGGCCAAATGGCCTCCTTCTGCACTGTATGCTGTATGTATGTTCCCTAATTGCTGCCATCCTACCTCCCCCTTCTATCCCTATTTTTTCTGAACATTTTGTATCATTGAATATTCGCAGCCTTGTCCGCACCATCAACCACGTTTCTATTATTGCTACTACGCCATATTTCCACTTTGATCTTTGTGCTTGTAACTCACCAACTTTATTCACTACTCTGTGTGTTAACGTACATGTATTCTTAACCTGTCTTTGCAGCCATGCTTAGTCGACTCCTGTCGAATGTGATACTATTTCCTTCTAGGATTAAGGTAAAGTCACCATAGGCCATAGATGACCATAGGCTGCTTCCCCTTTGAGGGGGAGAGCTGACTAATGGTGATTTAACCTGAGGGTCACCACACCTCAGGCGAGGGTCAAGGTTGAGAACATAGGGCCTTCATGAATAACCTCAGCTAGTGCAGGAATCGAACCCACATTGCTCACCTCGCTTTGCATCATGAACCAGTTGTCTAACCATGTGAGCTAAGGCTCCCGAGGATTATCCAACACTTCACTTGAAGCACCTTGTTCCACTTTACTACTTTCTGGTGCCTAACCCACTGTCAATTAAATTGAAAATCTCCCCAACTGTTAGAGGAAATTGATCCCAGGCCTAATGGGATGTCTCCTGTTCTTTTTGAGTCGGTACCTCCTGTACCAGAGCTGGTCCCAATGTTCAGAAGCCCTGAAGCACTCATTTACTGCACTTCAAGCCACACGTTGATCCTCCCGATTTTTCTATTTCTACTCTCGCTAGTCGGGAGAGTAATCCAGAGCTGTTACCGTTCTCCATGATTCCTGAAACTTTGACCATTGGCCCACAATCCCTATCCTCTTGATGTCATTGATACTGACACAATTTCTGGCTCACTCTCTTCACCCTGCAGTATATTCTTCATGATGTCCTTTGCCCTGACATCAGTGAGGCAACTTACCACACAGCACTCCAGACAACATTTACAGAAACACCTAACTATGGAATCTCTTATAACAATTACATTTCTATTCCATCTGTTCTCCCTCTCTGGAGCCCCTTGCCGAAGGATACCGCAGTCTGGACTGCACTCCTTTGAGGTGTTGTCATTCACAGCCACCACCAACGTTGTGTATCTGCTTGAGAGTGACTCCCCAAAAATACTTGTACTTTCTGCTTCTTCCTACTCCTCCAGATATCCACCCACCTCCCATCCTGAAGGCTCCTTAGCTGGGGAGTGACCATCTCCTGGAACACAGGAAACTCCCGTCCTCCCTGATGTTGAGCTTCCCCCTCCAGCTCGGCAACCCTGAGCTCCAGCTGAAACAGCTGGAAACACTTCCTCCACATGTGGATTGGAACCTTGGTCACAAGCAGTGGGCTGACTTACTTTGCCCATGATTCTATCCCTGACCTTTCTTCTCAAATTATTCCCCGGTTAATCAGAATCAGCACTGAAGAGTAAGAGTGAAATCCATACCCTCCCAAACCTGCCACACAGACACTCACTGATCCCATGTGTCTTCTAGAAATCTCATTAAGAAGATGAACTAACTTCGTCGGTGTAAATCTGCACTGCATCTGACAATGCAAAGATTTTGGGTGCGATCTGCTGGCCATGGTGCGCCAGAACAGGGGATCTTGCAATATATCACAATCTGAATCCTGCCCATTGTAGTCAGCTTCAGTATTCGGCACATCTGTGTATTAGAGTGAGACAGCTAGTCTCGCTCTAATATGTAGGTCGCCTGATCTGCCAAGGCCCTGGGATCTAACCCCTTCATCTTGGACAACTCAGGCGAGAGCTGTTGGTTCCCACAAATGGGGACAAGGAGGAATGGCAGTTGGGGCAAGGGGTCTCCCAAGGATCTAACAGGTGGTTGCCCTCGAGGCAGGCTGGCACCCTGACACTACTGGTCCCACCATGGCAGTGCCAGCCTGGCAACCTGGCAGTGTGACCTGGGTTTTCCAGCCTGGCACTATCCACATGGCACTGCTAGTTGGCAGGGGCACTGACAGAGGTGGCATTTTTCCCACATTAGGTATCGGGCTGGGGATGCCCTGCATGTCTGGGTAGGGTGCAAGGGCTCAAGAACCCCCATATTGATGACCTAGTGCTTTGGGGGGGGGGGGGGGGGGGATGCAGGGATGGGTTGGGGCAGGGGGGGGATGGTCAATCTCCTCCAGCACTGAGGAGTTCTGGCGAGCAGAGTTCCTCGGTGCCTGAAATGGGACTAACTGCGGCCTGGGTGGGGTGTTCACTGCTGAGGCCCCGGATTGAAACAAAGTCCAGTTAGATGGAGTGATGATTCTCGGCGCTGTGAGTGCAGGGAAACACCCGGCTCAACGCACTCGACACGGGACTCTGTTGCAAATCGGTTAGATCACACCAGGAATGTTTAATCAGAATGTTATTTTATTTCTGTCATGACCAGGGAGGCTGTGGTTCTTGCTGGGCTTTCAGTGCGACCGGTGCCATCGAAGGACAGTGGGCTCGGAGACGTGGAAAACTGATTTCCCTGAGTGAACAGAACCTGGTTGATTGTACCAGAAAATATCGTAACCATGGATGTCGAGGTGGATGGATGGCAAATGCCTTTCGCTATGTGAGAAACAATAAAGGCATCAACACGGATGCAGATTATCCATATACTGCTACGGTAAATCTCTTTTAAATGCTTTTCCAATCCCCAGTTACAAAATGTTTACAATATTCATGGTATTAGACTGTGGAACCCAGTCCAAATAGAATGGAAGCTGACATCCAGCTTTGGATCAATTCTTCCCTGAGAATCTGCTCCCACGTTTCCACCAATGTCACCCTCTAACCAGCGTGAGGGAGGTTGAGAGAATATCACCTTTCATGAAGGGACTAGTTCTCTCTTTCATTTCTCCCCTTTTCTTGTAATGATCCCTCAAATCTCCACTCAGCACCTCCTGCTCTCATGCAGTTTGAATGAGGAGTTCAGAGTGTTAAAGTTCATTCATATTTCTGCTCCCCATTCTGTGAGGCAGAATGTTGATGCGACAGGCGGCTGACAAAACTCTAACCGGCTCTGACCTGTGGAATATACAACCTCGCCAGTACAACAGTTACCCTGTCAACATAACCATGCACAAACGAGAGCACAACATGGCCGGTTACTGCCCTGCACCCCCCTCCCCCCGGCTTCCCGAAAGCTGTTGCGCCTCGTAAGGTCTATCCAGATCTACCAAAATTTACAATCTGATTCCTGCCCACAGTGGGGTGGAAGGTTAGCCATGCCAAGGTGCCCAGGTGGCACCAGCAGTGCAGGGTATCTCTCTGCCCAGAGGGCATGCACCTGGGAGCCTCCAATCCCCTGGGAGACCCCCAGCAGTCCTGTTCCACCTGGTCCTCATTGGTGGAAACCAGCACTGAACAGCATTCATCCGATGTTTCCAAGGCGAGGGAGTTAGATCCCACACCTTGGTTGGATCTCAGGAATGCATATTAGGGTGAGACTGGCTGTCTCACTCGAATATGCAGATCCAACAGATATCACACCGAACATCTCGCGAGATCTCGCAAGGTGCGTTGAGCTAGGTTGATCCCGGGAGTCCGGTCTCCCGGCATTTACCGACCACATTGCTTTTCGGGCGCAGCGCAGCCGGTAGATCCCGCCCAGAAACCTTTCCGTCAGATCGCATCCACAGAAAAATAATAATAATCTTATTAGTGTCACAAGTAGGCTTACATTGACTCTGTAATAAAGTTACTGTGAAAATCCCCAAGTCGCCACATTCTGGCACCTGTTCGGGCATACTGAGGTAGAATTCAGACTATCCAATTCACCTAACAGCACGTCTTTAGGGACTTGTGGGAGGAAACCGGAGCACCTGGAGGAAACCCATTCAGACACGGGGAGAACGTGCAAACTCCGCACAGATATGATGCCAAGACGGGAATCGAACAGCGGGTCCCTGGCGCTGTGTAGCCACAGTGATACCCATTGTGCTACCATGCCGCCTATACTGCCATAAATAAGACTAGAAGAGATTATTTTAGTCTCTTTGGTTCCCCCATATGCTGATCTGGCTGCCCGTTATTCAAATATAAGCTGTTTCTTAAAATGAAGGAACAGCTTTGGCTGGATCTCCGAGACATCACGCCAAATCCGCGAAACGCAATCGCTGGAGAATTGGCTCCGACGCTGAAATTGGGTTGGACGCTGGTTTCGTGACGATTTTGGATTCTCAGGACCCCCTAACCCGACAAAACCGTGCAGACTTCAGCATCACATTACCCGCCCCGACGACCGATTCTCCGGGGCGCATAATGCTCCGGGTTGGGGGGGGGGGGGGGGGGGCGCAGGTTACCTGTGTGTGGCAGGTAGGAAGTTGGTGACAGGGGCACAGTGCTGGGTACTCACCCTGGCTGCCTGAGGAGGTTGTGCAGCGTTTTTCGGTACTGGTGTGCAGTCCGGGCCACCTCGCTGACAGCGTGACGGCGCCTGCCACCTCTGAGGCATGGCGAATGATGTCGCCTGCTGTCCTCTGGCCCAGCCCGGTATACAACACCAGTCTCCTCCCCTCCACGCCGTCCAGGAGTCTCTCGAGTTCACGTCCTGAAATTGCGCTGCTGCTCTCCTGGCGGCCATCTTGCCTGACGCTGTGTGTGGGGGGGGGGGGGGGGGGGGGGGGGGAATTATTAAGTGCAGCCATGGCGTTGCGTCAATGACGGAACTTTTTCTTTCCAAATTTAGTGTACCCAATTAATTTTTTCCAATTAAGGGGCAATTTAGCGTGTCCAATCCACCTAGCCTGCACATCTTTGGTTGTGGGGGAGAAACCCCGCAAACACGGGGAGAATGTGCAATCTACACCGGACAGTGACCCAGAGCCGGGATCGAACCAGGGACCTTGGCGCCGTGCGGCTGCAGGCTAACCCACTCTACCACCGTGCTGCCCGTCAATGACGGAACTGGCGAATCAGCAGCCGTCCATCAGGCGTTTCATGGGCCATTTCAAGTTGGTGTGAAAGCTATTTGAAAGATCGGCCTCTGTCTCAATCCGGTTCATTTGGTAGAGAGGTGTTTACTCATTAGGAATGTAATGAAGCTGCAACTTGATTTGAATATTGGGGTGTAATTAAGAAGCATTTGGTTTTGAAACAGTCTCTGTGAATATTTGTGTAAATTGTCTTTCGTGCTGGTGTTTCTCTCACAGTCACTGTTCTCAGTGTACACTGGGAACAATGCGCCAGTGTACGTGTGTGCGTGAGCAGTTATAGCAAGGTGACAGTGAGAACGATGCAAAATGTAGCAATTCATCCTCACCATCCTGTGCTAAAAATGTAGAGAGGGGTGATGAGGGTCTCGCAGAGAGATACAGAAATCCTCTGCTCAGTATAGTATCATAGGATCCCTATAGTGCAGAAGGAGGCCATTTGGCCCATCGAGTCTGTACTGATCCCATGAAAGAGCACTCTACCTAAGCCCGATCCCTCACCTTATCCCTGGAACCCCTCCAAGGGGAAATTCAGCATAGCCAATCCACCTAACCTGCACATTCTTTGGTCTGTGGGAGGAATCCGGGGAACGCAAAGGAAACCCAAGCAGACATGGGAAACTGCAAACTGCACACAGATTCGAACCCGGGGATCTGACACTGTGAGGCAGCAGTGCTAATCACTGTGCCACCGTGCCGCCCAAAACAAAGCTGAGCTGAGAAGTTTGAGAGTATCATTATGAAGACTGTTTTTCAGATATGTTAATTTAAAAAAAAATGGAATTGCTGCTAACTGTTTCTTCAATTTTGGATTGGTGAGTTGAGCAGTTTCGTTCTCCAAGGATAATATCTCACTGCAGTTTCTGGTTCTGGGCACTGAAAGGATCTTTTACAAGTGTCACTGTTTCCCATTGAAATGGAGTCAGTGTGAGGGTATTGCAAGAGCTGCTCATTCTAATACAGGGCAACGGAACACACTCAGGTCTGTTTTATACATTGGGAGCCGTCTAACACTTATTCTAACACCAGGCTTTGAACACCCTGGGCCAAATTTTCCTTTTCTTCTCTGAAATGCTGGCTCAGCTGGACAAAGAGGTGTGCAGCTCACTGGCAGTACAGCTGGCTTTTCTTGTCCTATGGTCCCGCACTTCAGAAGAAAGAAATACTGCATCCGCGTCCCATGCTAAGAGGGAGTGGGAGTCCGGGTTATGATTGCCCCAGTTAAGAAAAAGAGGAATCCCCCCCCCCCCCCCACCGCCCCGATGCACACAGGAACACCCTCACCATGGGAACACCCAGCACGGAGAGAGACCACCATCCCGTGGACATGCAAATCCCCCAATGGAGTTCCCAAGATAAACTACCCACAAGGCACTGCCAAGTGATGGTGTGGGACTTCTTAAATCTCCTGAGCAATACAGCGGTGAAAGCCACTGTTGCAATATCACCCTTCTCGCTCACTCTCACTGTGGTGAGACCCGTCACCCCCCGGACTTGATTTTTTTACAGGGGGTAAATGTGGTGAATGTATATGCGTAATTCACACTGTGTATCACTGTGTCCCTGTGGCTCCATCTGTGAGCCGTTGCGCGGCTCTGCCCCAGGGGGAGATGAGGAACTTGTACAGGCTCCACCCTTGGCTCCGCCCATGGTCCCTCCCACTACCGGAAGTATAAAGTGCTGCGGTCTTGTGAATCTGCCCTCAGTTCTTCTGGTCGCAGGCCTGCTCAGTTGTAAGTCGATTGAAGCCACAGTTTGCTTCCTCTCTTGTCGTGATGGTCGCATCACTCACACTCTGCAAATTTTTTCACAATTTGTTTAACTCTTAGGATGGAACATGCAGCTTTCGGAGAAATAGGTTTGTTGTCACAATCAGAATGTACGGACGTATCAGACGAAGGACAAGGTTTTTGGAGCGTGCAGTGAAATGGATTGGACCAATAGCTGTTGCAATTGATGCAAGTGGACCTTTCCGCTGGTACAGACAAGGTAAGGCACAGAAACTTTTTTATTCTTAATTATTTCTCAATATTCAGAATGGAAATGACCGCGACCCTTCACCTCGTTCATGTTTTCCACCCCCAGTTCTGTATACGCTCCAGTGCTGTCTAACACCATGAGGTTAAAATTAATTTGATGGACAATTGTTTCCCACCCATTCGCAGTGATACAGGCAGCTCAGAAACTTGGTGCTGCTGCTAATTTCACTGATAAGTGATGACCAGCTCAGTGCTGACGTGCTGCTGAGGGTCTGCAACCCTCAACAGGGGCCCAGGTTTATGTGAGGTTAGCTCCATTTAAAGTGAGTTTGTATGACTTAAACACAATCTGCACCTCTGAAAGGAGCAGGTGCTGCAACTCAGGCAGAGACTCTGAGCACAAAGAGAAGTGGAAATGGTGCAACAGGCCAGGCAGCATCCCCTAGGTTCTCTGATACAGCACTGGAGGCCTTGGTCCAGGAGGTGGACAGGAGAAGAGAGGTCCCCTTCCTTCAGGGGAGCACGAAACCCTCCAGACATTGCAAAGGCAGTGGGATCAGGCAGCGTCATGGCCAATGCCAGCAATCTAGTTCCGAGGACCTGGAGGCAGAGGCACAAAATGTTCGATGACCCCACACGAGTGGTCAGGGTGAGTGAATTTGTTCCTTGCTGTACACATACAAAAGTAACCACTAGCCCTCACACACTGCCCCCATTCCCACACACCCACTTCAACTCACCTCCTAAAAACATCCAACACAATCATAGCTCACATGTTTCCACCTCACCCACACACAATTAACACTAATGCAACTCACACCCAACACCTCACGCTTGCACACACTGCCAGATATTCAACCATGAACGCCACATCACCCAACCAGATTGCAACAAACTCAGTGACACACCTTCCCTCTCTCTTGCAGGACAAGGGTGGCCCATAACCAGAGGGCAACAGCAACAATCCGGCAGAGACCAGCATGGCAGTATGGGGGGGGGGGTCTCAATACTGGAAATCATGGTGCAGCCACAACTGAGGCTGTGGTCAATGGTCAGGGTGAAACAATAGAGGATGATGGTTTGTTCCTCCCAAATCCACCTCCTCACATCCCATTTCCCCCTCATCCCACAACCTCTTGTGGTTTACAAGCTGCAGATGGTACATTTGTGAATCCCTTGCTTTCCTTCACTTTCCTTCACTTCCTTCACCCTAACCCTATCCCAGCCCCTCTATCATGTCAGATAGACAAGAACTGCCAGCTGGTCAAGAACTGGTGCAGGATCTTGAAGTGCAAGAGGAACAAGAGATGAAGAAGGAACACCATCACTCAATCTCACACTCACAGGCAGCAGCTCAGATACTGGCACTGAGTGAACTATAGAGGGTGGCACAGAGACAGGATCTTGCACGGCGTGAGTCACTGGGCTGTAGCCAGGACAGTGGGAAAGGACAGTGTGGGTGCCAGCTCACCTGCGTTTCAGAAGGTTTCTGCTCCGGAGAAACGTAGACTCAACCAGGAAAACAAAGAAGAAAAGGTTGACAGGCGTGTGCATCAGATACTTGGCGCATTGTCAGACCTGGTCTGCTGTCACTGTAAATGGGCATAGATATGGTCCAACTTCAACCTGGCACTGGGCTGTACCCAAAATACACATTGGGGGGTATTTTATGCGTGTGACACGGATCTTGGCTGTTTGCTGCACAGAGACCCACGTTGTTCCCTTTGAGGAAAGCCTGCTGAATAATGGACCAATCAGGCCACTGGTGGGCGCTCCACAGGACTCCAAGATCAGGAAGACCCTCCCACCAAGATCTGCCAGCCAATCAGCCACATCATTTGTTTGCCCCTCAGTACTCCCGAGAAGACAGCAGCTGGAGGCCCAGAATCGCAGAGCAACTCAGGGAAGTCACAGGAAGGGGTTGTGGGGAGACTTTGAGTGGTAAGGAACAAGAGCAGGTCGTTGGCTTTCAGCGGTCTCGCCCCACCTGCCCTTCCTAATGCTAGGTCACTCGATCAAGCACTGAGTGCCTCTGAATTAGGAATTCCCCTCGGGAGACCATAAGAAGCCGGCACAGGTTTGCTCATCGTGCTCCCGGCTTGGTGACAGGTCCGCTTGTTTCTGGATTAATACCAGCGACAGCAGAATGAGACCCATCAGTTGGCATCAGTAACCCAGTTAGGGGCCTGAATGGGCAGGGGGGGTGGCAAGATTGTCCATCAGCCTTCCTCCCTCAGAGTTGTTCACAGTGGAGGTGGGAAGTGGGCATGTTCCCTACCCCTCCCCTCTGATTAAATGCCATCCCTTCTTGTAAACGCATCTCAGGAAGGGTACAAGGTACTATCCTGTATCTGAGCGCTGCCATGGAAGCTCAGACTGAAGTCATGACATCTCAGCTTATTGCTGTGCAAGGTCAGTGCTGTCTTCCCCAGGTGAAAGACTGTAACCTCCCAGCAGCACGCTACAGCCACTGGGATCACAATGAGGAGGAGAATTCTGGTAGTCCAGGGAAACAGTAAAGCGGGCAGTCAGGGAATTCACCCTTCGCATGGATTGGATTTGTACCAAGGTACAGTGAAAAGTATTTTTCTGCGAGCAGCTCAACAGATCATTAAGTACATGCAAAAAAAAAGAAATAAAAGAAAATACATAACAGGGCAACACAAGGTACTCAATGTAACTACATAACACCGGCATCGGATGAAACATACAGGGGTGTCGTGGTAATGAGGTCAGTCCACAAGAGGGTCATTTAGGTGTCTGGTAATAGTGGGAAGAAACTGTTGTTGAGTCTGTTTGTGCGTGTTCTCCTGCCCGATGGAAGAAGTTGAAAGAGTGAGTAAGCTGGGTGGGAGGGGCCTTTGATTATGATGCCCGCTTTCCCCAGGCAGCGGGAGGTGTAGATGGAGTCAATGGATGGGAGGAAGGTTTGTGTGATGGACTGGGCTGTGTTCACGACTCTCTGAAGTTTCTTGCAGTCTTGGGCCCAGCAGTTGCCATACCAGGCTGTGATGCAGCCAGAAAGGATGCTTTCTATGGTGCAATTGTAAAAGTTGGTGAGAGTTAATGTTAACATGCTGTTGACTTCTACATTTCTATGTGAACCATAAGCTGTTTCTTATAACACAAGAGTTATTTCTATGCAATGATATACGCGACTACGCACTAAACTAGACCTAATAACTAAGATGACCGTTACTCAACTTTGGGGTGACCGGCTCTGTGCGGGAGATAAGGCCTTTATCTGTGTCCCCGTTGGTCAGCTGGAAGTCTCCAGGTTCATCACAGCTGGGCTTGTCCTTCAGGTAGCGATTGCGGGTCCTTGAACTTGGCTAGTTGATGTGCTGCAATAGGTCGCACACAGGCCGGTCCAAAAGAGGCTGATCCCTAGTGCGCAGGGCTTCTTATCCTTCTTCTCTTTTGTGCACTTTTGGGTGGTCCTATCTCCAGCTCCAATGGATCGATAGGGTTTTGATCACCCTCATTGATCCTAGCCAATTAGGGGGCAGATACCTCGGTGCCTGGGCGGGTCCCAGCTATCATTGTCCTAGTCACATAGGCCTTTCCAAATCAGGGGAAGTGGCGCCAGTTAGTCTGCTACTGTTGTAACTCCTTGATTCAAACTCTATTGTCCTGGGGAAATTGTGATTGACTCTTAATGAATACAAGTTTCAGTCAGATCTGGCTTCTTTGCACAACACACAGAAGCTGTGTACTTGTCTGTGTCCAAGCTGACCACAGTTCCCTTTGGTCCTTTGCAGGTGGCCATTTTAGATGGTTCCAATGTCGAATTTCCTTAGTTTCCTGATGAAGTATAGGCGCTGTTGTGCTTTCTTGGTGGTAGCATCGTGGTGGGTGGACCAGGACTGATTTTTGGAGATGTGTACCCCTCGGAATTTGAAACTGCTAACCATCTCCACCTCGGCCCTGGAAAGTCTCTGCCCTCATGATGTTCCGGCTGTGGAGGATCCAGCAGATCACCATGAATTGGGACACAGGCTCCAGCAGGAACTGGCGGATCTTCTAGAACAGTCCGGGCAGCACCTCAATGCTCTGCTCTGTGATCTTTCAGAGGGCAGCATGGCTCTCACTGTTCACATACTGCTCACATGTGCTCGGGATGTGGAACAAAGTCATGAGCCAGGTGTAGAGAGGATAACCCTTGTCACCTAGCAACCATTTTCTGGTTTGACATGTGACTCGAATACTGAGGGGACAGTGGATGGGTGCAGAATGGAATCATCATGATCGCTGTCAGGGTAACGGACATTCACCAGCATGATGTGCTCATCGTGTCGCACACCACTCATAACATTGAAAGTACAGACATTTTGGAAGCCAACTTTGAGGCTGACAACTCTATCCCAGAGTTCACATATGCCACACCTTTTCCATAGGGGTCAGTGCCTCCCAACCCAATTAGCATATTTAGTGTGATCCTTTTTCATTCCAGGGTGTGGTGGAGCTTACAGAAACCAATATTGAAACCAAAAACACAAAACAATTATCCAAAAGTAAATAAATGTTTGTTGATTATTTCATAAATTTATAGGGACTGCTGTTTGCAAGGACTTTTAATAGGTCCCCAGTAAATTGCCCCAGTGCTGTCTATGGTCAGTTGATGAATATAATACCCACAACGGAGTTGAGAGATTGAGAAAAGACACTCCACAGAACTCTGAGTGATGAGAGCCCAGAACCCAGGCTACATTGTGATGTGTGACAGGAAAAATGAATGGAAAATGTGAGCAATGGTAAACATTGACACAAAAACATGAACAAACTTCCTGCAATTAGAAATGTGTAACCCAGACATGATTTGTAACAACAGTCCAGTCAATATAAATGCTGAATTTGGCTGAAAATGGTGTTAAAGTTGTAAATAGGCTGAAGGTCGAAGATTAAATGACAAACAGATCTATTGATGAAAGGCCAAGGAATGGTAATGGAATAAATAAAGAAACTAAAGCTGTGTCCAGAGGGGCAGGAATGGCAGATGTGAGAATATTGGGATTTATAATGTGAAAAGTCAATAAAAGTGACAAAATAATGTGACAAAAGGAGCTGAGTTTTGTAGAGTGGATTGTATTCCAGAAGATAATTAGACCGAAATGATGATGAAAAGTAAAACTTGTTTGAAAGGGAAAAATAACTGTATTTTACAATTATATCATATTCAAAATAAAAGTCTATCTACAGGAATCTACAGGCATAGTCGGTGCCGTAACCACGGAGTAAACCACGCAGTCTTGGTGGTTGGATATGGACGTGAGAGAAGAAGGCAGTATTGGCTGGTTAAAAACAGGTATGTACTTTATAAAAACAACAAATACTGATCACAACCTGGGGCAGTGACAGGAGAACTGGATTTACTCAGTCTTCCTGGAAAGGGAGGGAATCATCCGCCAAAATTCCCCCCTGCTGATTACTATCCAAAGGCACCGGGGAAGCTGCAGAAAAGATTCACAAGGATAAAACTGGAACTGAGGAGAAATTTCTCAGAAAAAGCTGAACAGGCTGGAGCTCATTTCTTCAGAAAAGAGAAGGTTGAGAGGTGACCTGATGGAGGACTTTAAGATTATGAAAGGATTCGATGTCAGAAAGGAGAAAATGTTTCCTCTTCTGGGGGCGATCAATATAAGATAGTCACAATACGGGTGGCATGGTTGCACAGTGGTTAGCACTGCTGCCTCAGAGTGTCAGGGACCTGGGTTCAATTCGGGCCTTGCGTAACTGTCTGTGTGGAGTTTACACTTTTTCCTCATCTCTGCGTGGGTTTCCTCCAGGTGCTCCGGTTTCCTCCCACAGTCAAAAGATATGCAGGTTAGGTGGATTGGCCATGCTAAATTGCCCCTTAGTGTCCAAAAGATTAGGTGTGGTTACTGGATGATGGGATGGGGGTGGGGTGGCTTGGGCCGAGGTGGAGTGTTCTTTCAGATGGTTTGTGCAGACTGGATAGGCCGAATAGCCTCCTGCACTGTAGTGATTCTATGATTGTGTGAATAAATCAATCAGAAATACAGGAGAAATCTCTTTATCCAGAGAGTGGTTGAATTGGGGAAATGTTACCACGAGGAGTGGTTGAGCTGAATAACACAGATACATTGATGGCGAAGATAAACATGATAGTGAAAGGAATGGAAGTATAGGTTGATAGGGTTTGATGAAGAGGGATGGGAGGAGGCTTTGTGAACACGGAATAACAGCACAGAGCAGTTGGATTAATTTCCCATTCCGTGTTTGCAGTCCATGCTGTCCATGCCAGCAACGCTAAATGATGGGTGAGATTACCCGATCCTTCCCACTGGCAGATCTTCCAGCCCCGCCATTAGTGACCCTTGCCCTCGGAATCACCAGTGGCGGGAAACCCCTCATTGACAGTTAAAGGACAAGAAGATCCCACCGCTGACCAATGGCATGCTGCTTCCATCGGTGGAATACCCGCCGCTGAGGATGGGAGAATCTCCCCCAATATGTTTATGCAGATGCGAAGGGTTAATGGTAGGGTAATGGTTGGGTAACAACTTCAATGGAAATACATTTTTTGACTGCTGACAGGGGTAGTGGGGGTCTATTGCTGATGGCACTGGACAACAGTGGTTTTGGGGGAGGGGGGATGCTTTGGTATCGGTTGAAGGACTGCACAACCAGCCATCAAATTTCCAGTGTGAAGCTCCTCAGTTTTCCAAATCTGTCACTTCAATAGAACTGTGATGTTAATATACTTTCTTATTTTCCAGTTGGGGAACACGGTGGGGGAATGGAGGTTACATCAAAATGGTGAAGGGTGTGCGGAGAAACTGCGGAATTACAAGACATGCAGTCTATCCAATCGTGTAAGGAGGCCACATATTAACCCAAAGCTTCATGGAACTCTCCCCGAAAGAATGACGGAAACATTTCTGCTGCTGCTTACTCATTCTATACCATTGCTTTAACTTTCTGCTGCAAGTTTAAAAAGTGGAATAATAACAGCTTTTGCACATTTTTATAGCTTCACATAAAGACCAAACCCATTGTGTATTTAATGTATGTAACCACATCATCCAACTTGTGTAGAGACAATGGGCTGCATGTACTGGTGATGTCGAGCAATATAATAAACACTGTCTGCAATCACTTTGAGAATCTTTTTATTCAAAATGAACAATTTAGATTGATGAAAAAGTGTCTAGGGTTTTACATGAGATGGCTCGTGAGGTAGTAAGTGCATTGGTGGTAGTTTTCCAAACTTCCCTCGATCCTGGAACATTTCCATCCGACTAATAACTCCTCTATTGAAGAAGAAAGTGAGCAGAAAACAGTAAACTACAGGCCACTTAGCTTTTTAAAAAATATTTATTTATTCTCCTCTTTTACATTTTCTCCCAAATTTACACCCACCAACAGTAAACAATAATCAGTAATAAACAATAATCAGTAACAAATATGTCAATCACCATATCGATAACAATGATCCCATCCTCCCACT
This sequence comes from Scyliorhinus canicula, assembly GCF_902713615.1. Classification (NCBI taxonomy): domain Eukaryota; kingdom Metazoa; phylum Chordata; class Chondrichthyes; order Carcharhiniformes; family Scyliorhinidae; genus Scyliorhinus; species Scyliorhinus canicula. The sequence goes on from NC_052163.1 coordinate 82,889,977, forward strand.
AAACCCAAAACATGAGCCCACATGTTCACATAAACAACTCACAAAAAGGAATCAGGAATCACCCATGGCCACCATTAACACCCCATCACCCCCCTCCCCCAATCCTCCCACCCACCCCCCCAACTAATGTTCGATGTCATCCAGTTCTTGAAAGTGCACAATGAATAATGCCCATGAATTGTAGAACCCCTCCATCCTTCCCCTCAGTTCAAACTTAACCTTCTCAAGAATCAAGAATTCCACCAGGTCCCCCCGTCTGCCAGGGCACAGGGTGGAGAGGCTGCCCTCCAACCCATCAGGTTCCGCCTTCGGGCGATCAACGAGGCGAAGGCTACGACATCTGCCTCCGCACCCGTTTCCAATCCTGGCTGGTCCGACACCCCGAATATGGCCTCCCGGGGCCCCGGGTCCAGTTTTACGTGCACCACTTTGGAAATTATCCTAAAAACCTCCTTCCAGTAATCCTCTAGCTTTGGACAGGACCAAAACATATGAACATGATTAGAGGGGCACACCCCCCCCCCCCCCCCCCCCCCCGTCTTCTACGCCTTCAAAGAATTAGCTAATCCTCACCCTCGTGAGGTGTGCTCTGTATACCACCTTCAGCTGTATCAGCCCCAACCTTGCGCACGGGGTGGAGGCATTCACTCTCCGGAGCACCGCACACCAGAACCCCTCCTCCATATCCTCTCCCAACTCTTCCTCCCACTTTGCTTTGATCTCTTCAGTTGTGCCTTCTCCTCCTACAAAATAGCTCCGTAGACCGCCGACACTTCCCCCTTCTCCAGTCCCCCTGTCGTCAGCACCTCCTGCAGCAATGCGGAGGCCGGCTCCTCTGAAAAGTTCTGTACCTCCCTTCTGGCAAAATCTCGAACCTGCATGTATCTAAACATTTCCCACTTGACCTCTTGACCGGACCTCCTAACCCCTCACGTTCCACGTCACTATCCTAACTGGGGGTCTCTCAACCCCCCCCCCCCCCACCATTCTTATCCATCATCATCATACCACCAGGCCCTGCCCCATAAGCCTGACCCGCCCCTATCCATTATGAACATCGAACCCCTTCCCCCCCCCTCCCCCAAGAACCTCCCCTACATTCTCCCAGCATCAATCCCTTCCCGCCCCTTGCCTGCCTCATAGGCCCATCGAAACTTGCCCTGTCCGCAGCCCTCCTCTCACCTCATCTCCGTTCACTAGCCGACTTTAGTTAGCTAGCGCACGTGGCTCCCCCTGCCAAGGTATACTATCCCCTCCCACCCAGTCCCAGAGAATGAAAAAACAAAAACAACAATCCAACCCATACAATTCACTAAACTAAGATATAACCGTCGCAAACAGAATGCCAATGAACCCAACCAATAACTTGAACTCTGTAACAATGTGAAGAGAAGTAAATTACAATACACATCAGTAAAAAAGAAAGTTATAGCATTTACACATTTCCCAGCTCCCCAATCACAGTCCACAGTCTCTCTTCCAGCTCCGCTCCTCACGTCTGTCTGTTCTCACGAACGTCTCAGCCGCCTCCGCTGTCTCGAAATAAGTCTTTGACATCATACGTCACCCTCAGCTTCGCCGGGTAAACCATACCAAATCACACCCGCTTCTTGTACAGTGCTGCCTTCACTCGCCGGAACGCCGCTCGTCTTTTTGCCAACTTCACCGTCAAGTCCTGGTAGATCCGAACTCCGGCACCATCCCACTGCACCTCACTCTTCTGCTTCGCCCAGCTTAACACCTTCTCCTTCATGCAGTACTTATGGAGTACTACAGTACTACAACAGAGACCTCTGGTTTCAGACGTACCACCAGACCCCCATCAGACACCACTCATCAGACCCCTCTATTAGACAAACACCCATATCAGAGAACCCCATCTCGGGGACTTCCAAATAGGAAACCCCATATAAAGACCCCCATAGGACCCCATCATAAGGCCTCTCTATCAAACCCCCATATCAAAGACCGCCCTATCAGAGACATCCATATCAGAGGCCCACCACCAGAGAACCGCCCCCACAGGAGTCCCCCATATCAGACCCCCTTATCAGTTACCTGCATATCAGAGATCCCCATATCAAAGAACCACCCCCCACCACCCCCATTAGTCACCCCTTCCAGGAAACTAAAGAGCAGTGCAGGCAAAAATATTGCTGATTTTTCACTTATCAGCCCCTTACCCCTGCTGCCTCAGACAGAAGTATTGAAAACAGCAGCTGTTACTTCATTAAAGGCCAAAACACATCACAAAGCTTTAAACCTCCTCAGACCATTTGATCTGTGAGGCTTCTATTCACTTTGAAAGAGAAAAAAACAAAGAACAAAGAGCAAAAAAAAAACAGCACAGGAACAGGCCTTTCGGCCCTCCAAGCCTGTGCCAACCATGCTGCCCGTCTAAACTACAACCTTCTGCACTTCTGGGGTCCGTATCCCTCTATTCCTATACTATTCATGTATTTGTCAAGATTCCCTTATATGTCACTATCATCCCTGCTTCCACCACCTCCTCCGGCAGTGAGTTCCAGGCACCCACTACCCACTGTGCAAAAGCGTGCCTCGTACATCTCCTCTAAACCTTGTCCCTCGCAGCTAAAACCTATGCCCCGGCGTACTTGACCCCTCTACCCTGGGAAAAAGCCTCTGAGTATCCACTCTGTCTATGCCCCTCATAATTGTGTAGACCTCTATCAGGTCGCCCCTCAATCTCCGTCGTTCCAGTGAAACAAATCGAGTTTATTCTACCTCTCCTCATAGCTAATGCCCTCCATACCAGGCAACATCCCGGTAAATCTCTCCTGCACCCTCTCCAAAGCCTCCACATCCTTCTGGTAGTGTAGTGACCAGAATTGAACACTATACTCCAAGTGTGGCCTAACTAAGGTTCTCTACAGCTGCAACATGACTTGCCAATTTTTATACTTAATACCCCGGCCAATGAAGGCAAGCATGCCGTATGCCTTCTTGACTATGTTCTCCACCTGTGTTGCCCCTTTCAGTGACCTGTGGACCTGTACACCTAGATCTCTCTGATTGTCAATACTCTTGAGTGTTCTACCATTCACTGTATATTCCCTGTCTGCATTCGACCTTCCAAAATGCATTACCTCACATTTGTCCAAATTAAACTCCAGCTGCCATCTCTCCGCCCAAGTCTCCAAACAATCCAACTCCTATTGTATCCTCTGACAGTTCTCATCGCTATCCACAATTCCACCAACCTTTGTGTCATCTGCAAACTTACTAATCAGAAATATATTTTAGTAGGCTGTAACTGACAGGGTAATAACTTCCAGATAGCCAGGGGTCCAGATTGTTTATTTTTATCTCCTTTCACACTTGAATGTATCACAAGTACCCTGCTGTGAAGCTTACCACAATGTTTACAAACATCTTGGAGATAAGTGCTTTCACTTCCTATTTTTCTCAGCAGAAAGAACTTGACTTCTTTTGATGTGGTGAGGACCTGTCAGTCATTGCTAGATGTGTATCAACATGTGGTTAACGTCAAAGCAGGTACTTGAAATGTTTTCAGTCGTGATGGGAAATTAAAATAAACAATCTGTACAGCTGGCTGTCTAAAAGCTATTGCCCTGTCAGATACAGCCTACTAAAAATATTTACCTTTCAAAGTGATTAGAAACCTCGCAGATCATAGGATCCGAGGGGGTTCCAACTGCAGTTAATACTGCAGAGTTCAGAAATTTGCAGAGGGCTAAAGTAAGGTTGGATGAGTAGATCTGAATCTCAATATCAATCAAGGGGATTAATATCTTCCCCATAATAAAAAAAATCACGTCTAAATAAGGATGTAGAATGAGGAGGGCAACTCAAATGCTTAAAGCAGAATTATTTCATTGTTATGGAAGGAAGGGCATCAGCCATTCACTGGCAGTGGGAGGAGCTGCAGAAACATCAATGTAAACAGTTTAGAGTCAGTATAAGTTCTCAAAGTTGGAAGAAGTGCAGTGAAACTCACTAAAATTTCCATAGGGGCTGGTTTAGCAGAGTGGGCTAAACAGTTGATTTGTAATGCATAACAAGGCCAACAGCGCGGGTTCAATTTCCATACCAGCCTCCCCAAACAGGCGGCAGAATGTGATGACTAGGGGCTTTTCACAGTAACTTCATTGAAGTCTACTTGTGACAACAAGCGATTATTTTTATGGTAACAATCCTGCCCTTACCCCTTGCTTACAACAGCACTACCCAACCTCACTACTCCCATGATTCCCCTTCCCCCATGATCCAACATTCTCCTAGAACTGTAGATCCATAGGAAAGTTACAGTGCAGAAATAGGCCATTCAGCCCATCATGTCTGCACTGGCTAGAAAGAGAAAAAAGAAACCAGCCACTCATTTAAATCTCATTTTCCAGCACCTGGGTCTGTGCCCTTGCAGGTTACAGCACTTTAGATGCAGATCATAGAACAAACAGTACAGAAGGAGGCCATTCGGCCCATCAAGTGTGCACCGACCCACTTAAGCCCTCACTTCCACCCTATCCCCCAACCCAATAACCCCTCCTAACCTTTTTTGGACACTAAGGGCAATTTAGCATTCCCAATCCACCTAATCAGATCCAGGTACCTTTTAAATTAATTGTAATTTTCAGTCTCAACGACCAAATTAGACAGTGAATTGCAGACACCCACCACCCAGTGGATGAAAAAGATTTTTCTCATGCCCCTCTTATCCATTTACCAATCACCACAAATTTATGCTTCCTGGTAATTGATCCCAGTCTTTCCTGTCTCGGCCCCTCATATTTTCATTCACCTCAATTAAGTCACCACTTAGCCTCCTCCATTCTAAGGAAAACAATCTTAGCTGATCCAATCTCTCCTCAGATTTGCACATTTTAAGCCCTGGCAACATTCTTGGAAATCTCCTCTGCACTCTCTCCAAAGCAATTATATCTTTCCTGTAAAGTGGTGATGATAACTTGTTGTAGCAATTATAATAAAGACAAATTCTTTGAGATTCGATATAAGGAAATTTATTTCCATAAATATTTGCAGAGAGAGGAGTGGTCTGGCTGCATAGCCATTCCACAGCACTCTGAGTTATACACTTGAAAACCATTATATTTATAGTGTGAATTAAACAACTTTGAAGAGATAAACCTTGAGGATATACGCAAGTGGGCAACTCATTAATTTCCCTTCCACAGTTCCCTCCTTATTGATCTTTTGATCAACACCTTTTAGTACCTTATTGTGTCCTCCATAGAGAAGGGTGGTTTATAATATAGGGGAACGAACGTATGGCAGTTCCCTGCATGCTATGAGGCTGGTACTAAGGAGGCAATGCAGCTAGGGCTGTTCCCATGTTTGTACAGCACACTGTGCACCACTGAAACAGCAACCGTACAACAATTAAGATTATAATGGCGATTATAATCCAGAACACAATCTTCTGTCCAACGATCCTAACCACCCAAAGCCAAAGTCCCATCCCTCATTTTCATGTAATCTTGTTTACCTCTCTACAAATGTGATCCACCAGATTATCAATTTTTTCTGAGTTACTGGCAATGTATGTGCAATAGTCACTTCCAATCATTGCACAAGTACCTCCCTTTTCTGCTAACAAAAATCAAGGGCCATTCTATTCTGCAGGGCAACTGCTCTTATAGCAACCATCTCAGTTTCTATTTGGTTAACAGCTTCTGCAGTATCGTTAGCTACCTGCTCAAGGATGTCTTGTAGTTCACGTAGTTCGTATGCATTAGTGGCTATTCCTAATGGTGGTATCATTATTCCCAGCATTTGTGCCCATGTCACAATACTTTGTGTCGTCCTGTGATGGAGATGGTCCTGCAATGGCTGAATGTGATGCACAAAAGGGACTACATGTCCCAAATAGCAGTAGCCTTCCCAATTTTCTGGTAACCAAGGGTACACCTTATGGCCACAGATAAAATATGCGCCGTTATATGCCATCAGGTTTCCTTTACTATCAGTCATCATTATTCTAATTGGATCCCTTCCCAGGAGCCTCCACTCGTACGATTTTCAACTCCTGACCAATCAAAGAATAATAATCCCTTAACTGTAAAATGGAATATAGGGGGTTGTCAATTCAAGGTCTGATCACACTGACCCGTGCCGACTGAATGGGTCCCATATGTTTTATGTTTCTTAAAGCATATACTTCCTTTTGGGACTCCAGTTTAATTGGGAAGGTTCAAACAGAACGGTTGACGTGTTACATTAAACCTAGGCCACCACCATTTCTCAAACCGATCCACATCATATCCAGCTGATCTCCAATCTAACATATAATGTGTATTTCAGCACGTCCTGTACTATTTTGTCTTATGGCCCATTCTGCTATCTCTTTACTGGTGAATGGGTTAGGTCCCACAGGGATGCCCTCCCCCGAGCATCTGGAAATTTGTGTACAAACCCAACAACTGGATTTATTTACCCTCTCTCCGCATGAGTGACACATGTATATTAAGGTGTTAGTATGCAGTTTACCCTCTACATGATGTTGGATTAATATGATAATACATAAGAACAGCAGCGTCGCCATTCTCTTCAGGTTAGCGTTTCGCTAGTACTCTCAGAGTTCCATATTGTGTAATTTACACCGAGTTGCGTGGATCCAATCTGGCTTTTCTTTTACTTTAATGGCTGTCCGGGTTGTTAGCAGCACTTGATAGGATCCATTCCATCTAGGAGAAAAAGAATCTTTGTTTAGTGCTTTCACATACACCTGTACTCCAGGTTAAAAGGATGTGTGTGTCCCTCTTCTGGTTGCATCTGAGCCTGTTTCATGTTTCTTTTTTAGCAGTTTCACACATGGGCTGGGCATATTTTAGTGATGCCTCATCTGCCCATATTAAGGCTACTGCCGCTGGAGTCATTGGGGGTTTAGATCCAGTTGTCATGGGATGTCCCATTAATATCTCATATGGGGTTAAACCCGTATTATGATTTCTCTGATTTCTCAGGGCATACATTACTATGGGTATGGCATCTGGCCATAGCAGCTCATTTTGTTGACACACTTTTGTAACTCCAGTTTTAATTATTCCATTCACCCTTTCCCCATTCCTGAGGATTGTGGCTGATATGGTATATGCAATAGAAGACAAAATGATATTTGTGTCCGGCACCAATGGAGCTTTAGTGATAACAATTTTATTGATGGCTCTGAGATCTTGCACAAACCACCACTCATTGTGTCTTCCTACCTTTGGAATGGGGAGTATAGGGGTGTTACAGGGGCTTTGTGTTCTCTTCAGCACCCCTTGCTGTAATAGTGCATTGATCACTCCCCCTATCACTTTTTCTGCTTCCGGCACCAACCTGTATATTTTTAAGCAGGGCAGGGCAACGTTCTTCTGTAACTGCACCATATGCGCTGGGGCAGAATGTACTTTTCCAACATGATGTTTATGTTGGGCCCATAGATGTGCCAGTACCTGGGCCAGGATTGAAGAGAGTAAATGATGCCGATTGTTGTCTTAAAAATGTAGCGGGCCATTGCTCCTCTTGCCAGGTCACTCTGCCTTCCTGTTTGCCATAAAATTCTATCAGGCAATTTTTTCTGTCCATTTCAATATAAATCCCATGTATTACTTTTTTCCTCTGGCTTCTTTGATCACTTCTCCTATTTGCTTTGCCTTAGCGGGATGCCTTACGGCCAATGTTAAATGGGGTTCTGAAGTTAAACCCATTATAAAGAGGTCCCTCTGACTATGGGTCAACTGTACTAACATTCCTAATCCCACAACACCGAAAAATAAAAAGGAGAGACATGCAATGATGTCTGCTTTCCTAAGTGACTTTGTGTTTGTAAATTGTATGTGTGCTCATCCTCACGAGCATACCAAGCCGTGCAATGTGTCACTATATTCTCTCATCTGGACTCTATCAGGTGTTTTAATAGCTGTGCCCAGGGGTCATTAACCTTTTGTAAGACATCCTGCAGTTTTTTTTTAACAGTGGTACTGTAAGGGTTAACGTTCAGCTGCCAGACTCAGAGTGGGTGCAGACTCAGAAGTTATTGAATTTAGCAGCTGGTGAGCTCGTATTTGGGGCAGTTCTATAAACATTCCATTATCAGTGCAATGTATTACCACTCCTAATTTGCAGAGTGTCTGTCTGCCTAATAGGGAACGGTGTTGCTAGGTGGGGTGCATCCTTCCTGGGGGTTAAATGCTCCTTGTCTCCTTGCATGATTGCCTCTTTCCCTCTATTTGCTAACCGGTGTTTGAGGGACTGATTTCCTTCATTCAAATGATTATCAATATTGGGAACCCATCCCCCATTTATGCCGGATGGGACTAAAATCCCATCCTTCAAAGCTGGCCAAGACGCACCACAGGAGTATTTTAGAAGCAGCAAAACATCCTCTGGGAGGGGGCTATAAATACCACACATTTAGGTCAATTTCCAATGATTGATTTTATAGGCATTAGCTATTCTTAGAGATGTATATTTTTCTTTGTCAATTCAGAAAAGATCAACTGTCTGCTGAAGAACCTGAGGGAGCGGAGAGCTGGCAGAGAACTTAGAATGATGCATTTGCATCTCTTCACTTGATCTAATTTTTTCAATTACTTTTATTCGTAAAGGCATTTTCTTTCTTTTAAACTGATTTTAATTTCCAATGTTTCAGTGCTTTCGAGAAATCTCAACGCCAACCACTTAAGTTATAATCTCGGACTCAAAATATCAGATGACAAAAATACAACCCACTTAGCACTTCATGCTTTGACTAAAATTAATTGGTTAAACAAAACACACAGATTCTCACAGCTCGCAAATATCACAGTTAACCGTGAGCCTTATCTCACAGCTACAGGCAAATCTGAATTCCCTCTTAGACAGGAACCCATCTGTTACGTTTTTACCTTAATCTTCTGTTCTTTTTCCCCGAGAGGGGGTCAGCTTCATTAGATTCCTATGCGGGACATATAGGTTTTCCTACCTCATTCCATTGCTTTACGATTGTTTCTTTTCATTTTCTTACTCATTTTGACTCCTTTATCTGTCTTCGTTAAGGAGTTCACCTTCTTTCTAGCTCTGGATGTCTTTACCGAGGCTTCGGGACGACCTTTGAGGGGGCGTCGAGTTTATTGCTCAGCGTTCCTTCTGTAAAATACTTTAGAACATATATATAACAATAACAACGGCCGCAGAAATCATTTACAAATACTCCAGGGAGCGCACACCAGTGTTTATCCCTTCACGAACCTCAAAGTCTTTTTTTTTCAAATTTTAGTCTGTAAGGCACTTTTTTTCTTCCCATGTAGTTATTGTTAATTTATTAATTAAGATAACTCATCCAAGCATGAATCACCAGCCAGCAATTAAAGCTGCCGAGCGCCGCAACCTACTTTCAGCTGGGATCACGCTATGGCTCTCACCCTTTCAGCTGAGAGAGTCCTATTTAGAGTGTCTTTTCGGGGTTCATGTCCCGTTAAATTAGGGAAACTGCAACAACTACACCAATTTGTCGTGTGAATTATAATTAAGACAAATTCTTCGAGGTTCGATTTAAGGAAATGTATTTACATCAATATTTGCAGAGAGAGGAGTGGTCTGGCTGCATAGCCATTCCACAGCACTCTGAGTTATACACTTGAAAACCATTATATTTATAGTGTGAATTGAACAACTTTAAAGAGATAAACCTTGAGAACATACGCAAGTGGAAATACAAAAATTTTGCCTTTGGTTTAAAAACAATTCTCAAGGACGCATTTTGTTGTCCTTCAGAAGAACAACTTCTCATAATAAGGCCGAGTCCAAAATATTAGGCAGTATTTTGTTTACGTTACTTGACCTACTTATTTTTGTTCAAAAGCAGTGTTAAACTGTAGTCAAGCATTACCCAGCATGCTTCTGAGGAATTGAACAAATGAATGTGATACAAAATGGAATAATTAGTTAGAATCATGTAGAGGATACCCGGGTATAGGAGCAGGAACAACGGAACTGGGCAAAGCATGGCCAGGAAGGGGGAAGGGGCAGTTGCTAGAACGAGAATGCTGAGTGAAAGGGGTCCCCCAAGGGCTGAAGAATGCGAAGTGAGCCCAGGGCTGAGGAATGTGAAATTAGCCAATCAGGATATATGGCCAGCTCAAGAAGTGTATAGAGATAGCCCATGGGAATCTTGCATTCATTACTGTTGCCTTATTTGGTCGTATGTATGTGAAATTTGATGCAACTTGAATGTATCTGTGTAGAAATATTTTGTCCCTTTGTTCACTCTCGCTGTTGAAGATGCAGGAGACTTTGTTGTGTCCTGCTCTCCCAATAGAGTGAGTCACCCAGCTAGCTGGTTAAAATAAACAATCATTGATACCTGCAAATCCGTCTCAAATTTTTATTGAGACCAGACTGACAGCAAAAGAATCAGGATTGTCACTTCTAAGTGTGCAACTCATTAATTTCCCTTTCACAGAACTTGTGGCCATCTAAAATGGCCTCCTGTGAAGTGTGATGGGAAATGTGGTCAGGCATGGGACACAGACAAACTTCAGCTTATATATTTGCAAACAGCAGCCCAGACTTCTGCAGGAATACACACCTGCAAATGGGCCATTTAAAGGCGATTAAAGTAACAATGGAACAATCAGGTCCATTACATCATCTTCCAGACAAAACAGCACCAAGCTCTTGCTTGGAGCCCTTCCAGGATTGGCCACTGAGTGCCCACCCCAAAAGTGATGTGGCAGCCCCTGATTGGATGTGACCGATCAGAGGGTGGAGCCCTGAGGAATTGATTGACAGTGACCCAGAAACTGCCCACAAAAGGGGCGGGGAATACTCAAGCCAGTTAAAAGATAGTGCAGCCATCGTTTCTGTCTCAGTTGGACCGACTCTACACCTGACCCCTGACTGTAGCACAGCTCCTGACATCAGCCAAGTTCAAGGACCCGCGACATCTACCAAAAGATGACCATCAAGCACAGACAACCTACTCAACCTCCAGCCGGCACACATGAGGAAACAGATAAGGCCGTATATACCCTGCACTGAGTTGGTCATTTGGAAGTTAAGTCAAGGGTGTTTAAATTGATAGTTATAGTCTTCGTGTCATGAACACATGATTACCTAAGTATATAACCTTGTGTCCAATAAATAAACTGTGATTGAACTGAAATACCTGTGTGATCATTTGTCCTATATATGGGGTATGCTCACACAATGTGGATATTAAAAGAGCAACAAATTGTACACTAAACTCCATCTGTAGCCTAACCAGTGTTATATACAGTTCCAACTTAGATACCTGCTTTTGCATTGAACACCTCACCCAATAAAGAAAGGCTTCCACATGCTTTATTTTTTAAAATAAATTTAGTGTACCCAATTATTTTTTTCCAATTAAGTAGCAATTTAGTGTTGCCAATCCACCTACCCTGCACATCTTAGGATTGTGTGGGCGAAACCCACGCAAACACAGGGAGAATGTGCAAACTCCACACGAACAGTGACCCAGAGCCGGGATCGAACCTGGGACCTCGGCACCGTGAGGCTGCAGGGCTAACCCACTGCGCCACCGTGCTGCCCTTCCACATGCTTTCTTGACCACATTGTCCACCTATCCTGCCACCCTGAAGGACCTATACACATGCATTCCAATGCTCTCACTTCCTCAACCTCTCCCAATATTTTCCCATTTATTGGGTATTCCTTTGTTTTGTTGCTCTTCCCAAATGTATAAATTAGATCCAATTTGCCATTCATTTTCTGAGTTGAATTTCACTTGCCACTTTTCTGCCCACTGAACCAAACAATTGATATCATTCTGGAGTTGACAGCTTTCCATTTCACTATCAACTACGCGGCTAATTTGATTGATTGGTTGATTGATATTTATTGTCACATGTACCGAAGTACCATGAAAAGTATTTTTCTGCAGCCAAGGGAATGTACACAATACGTACAGAGTAGACAAAAGAATAATCGACAGAGTACATTGACAAATGGTACATCAACAAATAGTGATTGGAGAGCAACATAGGGCGTCATGAATAGTGTTCTTACAGGGAATAGATCAGTCCAAGAGAGAGTTGTTGAAGAGTCTAGTAGCTTTGGGGAAGAAGCTGTTGCTATGTCTAGATGTGCGGGTCTCCAGACCTCTTTATCTTCTGCCTGATGGAGGGGTCTTGAAGAGGTAAAAGCCTGGATGTGAGAGGTCTCTGACAATGCTGTCTGCCTTCCTGAGGCAGCGGTAGGTGTAGATAGAATCAATGGGAGAGCTTCTGTGATGCGTTGGGCTGAGTGCACCACACTCTGCAGTTTCTTGTGATCTTGGGTCGAGCAGTTGCCTTACCAAGCTGTGATGCGGGCGGATGGGATGCTCTCTATGGCACACATGTAGATGTTTGTGAGAGTCGATGCAGACATGCTGAATTTCTTTAGCTTCCGTAGGAAGTAGAGATGTTAAGAACATAGAACTGTACAGCACAGTACAGGCCCTTCGGCCCACAAAGTTGTGCCGAACTAGTCTGAAACTAAAATCAAATCAACCTACTCCCAATCATTCTATTACACTCCATATGCCTATCCAATAACCGCTTGAAAGTTCCTAAAGTGTCCGACTCCACTACCATAGCTGGGAGTGCGTTCCACGTCCCAACCACTCTCTGAGTAAAAAACCTACCTCTGACATCCCTCCTATATCTTCCGCCATGATCCTTATAGTTATGCCCCCTTGTAACAGCTACATCCACCCGAGGAAAATGTTGCTGAACGTCCACTCTATTTATTCCTCTCATCATCTTATACACCTCAATTAAGTCACCTCTCATCCTCCTTCTCTCCAATGAGAAAAGCCCTAACTCTCTCAACCTTTCCTCAGAAGACCTACCCTCCAATCCAGGCAGTATTCTGGTAAATCTCCTTTGCACCCTAACGATAGCCGCTGCTCCTGACGGGGGAGCGCTGCAGTGCCTGGTGACCATGCTCCAGACGTTGAGAAGGTCCTGGTACAAGACGGGCAGCGCCAGCAAGGAGCTTTGAAGACAGCGCTGGTCGACAAGCAGGAGCTGCACATCATAATTCAGGCCGCGCACCTTGTGGAAGAAGTACATCGCCAGGACACACCATCATGGCGGAGGCTCAGCATACAGCAGGATCTGAATGCGGAACGTTGCCACCTGGATGCAAAGGCACACCTGCGCCTGACCACCCTCCTCAAGCGGGAGACTCAAGACCTCTGCAGCGGCCCAGTGCTATCCCTTGTCCAGAAGAACTGGTTGAGAGTTCTCTTGATGCATGTGTCAAAGTCAGGGGGAGTGGTCAAAGTACCAGCCGATACCATAGCATGGATGCAATCAGCTGGTTTATGATGAGAACTCTACCTCTGAAGGTCAGCACCCAGAGCAGTCCTGTCCAGCATTCCAGGTGAGCAGTGATCTTGGCCTCCAGCTCCTGACAGTTTGCTGGCCAGTATTCCTCAGCTGGAAAAAGATGGACTCCCAAGTAAAGGATGTCGGTCCGGCTCCAGCTGAAGGGCCTGAGCCCCTTTGGGAGAATGTCCATCTACCATGGACCGACCAGGACTCCAGAACATTTGGTTCAGTTGATCCTGGCAGAGGAGGCGGTGGAGTACAAAGCCTGGCACTCTCACATCCTCCACACATCACCGGAGTTCGTGAACATGAAGAACACGTCATCAGTGTAAATCTAAAGGGCCACGGCGATACCCGCCCTGCACAGAGTCAGGCCCGATAACCTCCTCTGCGGGAGACACAGGAAAGGCTCTGTGCGTAGGGAATAAAGTTGGCCAAACAGGTGGCAGCACTGATGCACTCCTCGTCCATCGCAAAGGGGCACTGTCAGGGACCCATTAACCTTAACTTGACACGCAGCGGCAGTGTACAATAATCAATTCCAGGCAACAATATGTGTTCCCAATCCGAATACCTGCAGAGTCCCGAGTAAATTCTCGTGTTCCACCATGTTGAATGCCTTCTCCTGTTCAAGAGACAGGAAGGCGCTTGACAGACCAGCCCTCTGGGAATCTGGATAATATCGTGGACCAGATGGATATTATCATAGATGGTGCGGTCCGGGACCGTGTAGGAGTGGTCAAGGGGCATCATGAGGTCCAGCAAGTAACCAAGGTGCAAAAACATCGCCTTGGAAAAGATTTTATAGTCCGTCCTGAAGAGGGAGACAATTAGAACATAGAACAGTACAGCACAGAACAGGCCCTTCGGCCCTCCATGTTGTGCCGAGCAATGATCACCCCAACTGAAGCCAACGTATCCACCCTATACCAGTAACCCCCCCCCCCCCCCCCCCCCCAATTAACCTTATTTTTCCAGGACACTAAGGGCAATTTAGCATGGCCAATCCACCTAACCCGCACATCTTTGGACTGTGGGAGGAAACCGGAGCACCCAGAGGAAACCCACGCACACACAGGGAGGACGTGCAGACTCCGCACAGACAGTGACCCAGCCGGGAACTGAACCTGGGACCCTGGAGCTGTGAAGCATTTATGCGAACCACCATGCTACCGTGCTGCCCACCAATTTTAAAGGAGGAGGAGATCCCCCTTCTTGAGCAGCAGGGTAACGGTGGCCCTGTGCCACGAAAGGGGCATATCCCCTATCGCCATTACTTTCCCTCAGAGCCCCTGTGTGGTCAGTCCCCAGAATGTCCCAGAATGCCCTGAAGAACTCCGAGGTCAGCCCGTCCAGCCCTAGGTTTTACCCCCTGAAGCAAGGTGACAATGATCAATCCATGATTGGTTTAATTGGTTTCTCTCGGGTGATGGTCATCTCTTGATATAATTTAAATTATTTGTTGGACCATTCCACTTGTTAACGTTTGTTTCTGTTATCTCTCACTGAGGAAAAAATAATCTCCCTTGCCCATTTGTTCAGAATGAGGAAATCTGCTGTCTGTTTGGACAGGTTATTTGAAGGTCATTATTACTTCTCTCTGTGCTTACTTAGAATCATAGAATTTACAGTGCAGAAGGGGGCCATTCGGCCCATCGAGTCTGCACCGGCTTTTTTTGAAAGAGCACCCTACACAAGTCCACACTTCCACCCTATCTCCAGAACCCAGTAATCCCACCCAACTCTAAGGGCAATTTAGCATGGCCAATCCACCTATCCTGCACATCTTTGGACTGTGGGAGGAAACCGGAGCACCCAGAGGAAACCCACGGGGAGAATGTGCAGACTCCACACAGGCAGTGACCCAAGCCGGGAATCGAACCTGAGATCCTGGAGCTGTGAAGCAATTGCGCTAACCACGATGCTACCGTGCTGCCCCAACTTGGAATGAGTTTCTTTACCTTTAAAATTACACAAAGTCTGTATAAAATATATGTATATCAATATTCAAAAGTAATTTGTCGGCTAAATGTAATACAGTACATTCAGTAATTTGAAGAACTGAAGAATTACAAGAGTTAATTATAGAACTTAATTCTAAACTTACAAAATCAAAAATCATGACTTCCCTTAAACATCGCAAGTTAAACTACACTAATTCAATCCACAATTCTGACTGTTTTAATACTTGTTTTCCTTAGCACAACGGACTTAATATTGAGGGAGGCAGATAGTTTGTACCAGTGGTGATTGTTCAAACTTGATGTCTCACATCACTTTCTTGAGGCAATATGCTTTTGTTTTTCTTTGGCAATTTTGATACTAAGACCGAACGATGGGATGAACTTGTGTCCCAGAATTCAGTATAGAATTGTTTTGAGTTGACATAGAAACTGTTCCCACTGGTTTGGGAGGCCAGGGCTCAGTGGGACAGAGTCTGAAAGTTAGACTCAGAGCTTTCAGGAGTGAAAGTTGGAAAACTTTCTACATCAAAGGGAGCAGAAGTTTGTAACACCTTTCCACAAACAACTGATGTGAGATCAATTGTTAATTTAAAAACTACTTTTAGATCGTTGTTATCCAAACATTTTAAGGAATAAGAGACAAAGGAAGGAATGAAGAGTAAGGCTGCAGATCAGCCATGATCTCACTGAATGACAGAACAGGTTTGAGGGGCTGAATGGTCGACTCCTGCTCCTGTGTTGCCATGTTGCTGTGGTGCTTTGTCGTTGGGGCAGCATGGTAGCATAGTGGTTAGCACAATGGCTTCACAGTACCAGGGTCCCTGGTTCGATTCTTGGCTTGGGTCACTGTCTGAGTGGAGTTTGCACGTTCTCCCCGTGTCTGTGTGGGTTTCCTCCATGTGCTCCGGTTTCCCCCCACAGTCCAAAGATGTACAGGGGTAGGTGGATTGGCTATGCTCAATTGCCCCTTAGTGTCCCAAAAAATAAGGTAAGGTGGGGTTACGGGGATAGGAGGAAGTGTTGGGGTGTGGGCTTAGGTGGGGTGCTCTTTCCAAAGGCCGGTGCAGACTCGATGGGCCGAATGGCCTCCTTCTGCACTGTGAATTCTGTAACTGTTTAAAATGATACAATTGTCATTTAAAGAGCAGATTTGTTCCAGACAAATATTGGTGAGAAGATTTAATGACTTGTTTATTGATTATAGATTCACAATGGAACATCAACATGACAGAGTCTTCGCGATTTCACATTCTGCAATAGAACGGTTACTGTAAGAAATGAGGAAATTAAGTGTTACAGTTCCGGCAAATTAACGTTCATTAATTTAGTCCGTTATAACCTCCAACCACAATTTCCAAACATTTTCCATTTCTATTAGCAGTTCTCTTTGGTATTCTTCTGATTTTTTTTAACAATCTTTATTAGTGTCAAAAGTAAGCTTCCATTAACACTGCAATGAAGTTACTGTGAAAAGCCCCTAGTCGCTAACACTCCGGCGCCTGTTCGGGTACACTGAGGGAGAATTCACAATGTCCATTTCACCTAACAGTGCATCTTCGGGACTTGTGGGAGGAAACCGGAGCACCCGGAGGGAACCCACACAGACACAGGGAGAATGTGCAGACTCCGCACAGTCAGTGGCCCAAGCCGGGAATCGAACCTGGGTCCCTGGCACAGTGAAGCAACAGTGCCAGCAACTGTGCTATCGTGCCGTCCATCTTCTGATCTTTCTATAATGTTTAAATTGCTGCTATTGAATCCAAGCCATAAACTTGGTTTCTCTCTCTCCAAATGTGCTGCCTGACCTGTTTCATATTTCCGTCACTTTCAGTGTTAATTTCAGATTTCTAGCATTGGCAGTAATTTGCGTGTTCAGTTTAAGAGTCCCCTTTACGTGACATCAATTAAACTAAAGTCTGTGTACCCAGCTCCGACTCGGGCAGCATTTGAATGGTGTGGACGGCGCCAGCCAAAGATAAGAACTTGATAGTGCGATTCCTGCGTCAGTGTGACTGGGACCACCAGACAAACAGCTTGTGTGAATCACAAACTCTGCCCCTGGTTTCAGGCACAATGGAATTACCTGGCTGCAGAGTTTAATGGGTTGATAATACTCCAGCTTATATCCAGCCATGTCGGTGTTGGGTAAATTTTGCAACCAAGTACAAAATGTATTCAACCTAATCTGTTAAGACTTGAAGAAAATCAAGATTCAAAAATGAAATTGAGCTAAAATTAAGTAAAGAAATGGGATAAAAGTGGAACTGCTAAGTATAGCAGTCTGAAAGGGTGTTTTTGATTTGCAAATTAGTTTTGCAGCAGGAAAACAGGGAACAAATGGTGTATAGATGAGGTGACTTCAAAATGGAGGGATAAGGGAAAGGTTTGCACCTATTTGCTAAAAACCCTATCCACAGGATGGGTAACACCGAAGGGAATAAAACAATACATCCAGAGTAAGATATCTGGAGAAAAGGGCAGAGAAGCAGCTACCATCTTGGCCACACCAAAATGTAGAAAGCAGGCTCTCCCCAAAACAGGTTGTTGCTGAAAGGCTGCTGTTTAAAGTGAAGACATTTTACATTGAAACTGGAGATGTCTTTCACAAACCTGGAAAATAACCTGTGGTAACTATACTCCAGATTTACCTCATAGAGTTATATAATATTGGCTGTTGTGTGGAAACACGGGCATTTCACAGAGTTCGGTTAACATAGGGAATTGGGAAAAAGGGAGAACTTCATGAGATATGGTGTGTGTATAGCCATTAATGTAGTTAACTGTACAGTTGCAGTATTATGGGGCAACATTTAATGGGGAAAAAGTGTCCCATTTTGGACACGTTTAGCAGGGTGTTTATTGGCGCCTGCAATGCTGACAGTGATCCCGCTATCCAACAGGACTCTTTTTTTCCTGGCTTCAGTGAGGAACGCCCCACTGAGGCCGCACTGACCTACATTTCGTGTACTGACAAGCTCAGCTCTAACAGTCTTCAGCTCAGCTTGTCAGAACAGGAAGGGTTCAGGACGCCATTTTAAATGTTGCCCTGATCTCTCAACCCTTCACCGCGGCCTCCATACCCTCGCCCCCACAACGCCCAATTTACTTGTTAGGGGGTCTTTGAGGCCCCCACACCCCACCTGATCAATACAGGTCACACCCCCCCCCCCCCCCCCCCCCCCCATTCCTGGCACCAGCAACCCAGACAGCTTGGTGCTGTAGCCTTGCACACTGGTAGTGCCTCTGCCAGCCAGTCAGTGCCACCCAGGCAGGGTGCCCAGGTGGGTCTCCCAGGCATGGGCTTTTGATCCTGGACCTTGGGACACACCTGTGCAGACGTATTAATATGAGGCTACCTGCTCACTTAAATATGCAAATCTGGACCCCACCTAGTGAGGTCGAGGCTCAGATCACGATATCTTGTGAGATACTGTGAGGTGTCGTAAAGTGTCCCAAGTGTCGCAACTCTTGCGAGATTTAAAGGACTCGTTGCGTCCCGGGTCAGGCACAACAAGGCCCTTCAATTGAGCCCATGCTCTTTGTTTGTCATTTGTTTTCTTTTAAGTTCATAAATATCCTTTATTATTGATTACAACAAGACTGGACTGTTTCTCCCTGGTTTACATATCTTTTCTCACATTATACCAAATTGAAAATGTACACCACTAAGAACCGATGTTCCAAGTTACTCTTCTAGGTTTTGGGATCACCTCACATTTAACACCAGCGGGGTCCTTTCCAAACCCCTGATCTGAATATTGTTCACTCCAGTTTCTCACAGTCTTTAGACATGTTACTGACTCTCAACTGATAACAAAATGTTACTCATCCAAGCCATCCACATTTCCACTTTTCATTCATGTCATAACACGGCAATGATGCCATTATCAAAGCGGTTTGATCAAAAATTCACATAACAATCAAATTTATTCACAAAAGTGCAATTTCTTTTCAGTGATAGCTTAGCCGTGACCTGTAAGTGACATCAAAATACATAACTTTCCTGAACCGTTCGCTACGTCTGGGCGCATCACCAAATTTGCAGTCGAGGTGGAGGCAGCTCGCTCACCGTCACATCCTGATGCCGGTGATGATTTGGTGAATTATCTCTAGTGGCCTGAGGCCTGTCGGGCTCTGGCCTGATAACGGTCTCCTGCTCAGGGGCAGAAGCACACTTGGTGGTTTGAGCACCTGGAGTGGGTGGGGGCACAGGCAAAAGGTGACTGTGAGCGGCTGCACACCCTTGGAGTATCCTGAGTGGAGGGTCATGGGGTGCCCGGCTAACACTCATCCTCCCTGTGGGAAGCAGAGGTCCCTGGCCTGACCCCTGTGAGAAATGGGGCACCTGGAGGGAGGTCAAGGTGCCTCATCCCCATGTCGGCTACATCCTGATGCTGCATATCCGAAAGATCTGCTGGACCAAGGCCTCCATGATGGTCACCAACCTTCCCATGGTGACCTGGAGGCACTCATATGTCGGAGCCACGACATTAGACAGAACATCAGACAGTGGTCGGCGCAGTGGCACAATGGTTAGCACTGCCGCCTCACAGCAACAGGGGCCTCGGTTTGATTCCGATCTCAGGTGTCTGTGTGGAGTTTGCACATTCTCTCCCCGTGTCTGTGTGGGTTTCCTCCGGGTGTTCCAGTTTCCTCCCACAGTCCAAAGATAGACTGGTTAGGTGGATCAGCCATGCTAAATTGTCCCTTAGTGTTCAAAGGTTCACTGCAGTTATGGGGCGGGGGATTGAGCCTGGATGGGGTGTTATTTTGGAGGGTCAATGCAGACTCAATGGGCCAAATGGCCTCCTTCTACACTTTAGGCACCCTATGGTTTTTTTTAAAGTGTTTTTATTTGGTTTTCACAGTTTGTATTTCACAATTCATATGCTATATGTTACACTTTACATAAGCGTGCCGACCAGAGAAAAAAAACATACAAAACAACATAACAAAAAAATTGAGCAAGAAATAAAAGGAGGTAAAAAGACAGGTGGATGTCAGTGCAGATATTTACATACAATTACTTTCCCTCCTGTTGTGGCCGTGTCCCTCCTTTGTTGCCATTCCCAGTTTGGCCCTGGCGCATATTTACAGATGTCTAGCTACAGTTTAGGTCCCTAGTCGCTCTCAATTTCCTCATGTGTCCTCCTCTGCCCTGCCCCCAGCACCCCCCTCCTTCCCACTCCCTCCATCCCCCTCTCTTTCCTTTCCATCTTTATCTCATGAGTCGCTTGTGTCTCCCCCCCCCACCACCTCTTGTTCTATTGGCTGTTAGCTATGAACAAATCCCGGAATAAGTTGGTGAATGGCTTCCAAGTCCTGTGGAAGCTTCTTCCGACCCTTGGACGGAAAATCTTATTTTTTCCAATTTTAGAAATTGCACAGCCAGCCTGCAGCCTTGAGTGGCGCTGCCGATTGGCAAGCGAGCAGGATTCTCCGGTGGGCAATCAGCAAGGCAAAGTCTCCGGCGTCGATCCCCTCCCCATGAAGAGTTCCAGCTGGTCTGAAATCCTGAAGGCTGCCACTTTTAGGCATGGCTCCACCCTCACTCCCATAACCCTGCAAGTTGCTTCAAAGAAGGCCGCCCAGTACTCGACAAGTCTGAGACAGGCCCAGAACATGTGGGTGTGGTTGGCCGGGCCTCCCTGGTACCGTTCACATTTGTCCTCCACCTCTGGGATAAACCTACCCATTCGGGTTCTGATTAGATGCTCTCTGTACATCACCTTTAGCTGCATTAGGCTAAGCCCTGCGCATGTGGAGGTGGAGTTCGCTCTGTGCAATGCTTCGATCCAGAGTCCTCCCCCTATTTCTATGCCTAGTTCCACCTCCCATTTTTCCCTTGTCTCATCCTTGTCTCATCCTCTGTGAGCTGGAAGTATCCAGCTCACAGAGTGCACCTCCTCTCACAGTCGCCCACGCATGTCCCCACAGTTTCCCCTCCCTTGGTCGCCCGCGTCCAGCACGTCTTCGACTAACGAATGTCCTGGTATCTGGGAGTACATCGTTGTTTCCTTCCATGTGTCATAACTCATTTCCTTTTGACAATTGGAACTTCTCAGTGAGCTCCCCCAGGGTCGCTACTCTGTCATCCGTGTGCATGTCCCTAACCATCAGTGTCCCCTCGCCCTGTCTCCACCTTCTGAAGGTAGCGCCCATTTTTGTAGGAGTAAACATGTGGTTGTTGCAGATGAGGGCCATGGTGGACATTTTGGTTCGGCCGAAGTGTTGTCTCATCTGGCACCATTGGGTTACTCGAGTGCTAAGCCAGCGGGGGATGGGTGTGCTGCAGAGACTAGGGCCGGAGGACATCCCTGTGCAGGAACTCTCCTCCATCTTCATCCATTCTTCTCCGGGTTCCTTGACCCATCCCCTCACACTTTCTGCTGTGGCCACCCAGTGGTAAAGTTGTAGGTTTGGGAAGGCTAGGCCTCCAAAGTTTCTTTACCTTTTGAGATACCCTCAATCACGACACAGGAGAGAAGATAGATGATTCAAAGGCTTTAATCATCTGAGAACTGTACAGCAGCCGAGAAGTGTGCTCATCACATGTTGCCTGAGTGAGCCTTATCTTATATACCATTTCCTGGGGACGGAGCCAGAGGCGGAGTCCCCCAGGGTTCCAAGCCCAGTCTTAAAGGGTCAATGCATTAAAGGTAAGGTACCATTATGTCAGCTACTGATAACATTCATCACACCTTTGTAAAACCTTCTTTTGGATCCTTGGGTTTTTATCCCCACACACAATAATTAACTTGTCTACCATGGTGAAGGAGGCCTTGGAAATGTAGATCGGGCGTGACCTGAACAGGGAAGAGGATCCTGGGCAGTCAGTTAATTTTGATCGCCTGTGTTCTCCCTGCCAGCGAGTGTGGGAGCATGTCCCATCTCTGCAGGTCCTTTTTAACTTCCTCCACCAGACTCACCATTTGTGGATTTGTGGGTAGTCGTGCGCTATTTGGATCCTCAGATGGCAGAATTTGGTTTGGGCTTGTTTGGATGGCAGTCCCTTCAGTTCTGCCCCTCCCTGCTTCGAGTTCACCAGGAAGATCTCACTTTTGCTTAGGTTAACTTTGTAACCCAAGAAGGCTCTGAAATCCTTTAGGAGTTTCATTGGGCGGGATTCTCCGACCCCCCCGCCGGGTCAGAGGTCAGAGAATCGCCAGGAGGCGGCGGGAATCCCGCCCCCGCCGGCCGCCGAATTCTCTGGCACCGGAGATTCAGCGGGGACGGAAATCATGCCGCGCTGGTCGGCGTGCCCCCTCCCCCCCCCGGCGATTCTCCGGCCCGTGATGGGCCGAAGTCCCGCTGCTTCTATGCAGGTCCCGCCGGCGTAGATTGGAGGTGGTTCCTTACCGGTGGGACCTGGTGGCGCGGGCGGGCTCCGGGGTCCTGGGGGGGGGGCGTAGGGCAATCTGGCACCGGGGGGTTGCCCGTACGGTAACCTGGCCCGCGATCAGGGCCCACCGATCCACGGGCGGGCCTGTGCCGTGGGGGCACTCTTTTCCTACGCGCGGACCATCAGCCTCCGCCATGGCCGACACGTAGGTGACCTCTCCCCCTGCTCATGCGCGGGGATGACGTCAGCAGCCGGTGACGCTCCCACGCATGCGCGGACGCCCGTCGGCCGGAGGAGTCCCTTCGGCCCCGCCAAAGGCCTTCCATGCCAGCTGACGGGGTGCATACCACTCTGGGACGGGCCTAGCCCCTAATGGTGTGGAGGATTCCGCACCTTTGGGGTGGCCTGAGCCCGGAGTGGTTCATGCCACTCCGTCCCGCCGGGACCCCATGCCCCGCTGGTTACGGGAAAATCCCACCCATTATCTCTTCCTTGTTGGGCCAGGGGTTTGAGATGTAGAGGAAGCAGATGATCCGCATTGAGTGAGACTCTGCTGTCTGTCCCCACTCAGGATAGCTCCCCACCTTTTCGTCGTTCTGAGGACGATTGCCAGTGGATCGATTGCCAGAGCAAATTACAACAGTGATAGTGGGCATCACTACCTGGTACCTCTGGGAGCTGCAAGTATCCAGAGCTGGTGGTGTTTATCCATATGCTCGCCATGGGAACATTGTCCAGTCATTTCACCAAGGAGGTGAATCCTGGCCCTGGATGGGGTCATTATCACGTTCAGCAGGTGCCTGATGTTCGAAGTTAGTTGCCCGCCCTTGACAAAGCCTGCCTGGTCCTCTGCGTCTTCCTCTGGCACATAGCTCTCCAGTTGCTTTGCCAGGGAATTTGCGAGATGGTCCTGTAGGACCTGCACTCAGTCAGGTCTTTGACCTTTCTAGGTATCAGCGATATTGAGGCTTGTGCCAGAGTCGGTGGCAGGGTGCCCCTTACTAGCGAGTCTGTGAACATCTCTCATAGGTGCGGGGCCAATGCTGCATTGTAGAAGTTGGCTGGGAATCCTTCTGGCCCTGGCTCCTTCCCCGCCTGCATGAAGTTGATTATCTCCATGATACCCCTAGTTCTAATGGTGCTTCCCCAGGCCCAATCTCTTCTCTTCCCCCACAGCTGACATGTCCAGTCTGTCGAGGAGCTGCTTTGTCCCTGAACCCCCTTTGAGGTGTACAACACCTAACAAAGGGAAACCCCAGAGTGCAGGGGCGCATCCACAAGTAATTATAGTTGATGCAGCAGGAGGGAGGGACAGGAAACTCCCATCAGAATAGTCACCTGGGCCATCCTCCTGCTTTCACCCCCTCCTTGCTGACACTCAACGTCAGATTTGAAGATGAGGCAGTTCAGTCCTGCACAAATAGTCTCTACATTTTTTGTTGACCAATATGGTGAAGTGCCTGCTTCACTGCTGGTTTTGTTGTCCTTCCCAGCCCATGCTTGTGCACGACTTTATCTGCTTCTGTCGGTGGGGTGAAATAATATTCCCTGCCCTGGAACGTCACCCAGAGTTTGAGGGGTACAGCATTCTGAACCGTACATTGTTTCTATAAAGGGTCACCTTGGCTATGTTACATTCCACCCAGCGCTTGGCCAAGTCTTCCCCAATGTCCTGGTGCACCCGGATCGAGTGTCTCTCCCATTTACAGGATGATGTGCGATCAATAACTACTGAAACGAGGATGTAGTCCGAATTGAAGGCTTTAATCAACAAGATGTTTCCCCAGCAGCTCGAGTACAGAAAGAAGGCCGGCTGCTTGGAAACACGGGTTCTTATACCCCGCCTCACTGGGCAGTGCTACCTTACGTTCCGACCAATGAAATGCAAACACTTGGGCCGATGAGCAGCGAGCCTTCTCCACCAATGGTAGCTCACACTCCCAGGTACCGTAGTAACTCTAGTCATACTACCACATTCACCCCTTGTTTAGAAAGGAACCGGGGGGGGAGAGTGCTCGGGCGTCCAGCCATGACTGGTAGTCTGGTGGGATAATTTACTGGTAGTATGACCAGTGATATGGGACTATACCTCTCTCGAACGGCGGCTGCCCACCGGCCCATAACTATGTACAGCGTCAGAAATTGTGTTATCAACATGGCAACTATTTACAGAGACAGAAAGAAAATCCATTAAGAGTTCACATCGACTCGATCAGACAATCGGGGGCCTTGCACGTCCTCTGCGACCGACGGAGCTTCGGCGGAGATGTTGATGGAGGTGCGGGCGTCCATGACTCCGAGAGCGATGATCCGGTCCTTGTGGAGGTTTCAACACCCCTAGACGGCGCTGGTGAGGGCCGGGCAGGGGGGGGGGATATCTAGTCCTCCAGGCGGCGCAGGTGAGGGGGTTGGCGGGCCAGGGAGGGGAGCGCTTGCAGGGAGCAGTTGCGGTTGGTGGGGGGTCCCGCCATAGCCTGTGGGGGGGGGGGGGGGAGCTGGTGACGAGGGGAATGGCGGGGATCCAGCGGGCGCCAGGTCCCGTAGAGAGACCATGTCTTGCCGGCCGTCGGGGTACTCCACATAAGCATATTGCGGGTTAGCGTGGAGCAGCTGGACCCTCTCGACCAATGGATCCGATTTGTGTGCCCGCACATGCTTTCGGAGCAGGATGGGCTCGCGGGCAGCCAGCCAGGTCGGGAGCGGGGTCCCTGAGGAAGACTTCCTGGGGAAGATAACAAGGCGTACGTGAGGAGTTTGATTTGTAGAAGTGCAGAGCAGAGACCGGATGGAGTGGAGGGCATCTGGGAGGACCTCCTGCCAGTGGGAGACTGGGAGATTTCTGGACCGTAGGGCCAGCAGAACGGTTTTCCAGGCCGTACCATTCTCCCTCTCGACCTGTCCGTTACCCCGGGGGTTATAACTGGTCGTCCTGCTTGAGGCAATGCCCTTGCTGAGCAGGAATTGACGCAGTTCGTCACTCATGAAGGAGGACACCCTATCACTGTGTATGTAGGCGGGGAATCCGAACATGGAGAAAATGCTGTGGAGGGCTTTTATGATGGTGGTTGTGATCATGTCGGAGCAGGAGATGGCGAGCGGGAAACGGGAGTACTCGTCAATCACGTTGAGGAAGTACGTGTTGCGGTTGGTAGAGGGGAGGGGACCTTTGAAGTCCATGCTGAGACGTTCAAAGGGGCGGGAAGCCTTTATTAAATGCGCTTTATCGGGGCGGTAGAAGTGCGGCTTGCACTCCGCGCAGATGTGGCAGTTTCTGGTGACTGTCCTGACCTCATCGATGGAGTAGGGCAGATTGCGGGTCTTCACGAAATGGAAGAAGCGGGTGACCCCAGGGTGGCAGAGGTCCTCGTGGGGGGCTCGAGGCGGTCCACTTGTGCGTTGGCACAGGTGCCGTGGGACGGGGCATCGGGAGGCTCGTTTAGCTTCCCAGGACGGTACAAGATGTCATAGTTGTCGGTGGACAATTCGATCCTCCACCGCAAGATCTTGTCGTTTTTTTTATCTTGCCCCGCTGTGCATTGTCAAACATGAAGGCCACCGACCGTTGGTCTGTGAGGAGGGTAAACCTCCTGCCGGCCAGGTAATGCCTCCAATGCCGCACAGCTTCTACTATGGCCTGTGCTTCCTTCTCAACCGAGGAATGGTGGATTTCGGAAGCATGGAGGGTGCGCGAGAAGAAGGCCACGGGCCTGACCGCTTGGTTGAGGGTGGCTGCCAGAGCTACGTCAGACGCGTCGCTCTCGACCTGGAAGGGGAGGGACTGGCGCATCGTGACCTTTGCAATATCTGCTTTGATGCGGCTCAAGGCCTGGCAGGCCTCCATCGACAGGGGGAAAGTGGTAGTTTGTATGAGGGGACGGGCTTTGTCGGCGTAGTTGGGGACCCACTGAGCATAATAAGAGAAAAACCCGAGGCAGCACTTCAGGGCCTTGGAGCAGTGAGGGAGGAGGAGCTCCATCAGGGGGCGCATACGTTCCGGGTCGGGGCCTATCACTCCATTTCGCACTACGTAGCCGAGGATGGCTGGCGGTCGGTGCTGAACACGCATTTTTCTTTGTTATAGGTCGAATTCAGGAGTTTTGCGGTTTGGAGGAATTTGCGGAGGTTGGTGTCGTGATCCTGCTGATCGTGGCCGCAGATGGTGACATTATTGAGATACGGGAAAGATGCCCGTAAACCGTATAGGTTGTTGGAAGACCGAGACCTCGTTTGTGACACCAAAGGGAACCCTTAAAAAGTGGTAGAGCCGCCTGTCCGCATCAAACGCAGTGTACTTGTGATCGCTCGCGTGGATGGGGAGCTGGTGGTAGGCCGACTTCAGGTCTACCGTGGAGAAGACCTTGTACTGTGCGATCCTGTTGACCAGGTCGGATATACGGGGGAGAGGGTACGCGTCCAGCTGCGTAAACCTGTTGATGGTCTGACTGTAATGACTGTGAGAAGCCGGACAACCTCGGACCTGATGAAGACCCGATCCTGGGCACTGTACCGTCGGCTCCTGGTGGCGACAGGTTTGCAATCCGGGGTGAGGTTTTAAAACAAGGACGGGGGATCGACTTTGAGGGTCGCGAGGATGCAGACAGTGAGGGGAGGACAGTATAGGGCCGCCGAATTTAAATGTTAGGCTCTGGAGGTTACACTGAAAGTCTAGCCCCAGGAGCGCGGCCGTGCAGAGGTGAGGGAGGACGTAGAGCCTGTAATTTTTGAACTCCCTCCCTGGACCGTGAGGTTCGCTATACAATACCCCGTGATCTCAACCGAATGGAAGCCAGGGGCCAAGGAGACTTTTTGCTTTACGGGATGGACAGGAAGAGAGCAGCGTCTTACTGTGGCAGGGTGTATGAAACTCTCCGTTTCGTGCCCGTTGAGCAGGACCTACGTCGTCGCCGTAGAGAGGGTGCGGGGTCGAGACTGGTCCAAGGTGACTGATGCGAGTCGTGGTAGAAGATCGGAGTCGTCATCGGGCGGTGCATAGTCACCCGTGCCGGGGTCCTCTGAGCCAATCCAAGATGCCGACTGTTGGAACCAACAATTCTACGAACACGTCCTTGTAGGATTAGAATAGCGGTTTTAATATGAACTTTCGGTGAACTGGCCTGCTGACCACGTGGCACTGATCTTTATACAGCAGGTCCAGGGGGAGGAGTCCTGGGCGGAGCCAAGGGAGAAGCCCAGTACAATTCTCGAGCATTCCCAGAGCTACTCCCCCTGGTGGTCAGGTAGTGCAACTGCACTTACAATAAAGACACATGTATATACAGATTATAATCCGGTGTGAATAACATTCACCACAACGGCGTCCACTGGACGCAGATGGTGGGATGGACAAAATGGCGGCGCCTGTCCCCCGCACGTGGCACCGGAAAAACAAAATGGCGGCGCCCGGAGGCCGCACGTGGCGTTGGGGGATGGGGACGGAGAAGGTCGTGGGCCGCACGGGGTCCTCGGAGAGAGACGGGGCGGCGTCCCGCAGTTGCTGCCCGGGACCGCAGCGACCGCCTTGGCCTAGCAAACCGACAGAAAATGGCCCTTCTTACTGCAGCCCTTGCACGTTGCCGATCGGGCTGGGCAACGCTGTCGGGGGTGTTTTGCCTGTCCACAAAAATAGCAACGAGGCCCAGCGGGGTTTCCAGGGCATCTTGCAGTGCAGGCCTGAGGCGATTCAGAGTCTGTAGGGGAAGGGGAAGCTGAATTCCACGCTGCCCAGGGGGCCGCCGCGCGGTCGGGGGCGTAAGAATGGGTGTTTCTGTTCGCAACATCTAGAGAGTTCGCGAAGGCCCGTGTCTCCGTGAGGCTTAAAGTTTCCTTCTCTAACAGTCTCTGGTGGATTTGTGGGGACTGCATACCCGCAACAAAGGCGTCTCGGATTAAGAGTTCAGTGTGCTCACTAGCAGAAACGTGTGGGCAGCCGCAGTTCCTCCCCAGTACAAGGAGCACATGGTACAAATCGTCTAACGACTAACCAGTGATCTGCTGCCTCGTAGCCAGCAAGTGCCAAGCGTAAACTTGATTTACCGGCCGGATGAAGTGTCCTTTAAGCAGTTCCATGGCGGAGTCGTAGTCAGACGTGTCCTCGATGAGCGTGTAGATGACGGTGCCGACGCACGAATGGAGGATGTGCAGCTTCTGATCCCTTGTTGGTACGTTTTCCGCCGTGCTGAGGTAGCTATTAAAACAAGCTAGACAATGCTTGAATGTAGCTGCTGCGTTAGCTGCGTGGGGGCTGAGTCGTAGACACTCCGGATTGATGCGGAGCTCCATCCTTTAAAATCTTGTTGATTAAATTGATGCGCGATCAATAACTACTGAAACGTGGATGTAGTCCGAATTGAAGGCTTTAATCAACAAGATGTTTCCCCAGCAGCTCGAGTACAGAAAGAAGGCCGGCTGCTGGGAAACACAGGTTCTTATACCCCGCCTCATTGGGCGGAGCTACCTTACGTTCCGACCAATGAAATGCAAACACTTGGGCCAATGAGCAGCAAGCCTTCTCCACCAATGGTAGCTCACACTCCCAGATACCGTAGTACCTCTAGTCATGCTACCACACAGGACCTTGTCTGTCTCGCCCAGTTTAGGATCTTTTCCCGGTCTTGGTACCAGTGCAGTTTTGAAATGATGGCCTGTGACTGCTCTCAGGCCTTGGGCATTGGCCTCTGTCCACTTCTGGGGGTTTGTGGGAAGTTTTCCCAGTTTACCCAGCACCTGGGACTCGTACTACGAAGGGTTCCTGTCCTCGGTGCACTCCGGTCGGCCCACAATGTGGAGGTTCTGGCTGCGCAATTGATTTTCTTAATCTTTGACCTTCCCACTTAGTGCCCCTTGTGTCGCCACCAACCTACCATCTCTGTCTCCAGTGAGGCGATCCTGTTGCTCTGGTCGGTTGCGGTCTTCTCCAGCTCCCTGGTCGTCGCCTTCTGTGTCTCTAGTCATTGATCCATCTTTTCAAGCACTGCTTGAAGGATGACCAGCACCTCCGCTACCACCACTTTCACCATTGCCATCATTTATAGCTTGGTGGCGGGGTTCTCCGCTGGCTGACGGCAAAATCGCGAAATGTGATTTGGCAGAGAATCGGTTCCGATACTAAAATCGCGATGGGCGCCGATTTGAACGCCAAATCATGATTCTCCATCACCTCAACAGCGGCGCCAATGCGGTCCGGAATGCACATACAGTAAATAATGTTTGCATGTCACTGGTGGGCCCGACCCGGTATTCTCTGGGGCCTCCGCAATTCTCCTCCTCCGATGGGCCGAGTTCTTGATGGCGCGGTTCACTTGTGCTTCTAAAAATGGTGAAACTGCCGTCGTGGCTGATGAGGGAGAGAGAGAGGAGGTAGGACACAGAGAGGCCTGACTGGGGGCTGATGGACCAGATACTGGCTGGGCTGGCTGCAATGGAGGGAGCCAGACCAGGGCCGGGTGGGGAGGGTGGGAGATGGAACGGGGCACATGGCCGGGGTGACCCACCATTGGACTGGGGCGGTGTCCAGTCATGGATCGCCTTTGCTTCAACCTGCAAGGCAGCCACCTTGCTGCACATTCATTGACCACCCACCTTGGCCCCTGGTTCTGCAGAGTGACACCCGCCGTAAGGGTGCCCCCACCCCTTCACCCTCCACCATACTCACCCCACCCCACCCCCCCCACCCGGCCATGACATCACGGCGGGACATCAGGCGGCCCACCCTAGGGGACATGGAGCATACCGCTGGCAAGGGCAGCACCAGCCGACGGCATCCCTGGCATCAGGGACAGGCGCCAGGACCACCAGAGGCCCCCACGGTGCTGGGCAATGACTGGGCCAGGGGTGTGGAAATGGGGGAGACATGGGGGCAGAGCCCGCAGTGCCAACTGGGGCCACCATGTAGCCCGTTGGACCTGGCTGGGCATGCAAGTACGCACTGTAATATGTCGGCTTTTTACTCCCTGCAGACAATGGATATTGGAATTCAACCAGCAATGGTGGCCTTCCTGCTAGTCACTGCATCCCTGGGGGATGCCCTGCGACTCTACAAAGAGGAGGAAGCCACAGCAACAGAGCGGACAGCAGCGGAGCCTGCCCCAGAGGAACAGGAGATACAGCCGCCCAGGATGGAGAGCCACCCACCCAACAGGCCGAGGAGGAGAAGGTGCCAAGGAGGTGCCACATGAGGCCTCGTGCATACCAGCAGCACCTGTCATTCGAGGAGCTGCCGGACCAGGCATGCTGTCGAAGATTCCTGCTGAGCAGGCGGACAGTGCAACATGCAGATCAACATGGCACATCTGGCAATGCGGGGGTATGGGGCAGGACACCTGTTCCCGGTGGCCATGATGGTCGCCCTGAACCTTTACGCCACAGGAACCTTTCAGGCACTGAGTAGGGACTTGTCTGGGATCTCACAGACCTCAGTGGACAGGTGCACCCGCGCAGTCACGGAAGCCCTGGGTTGGATTCTCCGTTCCGCCGCGCCACATTTCTGATTCACCCCGCCGGCGGGATGCTCCATTACGGCGGCTGGTCAAAGGGGTTTTCCATTGTGGGGCAACCACACGCCATCGGGAAATCCTTGGCTTGCCGAAAAAGTGGCACATCCCAACGGCGCTATCCAACCCGCTATCTGCCCACGCGGCTCAATACATCCATTTCAATGTGAACCGAGCCCACCAGAATGCCCAGGCAGCGGGGTTCACTGCCAAGGACAGGATACCCCGGGTCCAGGGGGTGATCAACGGGATGCATGTCCCGCTATGAGTACCTGCAGATGACAGACTGCTCTACACCAACCTAAAGGGGTTCCACTGGATGAATGTGCAGCTGATATGTAACCATCAGATGCGCATCATACTCGTCTGCACCCGATACCTGGGCAGTGTGCACAACGCCTTCATCCTGGCATACACACGACAATCTTGACATTTTCGAGATGCCCATGCAGTAGAGGGGTGACGTTCTCATAGAATTTACAGAGCAGAATGAGACCATTCAGCCCATCGAGTCTGCACCGGCTCTTGGAAAGAGCACCCTACCCAACCGCCCACCTCCACTCTATCCCCATAATCCAGTAACCCCACCCAACACTAAGGGCAATTTTGGACACTAAGGGGCAATTTAACATGGCCAATCCACCTAACCTGCACATCTTTGGACTGTGGGAGGAAACCGGAGCACCAGGAGGAAACCCACGCACTCACGGGGAGAACGTGCAGACTCCGCACAGACAGTGACCCAAACCGGGAATCAAACCTGGGACCCTGGAGCTGTGAAGCAATTGTGCTAACCACAATGCTATTGTGCTGCTTCTGGATGAGGAGGATGCAGGGGAGGGGGAGAATGGGCAGGACATGTGGCCCAGGCAGGCAAAGGAGGCAGCACGACGTGTCCGCCAGGGCTAATGTGCACGGGACGCTCTGAATGGCCACAGGCACAGACACCGCATTCCTCCCCCCCCCCACTACTCCGGCCGCCTGCATCTTCCTCCGCGACACTTACCTGCCGCACTACAGGGTGCGGGCCCTGGCTTGGCAGTAGCAGCGGGTCTGGTCCATGGGATGGAGGACGATGACAGCCCACTTTGCAATGAGCTCCGGTGCTTTGCATTGTACAACATTGCCTGACACCTCCCCACAGGTAGCACCTGGGTGATCCCTGCATGCGAGCTGGCCATTCCATCACAAGGTACCATTGGATCTCTGGGGTGACGGTCGTGGAGGCGGGCAGGGTGGGAGTGCAGGGAGGTGGTGGCGGAGGGCACCCACAATTCCCCCCCTCCATGCACCTCCTCTCACTCCAGCCTAGACCAGCCCACTCCTCACACCCATCTGACAGAGCACCGAGACAGGTTGCAACAGTGGTAGCAGTGTTTCATGTGACAACGTATGTACAGATTTGTGCCTTGATGTGTTAGGCAAGTTGGTTCGATGTGGACTGCACTCGATACAGGGAAGCTAGAAACAGACGTCTAACACTGGAGAAGAGCCAACACTGTTTTATTCAATAATAGAACTGATAAACATATTCAGCTGTGGGTCGACACTATACTGAACTGACTGGAGATCTAGTACTAGCCTGACCAGACTTACTAGCTACCGTATGGTGTTTGCACTGGCTAGCTCGTGGACTCTGACTATCTCAGTGGCTGGGCCCAGAGAAAGCGGGAAACATAGTGCCCTCTGGCTTTATAGTGGTAGTGTCCTGTCTGGTGATTGGCTGCACTGTGTTGTGTGCTCACTGGTCATCCTGTGTGTCAATCACTGCCTGTCTGCACCTCATTATATACATGAGTGGATATTATGACATGCCCTAGCCCCTATAACTAAACTGTGCCAACTTAACTACTGTCTAACTTTCTGGCCTTACGGGCCCTAACGCTCTGTCCAAGTGGGTCCCCAAACAGTGCAGCAAAGTGGGGGTGGCCTGCTGTGGTTTCCGCCCTGCGACCTGGGTTGCACCCAGTTGGTGACCCCGTTGGTGGTCGTCTTCTGGGGTGACTGGGCATGGATGGGCCCGGCTGCTGCTCGGGAGTACCAGGTGGTATGGTGCCTGTTCTGCCCGCTGCCCAACAGATGAACCAGGGACAGGAGAGGGGAAATCCGAGGTGCTGCAGTGTTTCTGCACCTCCCCTGAGGGAATCATCGGCACGGGCCCCATCACCTCCTCCTCCTCCCCCGGGGTTCCCGAGGGCCAACAGGCTACTCCATGGGATGGGAGTGCGAGTGGAGCTATCCCCTGAGGCTCCTCTGCCACCTGGGGCTGCCAGTCTTGGAGGCCTGGTGACACAGTGGTTAGCACTGTTGCTCACAGTACCAGGGCCCGGCTTGGGTCACTGTCTGTGCGGAGCTTGCACGTTCTCCCCGTGTCTGCGTGGGTCTTCTCCGGGTGCTCCGGTTTCCTCCCACAAGTCCCGAAAGACGTGCTTCTTAGGTGATTTGAACATTCTGAATTCTCTGTCAGTGTACCCGAACAGGCGCTGTCGTCTGGCGACTAGGAGATTTTCACAGTAACTTCATTGCAGTGTTAATGTAAGCCTACTTGTGACACTAATAAAGATTATTATTATGATGTCTGTCTGGGACTGCGCCACATCACGCTGTGACTCTCACCTTTTGGGTTTGTGTCACATCAGCCAGTGACAGCGCCATCTCCCTCTGGGTCTGTGCCAAGTCAGCCAGTGCCTGGGCAATGCCACCGACATTCCCAGCCATGGCCCGCTGTGACTGGGCCCCACTCTGGAGCGCCTCTGTGATTTCCAGGTGGCTGTGGCACATGGTTGACTGTCACGTGGCAACCCTGCCCTGGGCCTTGGCACAGAATGCCCCAGGCCTTGGACATGCTGATCCATAGCCTAAACCGTCACCCTCAAGGCCTCCACCGCGGACGCCACCTGTGCGGTGTTGGCCTGAGTGGCATGAATGGTCGGCACCACCTTCCGTTCCTGCACGCGGTTAGACTCCTCCAACTGTACCTGCAGGTACTGGATGCTCACCGAACATCCCTCATGTAGTCCCTGGCTCTGCGACGGCATCTCCACAATTAATGGGACGGTCCGTTCCTTAAGCCCGAAACTCATCTGGACGGCAGCTAGTCCCTGGGGTTAGCCCGTCCTCCGACTGTCCGCCTCCTCGGGAGTTCCTACCTCTACCTGCTGTACTGAAGCAGTTGTGTGGTGCGCACCAGAGAGTATCCCAGGAGCCTCTTCACTAATGAAGGCCAACTGAGGTGAGTGTCTTTGGGATGGTGGAGGGTGTTGGATACAGCAACGCTGGGAAATCTGTGTCATCCCCGGACTCGACCTCCGGGGTGTCCTGAGTCTCGGGTGAAGGCTGCCATCTGAGCTGCTCTCCTCGTTGCTTCTCGGCTCACAGTGCGGCTCCTGCTGTGGCACTGGCTGTGGCTCTGGCTGTGGCACTGGCTGTTGCACTGGCTGCGGCACTGGCTGCGGCACTGGCTGTGGCTCCGGCTGTGGCACTGGCTATGGCTCCGGCTGTGGCACTGGCTGTGGCTCTGGCTGTGGCACTGGCTGTTGCACTGGCTGCGGCACTGGCTGCGGCACTGGCTGTGGCACTGGCTGTGCTCCGGCTGTGGCACTGGCTGTGGCTCCGGCTGTGGCTCCGGCTGTGGCACTGGCTGTGGCACTGGCTGTGGCTCCGACTGTGGCACTGGCTGTGCCTCCGGCTGTGGCACTGGCTGTGGCACTGGCTGTGGCACTGGTTGTGGCACTGGCTGTGGCTCCGGCTGTGGCTCCGGCAGTGGCACTGGCTGTGGCACTGGCTGTGGCTCTGGCTGTGGCACTGGCTGTTGCACTGGCTGCGGCACTGGCTGCGGCACTGGCTGTGGCACTGGCTGTGCTCCGGCTGTGGCACTGGCTGTGGCTCCGGCTGTGGCTCCGGCAGTGGCACTGGCTGTGGCACTGGCTGTGGCTCCGGCTGTGGCACTGGCTGTGGCACTGGCTGTGGCACTGGTTGTGGCTCCGGCAGTGGCACTGGCTGTGGCACTGGCTGTGGCACTGGCTGTGGCTCCGGCTGTGGCTCCGGCTGTGGCACTGGCTGTGGCACTGGCTGTGGCTCCGGCTGTGGCACTAGCTGTGGCTCCGGCAGTGGCACTGGCTGTGGCCCCGGCTGTGGCACTGGTTGTGGCTCCGGCTGTGGCACTGGTTGTGGCACTGGATGTGGCAATGGCTGTGGCACTGACTGTGGCACTGGCTGTGGCACTGGCTGTGACACTGGCTGTGCTCCGGCTGTGGCTCTGGCTGTGGCTCCGGCTGTTGCACTGGCTGTGGCTCCGGCTGTGGCACTGGCTGTGGCTCCGGCTGTGGCACTGGCTGTGCCTCCGGCTGTTGCACTGGCTGTGGCTCCGGCTGTGGCACTGGCTGTGGCTCTGGCTGTGGCACTGGCTGTGCCTCCGGCTGTGGCACTGGCTGTGGCTCCGGCTGTGGCACTGGCTGTGGCTCCGGCTGTGGCACTGGCTGTGCCTCCGGCTGTTGCACTGGCTGTGGCTCCGGCTGTGGCACTGGCTGTGCCTCCGGCTGTTGCACTGGCTGTGGCTCCGGCTGTGGCACTGGCTGTGGCACTGGCTGTGGCACTGGCTGTGGCTCCGGCTGTGGCACTGGCTGTGGCTCCGACGTGGCACTGGCTGTGGCACTGGTTGTGGCGCTGGCTGTGGCACTGGCTGTGCTCCGGCTGTGGCTCCGGATGTGGCACTGGCTGTGGCACTGGCTGTGGCACTGGCTGTGGCACTGGCTGTGGCACCGGCTGTGGCACCGGCTGTGGCTCCGACGTGGCACTGGCTGTGGCACTGGTTGTGGCGCTGGCTGTGGCACTGGCTGTGCTCCGGCTGTGGCTCCGGATGTGGCACTGGCTGTGGCACTGGCTGTGGCACTGGCTGTGGCACTGGTTGTGGCACTGGCTGTGGCACTGGATGTGGCAATGGCTGTGGCACTGACTGTGGCACTGGCTGTGGCTCCGGCTGTGGCACTGGCTGTGGCACTGGTTGTGGCACTGGCTGTGGCAGGGGACACCGAATGGACCCGCCCCATGTCCAGCTGCACGACACAAGCCAAGAGGCATGATTAGACCGCAGGCTGAGGGGTGGTGGGGGTGGGCATGTGGGTGGGGGTGGACTGTGATGAGGATGGGGTGGTGTAGAGAAGGGTGGTGAGGTGGTGAGGGTGGGGGTGGGAGTGATGCGGTGGTGAGAGTGGGAGTGAGGGTGGTGTGAGGTTCAGGGTGGGGGTGAGGTGGCTTGGGGGTGAGTGTGGGGGTGAAGGTGGGGGTGAGGGTGGGACTGAGGGTGGTGAGAGTGTCACAGGGAACCGCAACTCAGCAGGGTCTCACTTCCACACCTGTGGACAAACACCCACCCCGGCGACCTCCCTTTCCTCCTTGACCATGTCCAGGGCCCTCTGGTCTGCCATAGTGAGGGGTCGCAGGTCCGGCAGTCCCCCCTCTTGTCGTCTCCCGCTCCCGGCCATTGTGGACGGCTTTCTGCGGGGTGGGGGGGAACAGAAAATGACAGTGTTAGACAGTCCGATAAATGCAGCCCAGAGGGTGGGTAACTGCTGTCCTCAGTGGCCATGCACCCGGCCATGGCAGCCGGTATGGGTGCCGGTATGTGGTGCTGGTGTGGGAGTTTAGCCACCCTCCGGGTTGAGGGGGTAGGGTTACAGAGGTGTGGGATGGGGTTGGTGCCAGGGGCACAGTGCTACCTACTCACCCTGGTCGCCCTGAGAGTAATCAATCAGGATCCTCAGAGTAATCAATCAGGATCGTTGGGATAGTAGTGATGTGAAAGTCTCCGTGAGAGAATGAGTGCTGACGTTTGCCCCCCACCAGCAGATGTGTACAATCCCGGAAGAGAGTGGCTACTTGAGTACATGATGAGAGTTTGATATTGGACGGGGTTGAAGGATGATTACCCTTGCACAGGGAATTAGATCATTCATCCTCTTCCTGAAATGGATGGCATTTCGGACGCTGTTGCCAGTTGTACTGACCTGCTCTACAACAACCTCCAAGACTGGTGACGTGAGGCTAATGTGCTTCCGAGAGCTACTCCTGGGATACAGGACATGCCTGTGTGCCTACACTCCCCTGACCAAGGCCTTGCCAGTTGGTGGGTTAAGTGGGGTGCTGCCTCCTTCTTGACGCTGTGAGCCTTGTTCTTCTGGTTGCCAAATATCTGTGATGGTCTCCTGAAGGCAGGTGGGCTGGAGAGAGTGAGATGCTTGTGGTTTGGTGTTTAAATAGGGCGCCCAGACCTTCGGCCCCGCCAGCCTATGACGAGTAGGCAAATCAGCTCCTGACCTGCCAGGTGATTTGGCTCCATACTCGCTTGTGCATAATTAAAACACAGAATTAGGACATGGAACATAAAATCCCTACATTGGAGAAAGAGGTCATTCTACCAACAAGTCGGCACCGACCCTTCAAAAGAGCACTGTACCTCGGCCCTGTCCTCTGCTTTACCCCCGTAACCCCATGCATAGATCAATCCACCTAACCTACCCACCTTTGGACTGGGAGGAAACTGGAGCACTCGGATAAACCAATGCAGACACGGGGAGAAAGTGCAAACTCCACACAGTCACCCAAGGCCGCAATCGAACCCGATCCCTGGCGCTGTGAGGCAGCAGTGCTAACCACTGTGCCACCGTGCCGACCCAAAGACACCCAGATAAGGTAGAGTGTCAATAATTACCAGGGCATTTAGCAGCCTGAGAATAGGTCGGGGCAAGAATCCCTCACGGTTTGTTGCCTTCCTGGTTCCAGGGTGAGAAACATCCCAATCTGGATTGTAAGGATATTGGAGAGAGGGAGAGAATCCAATTGTTGGCATCCATGTTGGAACCAACAACAAATGGAAGAGCAAAAAAGATATTCTGACAAGAGTGTGACAGATAATAGAACAGGACCTCAAGGATAATAAATTCTGCATTAGAATTGGCACAGGAATAAACAGATTAAGGAGGTGAATATGTGGTTGAAAGAGTGATGTGGAACATCGAGGTTCCATTCCAGGGATGAACTGGGACAGGAGGGAACTGCACCACTAGAACGGTTCCATTTTAACTGGGCTGTGATCAGATTTGGTGTGGAAAAGATAAATGGGGCGGTCAGGAGGACTTCAAACGAGTTGATGGAGAAGGGCTCAGGTGGAAAATGTTGGATAAATAAGTGTTTGAAAAAACAGTAAAATGTAAATGAATACAGCAAGAGTTAAAAATTGTGATTTATACATTACCAGTCATGGGAAAACTAAAAGATGTAAAGTAATTAAACCAGGAGAGGAAAATAAAAAGTATGATCACAAAACATTAAATTTGGTCATAGGCTGAATAAGTATTTCTTTCATAGAATTTACAGTGCAGAAGGAGGCCATTTGGCCCATCGAGTCTGCGCCGGCACTTGGAAAGAGCACCCTACCCAAGCCCAACACTTCCATCCCATCCCCATAACCCAGTAACCCCAACCAACACTAAGGGCAATATTTTTTTTAAAATCTTTATTTTTATCTTTATTTTAAAATTGTGTTTACTGAAGTTTTGCATTTTAACAAACAACACAACAAAGCCACAGGAATGATCCAGCACCACAAGACAAAGTAAAGGCTCAACGGACATGAATACAGAGTGGGGCAGGAGAACAGCAGTGTAACTGGGTCACTACAATCACCAGACACAACCTCATATCGCTAAAGCCCGAGAAGGATAAAGCCATGAAAAAATGGTAAATGGTGCACACTTTCTCACGCGGTGATTGCTCACAATTAACATGAGAATACAGGACATTGTTTGCACGCCATGTTCATTCACCCACTAATACACATCTCCCTCAACTCCACCGGCAGCAGAGGCACCAATGGCACACTGGCACCTCCTTCCCTCGGATACCAAACCCTCCTGTACCCCTGCAGGATCCAATCATAGATTATTTATACTCACCCCAAAAAACAATTCATGATTACCCTGGTTCTAAAAGGATGTTATACGCATATACATACTACGTTGTATACACCATAATCTAGTCTCAGGCCCAGGACAGAACCAATATCACTCCATACAATTAATCAGAGGACCAGCAGCTATATATTCAGATGATCAGTGTCATCAACGCCTCCCAACAAAAGGGACTGAAAACTACCAGGAGTGGATCACAGGATAACAAAGGGTCAGGGTCGAACCGTGAGTCCTTATTCCCTGGTGCACGCTGACCATCATTGATGAGAAGGAGAAAAAACTGCTCAATCAAATAAAAAAGCTTCTCGACCTCAGGGGGGAGCAACGGGATATCGACTAAAGTCCAGAACTCGGCTCAATCCCAGAACCCCCCCCCCCACCCCCCCGCCTCCCGCGGGCAGAGGAGTCCTCTCAGGATGTCCCTAATACGTGCCTTCAAAATGGGACATCTCAAGTTCCAGGGGAAACAGGATACCCACCACAGCACTCAGACCAGGCCGAGCCCAGTACACTTCCACACACAAAGGGCAGCACCCCGAGGACCTTCAGCACACCCCAAATAAAGCCCAGTTGGTCCTGCACCCCCTCAGCCACACCCAGGACAGTGCACCTTCCTCACTGTTACTGAAAATAAAACATGCCAGTCTCAACCGGGGAGACCTCAGCACCAAAGAGAAGAAGAAACATCAAGACATCTAGAAGTGGGGGAGGGGAGCCTCACTCCCTCCTCCCTACAATAAGAGGACCCCCCCCCCCCCCCCGAGGACCATCAAACCAATCCAGGATTTATACAGCACACTGCTTACCCAGATGAAGAGAAAAGGGGAAAAAAATCATCAAGGGAAAAACATCCAAGCTCACCCAGGAACAATCAAGGATTAACTGAGACCACCTCAGTATGTATCGCCATTCATTACCTCGAAAATCACCAACCTCAAGGAAAGTTCAGAAAGAACCCAGTCCTACCCAGGATACAGAACCTGCCCGGGCCATTGACTGAGATCGGCACGGATTCTTCAATTCAAAATAACAAAAAACAAAATAAAAAGCAGATACGATTAGCTCTAACTGGGCAACTATCCTCAATCTCAGTGAAGAATTAACTAACCCTACCAGCCAACTCCACACCAACCATCCATCACCCTGCCATGGCTCCACTCATCTTCACTATCTATAAGATAATGGGTGCCCAAAATACA
The DNA here is from genome assembly GCF_902713615.1 of Scyliorhinus canicula. Taxonomy (NCBI): domain Eukaryota; kingdom Metazoa; phylum Chordata; class Chondrichthyes; order Carcharhiniformes; family Scyliorhinidae; genus Scyliorhinus; species Scyliorhinus canicula. The sequence continues at coordinate 82,930,263 of NC_052163.1, forward strand.
CACCCTTCTCATATCCTCAAGGATAAGAGCACAGAAAAAATAAAGGAGCAGAACTGTGACAAATAAGCATTTATTTTCAGAACACACAGAGTACAAGGAGAAAATTGAATAATTTCGCTGGGGTTGTGAGTGTGTGTGTGTGCCTGGGTTGCATAGAGGTGTTACAGGAGGTTGAGGGGGAAAAGGGAGTGAATTTATTGAGTGAGACCTGGATAGTTTTCTATAATATGACCCCAGACCAGCGAGACAATATTTGATTTGATTTACACCCAATAAAGATCTGGCAGAAACTGTGTAACATTACAGAAAGATCAGAACAATACAAATAGAGAACTAGCAATAGAAATGGGGAATGTTTGGAAATTGCGGTTAGAGGTTGGAGCAAACTAAATTAACGAACATTAAGAATATTGGGAAGTTGCCTGAATTGTCACACTTCATTTCCCCACTGCTTGCAGCAGTCGTTCTCTTGCAGAATCAGAAATCACTATGATGATAATGTTTAATTATAAATCTCTTTAAAACTTGCTCCCAGTGTTTGCCTGGAAAAAAATTATCTGTCTTTTAAACAACAGTTACAGTCCTTTAAACTGCTGCAGCAATATTGCCAATATTTGGACGGTCTCTATGACTGGTCAGTTATAGACCAGAACCTTGGAGTTCAAACATCATAATGTATGATCCTGAAAACCTTGTTGGGATTGAGTGTGTGCCACCCTGGTGGGCACAAATCCCTCACTGTGAGGTGAAGGAGGGAGTATAGGGATATTATATCAACAATGAGCAGTCCTGAACATCGAAACGGACACTGTGTGCCACTTCCACTCTCTCTCTATTTTGCCGTTTCCCACATGGTTAAAATTAAAAAATCTTTGTTCTGGCAGCGTGCATGGGAAACACGAACAATGCGGAGTGGGGGGGGGGGGGGGGGGGGGTGCACTTCTTTTCATTGGTGAAACCTGCCATCAGCTGAGAAGGCAGCTGACCATCACCTTCTAGGGGGCAGCTTTGGATGGGCAATAAATGCTGGCCTAGCCAGCGACCCCCATCCAGTAAAATAACACATTTTGAAAAAGCAGATATGGGCAAGCTCTAAAAGAGCCTCCTGGTCAAAAAGGGAAGGTGTGCATCATGGCCAGTTGCAATGCCATTAACAAAAGACTGTCAAGTACAAAGCTGACAGGGGTGTTTTTCAAAATGAAATTTCACTTGTAAATATTTCACATTACATTCCTTCACTTTATCCATGATGCATCATCATTATTTGTTCAGACTAGGTTAGTCAGAGAGCTAACTATCCTGACACACCTCATTGGTGACATACATTGGTGATTACAGGGGATTTAGCGACACTTTATTGTGGAAGAACCAATGTGTTTTGGGTTCGCTCTTTATTAAATGTTTGAGTTTGTGTCCAGTGTTGTACTCACCACTCTGTGGGACATGGCTGAACTTGCATGTTCAGCTGGCCCTCTCTTCTATGCATCGTAAAGGAGATTGTCCAATATCACCCTCAGTGGGTGTGAGCTCTCTACCAGCCAACGTGAGCTGGGCATGTATTTGGATGATAATGTAGACCCCTAATTTTCTTACCTTGACTGACTATTCTCACTACTACACCCCTCCACACCCAGAAATCAATCTCACTTCACTCCTCCATTCCCATGACTCCACCCCAGAGCCCCCGTCACCACTGACCCGCCCTTCTCTGTCCTGAAGCTCAATGCAAGCTGCCATTCCCCTGCTCCCCTTCCTTGAGACACAAAGTTAAACAAGGAAATCTGCTCACCTTACAAACAACAAAGCTGACTACCGGATGCCACCTTTAAACAACCGTGAACTGGACACCATGGGATACACATGTGCTGCTGACTTCATCCTGAGGGTTTATTGAAAACTGTTTCACACTAATAGGTGCGTGATGCACAATCTATAGACACGAAACGTAGATAAAGTCCGAACGATAGGCTTTAATACACAAGAAGTGAACCCGGCAGTAGACATACAGAAGAATGGCAGACTGCCGGGGGACACGGGTTCTTATACACCGCCTCGTAGGCGGAGCTACCTACCTCTCAGCCAACCGGCTGAGAGGCACATGACATACCTGGGCCAATGGGCAGCGAGTCCTCTGCACCAATGGCAGCTCACACTTCCAGGTACCATAATACCCCTAATCATACTACCACATTCACCCCATGTTGATAAAGGAACCGGGGGGGGGGGGGGGGGTGCAGGGAACGCGGACATGGAGGGGGGGGGGGGGGTTGTGTGTCCCATGAGTATGTGAGAGACTGGTAGTATGACTAGAGATATTAGGTCGTACCATTGCATTGATGGCTGCCCCCTGGCCCGCAACTATGTACAAAATACAGAACAGAAACTATGTACAGTGTGGAAAAATGGGGGGGGGGGGGGGGGGGGGGGGATGGAGAACAAACAAAAAGAAACAAGATTCCATCAGCAGGTTACATGGATTCAATTAGCCAATCGAGTGCCTTGGATGTCCTGTTCGACCTGCGTAGCTGTGCCGGCGACGTTGGAGCGGTGGTCGTCCGTGACTCCGGGAGCGATGATCCTGTTCTTGTGTCCGTACTCCTAGTCGGAGCTAGTGGGGGCCAGGCCAGGGGAGGGTTGTCCTGTCCACTAGGCCGCGTGTGTGCAGGTGTCGGTGGGGCCGGGGGGAGCGCGCCTGCCGGGGGCAGTTGGGGCTGGGGGGGATGAGGGGGCTGGCACTGATGAGGGTGGCCGGGATCCGGCGCGTGCCAGGTCCCGAAGGGAGACCGTGTCCTGTCGACCGTCGGGATACTCCACATACGCGTATTGCGGGTTTGCGTGGAGTAGCTGGACTCTTTCGACCAACTGGTCTGACTTGTGCACCCGCAAGTGTTTCCGGAGCAGGATGGGCCCGGGGGTAGCCAGCCAGGTCGGGAGCGGGGTCCCTGAGGAAGACTTCCTGGGAAAAACAAGAAGGCGTTCATGAGGCGTTTGGTTAGTGGATGTACAGAGGAGTGACCGGATAGAATGGAGGGCATCTGGGAGGACCTCTTGCCAGAGGGAGACTGGGAGATTTCTGGACCGTAGGGCCAGCAGGACGGACTTCCAGACCGTACCGTTCTCCCTCTCGACCTGTCCGTTAACCCGGGGGTTGTAACTGGTCGTCCTGCTGGAGGCGATGCCCCTGCTGAGCAGGAATTGACGCAGCTCATCACTCATAAAGGAGGACCCCCTATCGCTATGAATGTAAACGGGGAATCCGAACAGGGAGAAAATGGTGTGTAGGGCTTTAATAATGGTGGGTGTGGTCATGTCGGGGCAGGGGATGGCGAAAGGGAAGCGGGAATACTCGTCAATCACGTTGAGGAAGTACGTGTTGCGGTTGTTGGAGGGGAGGGGACCTTTGAAGTCCATGCTGAGATGTTCAAAGGGGCGGGAAGCCTTTATAAGATGCGCTTGTTCGGGGCGGTAAAAGTGCGGCTTGCACTCCGCGCAGATGTGGCATTCCCTGGTCACTGTCCTGACCTCCTCGATGGAGTAGGGCAGGTTGCGGGTCTTTATGAAATGGAAAAAGCGGGTGACCCCCGGGTGACAGAGGTCCGCATGGAGGGTTTGGAGGCGGTCCACTTGTGCGTTGGCACAGGTGCCGCGGGACAGGGCATCGGGAGGCTCGTTTAGCTTCCCAGGACGATACAAGATGTCGTAGTTGTAGGTGGACAGTTCTATCGTCCACCGCAAGACCTTGTCGTTCTTTATCTTGCGTTGTCGAACATGAAGGCCACTGACCGTTGGTCTGTGAGGAGAGTGAACCTCGTGCCGCCCAGATAGTGCATCCAGTATTGCACAGCTTCTACTATGGCCAGTGCTTCCTTCTCGACCGAGGAGTGGTGGATTTTGGAAGCGTGGAGGGAATGGGAGAAGAAGGCCACGGGTCTGCCCGCTTGATTGAGGGTGGCTGCCAGACCTACAGTGGGCGCGTCGCTCTCGACTTGGAAGGGAAGGGACTCGTCGATAGCTGGTATCGTGGTCTTTGTAATGTCTGCTTTGATGCTGATAAAGGCCTGGCGAGCCTCCATCGACAGGGGAAAAGTGGCTGATTGGATGAGGGGACGGGCTTTGTCGGCGTAATTGGTGACCCACTGGGCATAATATGAAAAGAAGCCCAAACAGCGCTTGAGGGCTTTGAGAGAGTGGGGGAGGGGAAGCTCCATCAGGGGGGCGCATGCGTTTCGGGTCGGGTCCTATTACTCCATTACGCACTACGTAGCCGAGGATGGCTAGACGGTCGGTGCTAAACACGCATTTGTCCTTGTTATAGGTCAGATTAAGGAGTTTTGCAGTTTGGAGGAATTTTCGGAGGTTGGTGTCGTGGTCCTGCTGGTCGTGGCCGCAGATGGTGACATTATCGAGATACGGGAAGGTTGCCAGTAAACCATATTGGTCGACCATTCGATCCATCTCCAAGACCAAGACCCCGTTTGTGACACTGAAGGGAACCCTTAAAAAGTGGTAGAGTCGCCTATCCGCTTCGAACGCATGCGCCCCCTGATGGAGCTTCCCCTCCCCTACTCCCTCAAAGCCCTCAAGCGCTGTTTGGGCTTCTTTTCATATTATGCCCAGTCGGTCACTCGTGCAGATGGGGAGCTGATGGTAGGCGGACTTGAGGGCCACCGTGGAGAAGACCTTGTACTGCGCGATCCTGTTGACCAGGTCAGAGATACGTGGGAGAGGGTACACGTCCAGCTGCGTAAATCTGTTGATGGTCTGACTGTAGTCTTTGACCATCCTATTTTTCTCCCCGGTTTTTACCACCAGCACTTGTGCTCGCTGTTGCTGTTACTAGCCTCGATGACCCCTTCCTTCAGAAGCCGTTGGACTTCGGACCTAATGAAGGTCCGGTCCTGGGCACTGTACCATCTGCTCCTGGTGGTGACGGGTTTGCAATCCGGGGTGAGGTTTGCAAACAAGGATGGGGGATCGACCTTGAGCGATGCGAGGCTGCAGATAGTAAGGGGGGGCATAGGGCCGCCGAATTTGAATGTTAAGCTCTGGAGGTTGCACTGGAAATCTAACCCCAGGAGTGTTGCCACATAGAGGTGGGGAAGGACGAAGAGCTTGTAATTTTTAAACTCCCTCCCCTGGACCGTGAGGTCCACTATGCAGCACCCCGTGATCTGTACCGAGTGCGAACCGGAGGCCAGAGCGATTTTTTGTTTGACTGGGTAAACAGGAAGAGCGCAGCGTCTTACCGTGGTGGGGTGGACGAATCTCTCTGTGCTCCCGGAGTCCAGCAGGCAGTTTGTCTCGTGGCCGTTGAGGAGGATCTTTGAGGTTGCCATGGATAGAGTGCAAGGCTGCGACTGGTCCAATGTGACTGAGGCGAGTCGTGGCAGAAACTCTAAGTCGTCATCTGGCAGAGAGTAGTCACCTGCGGGGTCCTCGGTGCCGATCCAAGATGGCGGCGCCCATCGGCTGCACATGGTGGGGGGGTGGACAAAATGGCGGTGCCATGGGATCGCACGTGGCGTCGGGGGCCCAAGGTAGCGGCGCCCGGGGATCACACGTGCGGTGGGGGGTGGGGGTAGCGAGGTTAGCGTGCCGCACGGGGCCCCTGAGGAGAGCGGAGGGGAGTACCCGCGGTCGCTGCTCGGGACCGCAGCGACCGCTTTAGATTGGCAGACGGCCGCAAAGTGGCCATTCTTGCAGCAGCCCTTGCAGGTTGCAGATCGGGCCGGGCAGCGCTGGCGGGGGTGCTTTGCCTGGCGGCAAAAATAGCAGCGGGGCCTCATGGGTTTATCAGGGCGCCCTGCGACGCAGGCCTGGGGGGGATCCAAATCCGTGTGGGTGGGGGAGGTCGCATTCCACGCTGCCCAGGGGGCCGCCGCGCGGTCGGGGGCGTACGCGCGAGCGTTACGATTCGCAACATCAAGGGAGGAGGCGAGGGCCCGTGCCTCCGTGAGGCTTAAAGTCTCTCTCTCTAAAAGTCTTTTGCGGATCTGCGTGGACTGCATACCTGCAACGAAGGTGTCTCAGATCAGAAGTTCGGTATGCTCGGCAGCAGAAACCTGTGGGCAACAGCAGTTCCTCCCCAGCACGAGGAGGTCACGGTAAAATTCGTCCAGAGACTCACCAGGTAGTTGCCGCCTCGTGGCCAGTAAGTGCCGAGCGTAGACTTTGTTCACCAGCCGTATGAAATGTCCTTTAAGTAAGTCCATGGCCGCGTCGTAGTCTGTCGTGTCCTCTATGAGCGTGTACACGGCGGTGCCGACGCACGAGTGGAGGATGTGCAATTTCTGTTCCCTCGTCAGGACGTTTTCGGCTGTACTTGGAGCAAGCCAGCCAGTGCTTAAATGCTGCTGTTGCATTTGCTGCGTGCCGGCTGAGTCGAAGACACTCTGGCTTGATGCGAAGCTCCATCCTTTAAAATCTTGTGTATTAAATTGATGCACAATCAATGGACACGAAATGTAGATACAGTCTGAACGATAGGCTTTAATACACAAGAAGCAGCAGACATACAGAAGAATGGCAGACTGCCGGGAAACACGGGTTCTTATACCCCGCCTTGTAGGCGGAGCTACCAACCTCTCAGCCAATCGGCTGAGAGGCACATGACATACCTGTGCCAATGGGCAGCGAGTCCTCTGCACCAGTGGCAGCTCACACTTCCAGGTACCGTAATACCCCTAGTCATACTATCACAGTGCGCATGGCATGTAAATGTTTCACAGTATGAGCCCTTCATAGACCAATATGAGGCTCAACACGCCACAGACACACTGTTCACTTTTCCCTGCCAACAAGCCAGTGGGAAATCAAAATTTTGCATCCTGCCGAATTCAGTCACCTTGCATGACCAGTTTTTCCCTCTTGCAATTTCCATTAAATCCCACCTATGTTGTTCAAACAAGTTACAGAAATATTACAGCCAATTATCTCCCTTTTGGCACATTTCATGTTAGTGGAAGGTCACCTGACCTGTAGTGGCATCAGTAGAGTATTTGCACTGGCTTTAGTTCTCCATCTTAACTCTGGATGAGCAACATCTTCTCATAAACCTCGCCTTGTGGTTGTAAGAAATCCAATGTGGCACCTCCATACCTTTTCTCCTTGTGGCACTTAGAGATGGAACAAAAGAGTAAACTGGCGAGGAGGATTGAGGCAAGAAAAGAACCTTTCTGAGGAAAAAGCACGTTGACAAGCAAGTGGAAATGGCGTTGAGAGCGAAGAAAAAGATTCTCAGGACTGGACTTGCATGTTAGCCGAAGCAGAAGCCACTGATGTTGAAGCTTTAAAAACAAAAAAAGCTGAATACTACTTTGAGTAGGCAGAACCACAGTTCAAAAATTTGCCTGCTGTTGAATTGGGAAGAGTGTAGATGGAAGGAATTCACATTTGATGAAGCAAAATTGGCTGTGGGAATGAGGATTCAGAAGTCTTCCGACTCTGTACAGGCCATTGATGGTATTGACTGAGAAATGATCGGCTTGAACAGACACAAGAAACACACACTGTCTACTGTACTTCTGTTTGATTTGGGAGATTGTAATACCGAAATAAATCACACAGAAAATGGCTGAGACTCACAGCTGAGCTCTAGGTGTTACCTGCCCTGGTGAAGGAGGCTGACCAGGCTATGATCACAGGGACCCCCGAAAACTGCTCCCCTTGCTGACCCCTCAGTCCTCCATGAAGAAATCAATAAATGGTTTCCACCTCCGAGTGGACCCTTCTACCGACCCCCGCAGAGCGAACTTAATCTTGATAAAACCGCAGGAATTCTGCCAGGTCGCTCACCAACACCACTGCCTGCGGCAGCTCCGGGTCCCTCCAGTATAACAAAATCCGTCTCCGAGCTAACAGCGAAGCAAAGGCCAAGACATTGGCCTCTTTCCCCCCTGCACTCCCAGGTCTTCCGACACCACAAATATCGCTACCTCCGGACTCGGGGATACGCTCTTCTTGGACATAACATCCGAGAACCCCTGCCAGAACCCCCTCAATCCTAGACACGCCCAAAACATGTGGATGTGATTCACGGGTGCCCCCGCGTGCTGTCCACGCCTATCCTCCACCCCCTCAAAAAACCTTCTCATCCTCGCCACCATCAGGTGTGCCCTGTGCACCACTTTAAAGTGGATGAGACTTAACCTCGCACACGACGAGGACGCATTTACCCTCCGCAGAGCCTCAGCCCATGTCTTCTCGGCCCCCATCTGCTCTCCCAATTCTTGCTCCCACTTGCGCTTAACATCCTCCACCAGTGAACCCTCCCACTCTATCAGTTGCTTGAAAATATCCAAACCTTCCCCTCCCCTATTTCGTGCACCGACAAAAGCTTATTTTGAGGCACCGGAGGCGGCAACCCGGGAAAGTCGGCACCTCTCTCCTGACAAAATCCCAAACCTGCAGGTACCTAAACCCCTTAGGCAACTCATACAATTCCTCCAACCCCTCCAGCTCCTCAAATCTACCCCCTATATACAGGTCCCTGAAATGCTCAATCGCCAGCTGCCGTCACCCCCGGGACCTCGCATCCAGTCTCACTGGCACAAACCTACGGTTATCACAGATAGGTGCCCACAACGACACATCCTCTCAGCCCACGTGCTGCCTGCACAGCACCGACACCCTGAAAGCCGACAACATCATTTGTCTAACGGAGTACCTGGCCGGCGAGAACGGCAGAGACGCCAACAACAAAGCCTCAAACTCGTTCCCCGACACGATGCCGCCTCCATCCGTCCTCTCCTCCACCGTCCATTTCTGCACCAATGCAATATTCGTCACCCAATAATGATTCAACATATTCGGCAATGCCAGCCACGCCAGCCTTGCCCCCCCTTTCAAAAAATCCCGCAGGACCCGTGGGGCCTTCCCCGCCCACACAAACCCTGAGATCAACCCATTAATTTTCCTGAAAAACGACTTAGGGACAAAGATAGGGAGGTTTTGAAGCACGAGCAGAAACCTGGGCAGCAGCGTAATTTTTACTGTCTGCACCCGCTCTGCCAACAACAACGGCAAAATATCCCACCTCTTAAAATTCACCTTCAGCCCCTCCATCAATCGGGCCAAGTTCAAACTATGCAGCTGGGCCCAGCTCCACGCAACCTGAATCGCGAGTTTGCAAAAGCTCATCCCCACCACCCGGAATGGCAGCTTCCCTAGTCTCCTTTCCTGCCCCTAGCATTGATCGGAAACACTTCACTCTTTTCCATATTCAAATGCTATCCCGAAAAGTAGCCAAATCCCCCAGAATCCGCATAATCTCCCTAATGCAGCCCAAAGGGTCCAAAACATGTAATAACAAATTATCTGCATACAGCGAAACCCTATGTTTGACCCCCCCCCCCCCCCCCCCCACTCAATCCCTCGACACCCTAAGCGCCATGGGCATTGGGTCTATTGCCAAGGCGAAAAGCAACAGAGAAAGTGGGCACCCCGGTCTTGTTCCACGATGTAACCCAAAGTTACACGAGCTCACTCGGTTTGTCCACACGCTCACCACCGGCACCTTATACAGCAACCATACCCAATCCTCAAACCGCTGCCCAAACCCGAACCTCCCCAACATCTTGAACAAATGCTCCCACCAGATCAAAAGCCTTCTCCGCGTCCATCGCCACACTACCTCAACCTCCTGGCACCCCCGCCCAAGGGCATCATTAAGTAGCCTCTGGACATTTGCCGACCACTGCCATCCTTTCATAAAGCCCGTCTGATCCTCCCCAATCAACCTTGGCACACAGTCCTCAATCCGCGATGCAAATACCTTCACCAATAGCTTGGCATCTACATTCAACGATGATATCGAACGGTATGGCCCACACTGTTCTATCCTTTTTAAGAATTGGAGATAAGAAGTCGGCGACAAGGTAGGGGGGAGTTTCCCACATTCCCTTGCCTCACCCGACCGTTTAACTAGCCCATCCAACCCTTGCACATTCCAGGTGGCCAGTCTGGTCGGCGTGCTCCCTGCCACCCTTTCCTGCCGATCAGCTATACCCTTCCTGGGCCAGTCCCCGGCCCGTGTCATGTCTCCCTGCAGGCCCACCCTCAGATATCCACTGCCATCTCTCCCTTCCTAACTGCACCACACCAACCACGCCCATGTCAGCAGCCCTTTCTCCCACCACATCCAAACAAAGAACCAACCCCATCCCTCCCCTCCTCCCCTGCACTTCACTTCCGTTACGTTGCCCGCCCAGCTAGAGCATGGTGGCCCCCACCCAAGGCCTGTAACCTCCCCATCCTCCTCCAATCCACCCCACCCCCCAACCACCAACAAATAAAGAAAACCAAAAAGCACACTCACCATCCCTGCTCCCCCATCGAAACCCACCCCAAAATATCCACCCCAAACATTTCACCACAAACCCAAAGCTCTTCTCCAAAGTTCAGTGGACTCACACTCCTCCAAGTCCATGGTCTCTCATAAAGTCCATCGCCTACTGCGGCAAGTCAGAATAAAACTCCTGCTTCTGATGTGTCCCCCACAAGTGGGCCGGGTACAAAATCACACACTTCACTCTCTTCTTGTTTGGGGGTGGTGGGGGGAAGGGCTGTTGACATGGGTGTGGTTGGTGTGATGCAGTTGGGAAGGGAGAGATTTGAGGGTGGTCTTGGAGGGGTGCGTTCGCAGGCTGGGGCCTGGCCCAGGAGGGGTATAGCTGATCGGCAGGGGAGGGAGGCGGGGACTCCCCAACCGGACTGGTCACGTGGAATGTGCAAGGCTTGGATGGACCAGTTAAACGGTCGGGTGAGGTGGTTATCTGGTTGAAACCGGTTCTCCTCTTTGCCAGCTCCCATACCAAGGTCCTGGTAGAGCCTCAGCTCACGCCCATCTCAGGTGCACCTCCTGATCTGCCTTGCCACTGCAAAACTTTTCCTTGTCCAAGAAACGGTGCAACTGCACCGCCATTGCCCTCGGCGATTTCCCTACCAGCGGCCTTCTCAGTGCCCTGTGTGCTAGATCCACCTCAAGGGGCCGATCAAAGGCCCTCTCCCCTCTCATCAACTGCTCCAAAGTCGTTGCCACGCCATTGGTGCCGTCCGTTCCCTCAGCACCCCCGGACGTCCTGACTATCCTTAAATTCTGTCTTCTGGAGCGATTTTCCAGGTCCTCCAATTTCTCTCTCAGCTTCTCCTGGCTGTGCACCGCTATCCCCAACTCCGCTGTCAGTGAGGCCATCCACTCCTCATGTTCCCCCACCTTCTGTATCGCCACACCCTGAGCCTCCAGCCTCTGTTCCACTTTCTCAATCGCTACCCTAAGTGGCTCCACCAAAGTTGGAACTCATATTTAAAACCTCCACCAGTTGCTCCATTGACCACTGGGCAGGCAGTGCTGACCCCTTGCCCTCACTATCTTGACCTGTGGTGCACCATAAAAACTGGCATGCTCCAGCTGCTCTCTCTTTCTCGTAGCACGTCTCGTCCTCTGATCCATGCACCAGACTCACCAGAGGAGTATTACCTTCCCTCAAAAAGACCCCCATACGGGTGGAGAAGGACCAACAAAATCCACCTTGAATGGGAGCCAGCAAACGTGCGACCACTCACTCCATGGCCGCCACCGGAATTTCTCAGAGCTCCTCTTGTGTAAATGTTGCTCCTGGGGATTCCCATGTTGTTTCTGTCAATGTATTCCGATATTCCTTCTTTTATCCACGTTCACCTAGCGCTGAGAGATGCTATGCACACACACCTGACCTGAGCCCTATTGTCCCATCAAGACTTAAACTCATTAATAGAAATAAACAGCATACTCCTGTTCAGCTGGGGTAATTCAACTAAGGTCCATTGTCCCCTGAAACACTCTTGTCTGACCAGCTATCAGCCCATTATGGGGGCTGATGGACTCTTTGTTCTTCGGCCGTCCTGCTGCAAAGTTGATCACTACTGTCTCGAAGTTACACATCCGTAGAGTGGTCTTTTGTCTTTTTGTGTAAAGATGATAATTACTGTAACTGGGTCATCACAAAATTCCATAAAGCAATAGGACATTTCTGTGTTGACGTCAGTTCTCTGGCAGACAGCCAATATTGATACCAGCTGGGGCCTTATTTGGTAGTTCCTGGGCATGATACAACGTCCTTGTTGCACCCAGCGCAGATCCGGGCACAATGGGTGAATCACTTGTGAGCCCCTAATTGGGGTTCCGTGTCAGGTGCCAGGCTGCTTGCGAACCACCTGACTCCCTCTGCCCAGCGCGATCTGGATATCACCCTCGCAGATCCAGATATGAATATTTAAATGAGCCCAGCAGCTCCAAGTGCGACCTCGGCAGAGAAGATCTCCCAGGTGGCTCGGGTGGCATTGCCAGGGTGCCAGGGGCACTGCCAGGGTGTCAGAGGCACTCCCATGGTGCCATGCCCATGTGCCAGTTTCGCACTGCCAGAGGTCGGGTCAGGTGGTGCCTTGCCATTTGGAGGGCATATGGGGGGGAGGGTCAGAAAAGTAGGGATGGCCTGAAAGGCAGGGGAAAAAATATTGGCTGCCGGACAAAATGGTGCCCCGATCTATGAGGAGCTTTTCCTGCAACCCCTCTAAGCGTGACTTCGCTGGAGAGGATCACCCCAAGGTAAAAAAAACAGCAAAGTCTGTTGGATAACAGGGGCGTGATCCTCCCACCCCCCGACAGGTCGGAGAATCGCCGGGGGGGCGGCGTGCATCCCGCCCCCGCCGGCTGCCGAATTTTCCGCCGCCGGGGTTTTTGGCGGGGGCGGGAATTGTGGCACGCCGGGGGGGGGCGCTGCTGGCTCCACGGGCGGCCTGCAGAGTCCTCGGGGGTGGGGGGGGCACGGGGGGATCGGGCCTCGTGGCCCCCACAGTGGCCTGGCCCACGATCGGGGCCCACCGATCCACGGGCGGGCCTGTGCCATGGGGGCACTCTTTCCCTCCGCGCCGGGCACTGTAAAGCTCCTCCATGGCCGGTGCGGAGAACACACTGGCGCTCCTGCGCATGCGCCAACTCGTGCCAGCTGGCGGCGCCAATCACTCCAACTCAGGCCTAGCCCCCGAAGGTGCGGAGGATTCCGCACCTTCCGGGCGGCCCGGCGCCGGAGCGGTTCACGCCACTCTTTGGCACCGGTACGGCCCGCCCGTCAGATACGGGAGAACCCCGCCACATGTTTGTGAAAAATCAAACTCAACTGGAGACTGGTGAATCAACTGGTTGATTCAAAGAATGTACTATACCAGCTTCTGAGAAAATTTAGAAAGGTGTTTGAAAACTTACTGGACTCAATGGCAGGCATTGAAGTCCAACTCAAAATTAAGCCAAAGAGTGTTCCAGGATGTCTGAAAGCCAGAACCATGCCATATGCCATCAGACCAAAACTCAAAGAAGAACTAGAAAGACTAGTCCAAATAGCAGTCATTGAACTAGTTGCTACAAGTCATTGGGCAACATCAATTGTTCCTGTACTGAAACCCGATGGCTTGATAAAGATATGTGGAGATTTTACAACAACAATAAATTCGGTATTGTGTACAGTTAATCATCATCATCGTCATCGATTGGGACAAACATGTCGTGCTCCTCCAGTAGCGAGGCAAAGCTCTTGCTGATCTGAGTGCCCATGTACAGAAACGGGATGACCACAATATAGACTTTCATGAGGCCAACCGAAGTCTTGACGGGCCTGGGTAAAATGGCTCCCGATCTCGTCACCACCAGCCTTCTGGAAGAGTGCAGCTGAGTGTCCGCTTTGGCCCGTGGATTCAGGAGGCCCCAGGAGGTATTGTGTACAGATCACTATCCCCTGCCGTTAATTAAGACGTGTTTGTTGGGCTTTCTGGAGGTCAGAAATTCAGTAAAATTGATCCACCACAGGCATATTTTAAAATGATGTGGCTGCAAAATCACAACCGTTACTCACCATCGTGACACTCAAAGGGGTCCATATCGATGGTTTTGTGACAAAGGCAGCCCCACTTTCAGACCTCCTTAAGAAAGGATCCCCTTGGGAATGGCTTCCGCAGCATACAGAGGCTGTGGAAGAGTTAAAGAAAGCCCTCAGCACAGCACCCGCACTACAAGTTCCAGACCAACTCTCCCCCTATGCAATAGAGGTAGCTAGCACCAATCTGACCCTCTCGGCCGTGCTCCTTCAGGAACGGCATGAGCAGCTACGACCAGTGGCTTATGCCTCCAGACTTTTAGACCCTGTAGAACAAGGATTTTCAGTCTGCGAGAGGCACCTACTAGCAGTATTTTGGGCAGTTCAGTACTTCTCATACATTACGGGACTCAATCCCATCACCATTTTGACCGAGCACACCCACACACAGTTACTTTTAGACGGTCGACTAAAGGACGGTTCAGTGAGCCAGATAAGAGCAGCTAGGTGGACACTACTGTTACAAGGACGGGACATAACAGTTAAACGGACCACGACACACACATTTTTAGCGGACAACCTACAGTATCCAGAACAACCCCATGAATGTGAGATTGTAGCACCCCTACACAACACAGGACCATTCAATGCCAAAACGCCCCCCAGGAAGATAGGGAATTCAAGCCAGAGCCCCCAGCACACAGACACGTATGCCCCCTTAAAGATATATGTGGACGGTTCATCCACAGTTTTAGATGGAGAACGCATTACTGGATGCGGTATTTATGTTGAAGATGCGCAGGGTCGCGTACTAGAAGAGATTGCATTAAAATTACCAGGTCACTTAGGCGCGCAGGCAGCAGAGCTTGCGGCCATTACATATATAGTGGACCACCCAGATTTGTTCCCCAGCCCAGCAGACATATATTCGGACAGTCTGTATGTCTGTAACAATTTAACAGATTTTCTACCCCTGTGGAGAGGTTTTGTCTCCGCAGACGGGAAGCCCCTTCCATCAGCCCCATTACTCTGCCATATCCTAAAGAAGGCAAAGGATAGGACGTATGGCATTATCAAAGTTCGAAGTCACCATAGGTCATCCCCCCCTGGAAATGTAAAAGCCGATGCACTGGCAAAAGCAGGTTCCAGGCGAGGTCACTTTTGGACACCCCCAGCTAGCGCACCAGCTAGCGCCCCTGTGAGTCCAGTTCAGGTCTCACAGACAGAGATAGAAGATTTAGTACAGGCACAGAAGCAGGACGAAAATCTCCGGGAGATTTTTAAAGGAAACTTTGTGGCCCAGTATGACAGATTCAAACACGCTTTGACCACACATGAGGGTGTGATCATTAAAGATAAATTGTATGTGGTTCCTGAACAGGACAGGAATCAAATGCTTGCCTTATTCCATGATAGTCATGGACACCAAGGGATCGACCCTACCACAACACACCTTAGACAACTCTGTTGGTGGCCCAACTTAAGACAAGATGTTACCCATTATATAGAGAATTGTTTAATTTGTGTGCAGAATAACCCGGAGAGGTATTCAAAGAAGGCACAACTCAGCCACACTCGCCCCGTTAATGGCCCCTGGACAAACCTCCAGATCGATTTTATAGGTCCATTGCCCCCTTTGCCCCCTTGGAGGAATGGCATACAAAATGATCAGAGGGTTAGATAGGGTGGACAGCGAGAGCCTTCTCCCGCGGTTGGAGGTGGCTAGCACGAGGGGACATAGCCTTAAATTGAGGGGTAATAGATATAGGACAGAGGTCAGAGGTGGGTTTTGTACGCAAAGAGTGGTGAGGCCGTGGAATGCCCTACCTGCAACAGTAGTGAACACGCCAACATTGAGGGCATTTAAAAATTTATTGGATAAGCATATGGATGATAAGGGCATAGTGTAGGTTAGATGGCCTTTAGATTTTTTTCCATGTCGGCGCAACATCGAGGACCGAAGGGCCTGTACTGCGCTGTATCGTTCTATATGTTCTGGTGGTCATAGATACCTTTACCAAATGGGTAGAGGCATTCCCTTCATGCACCAACACAGCAAAGACAGCTGCAAAGATCCTGACCCACCACATCTTTACGAGATGGGGTCTCCCCCAAAGTATAGAATCAGATCAGGGATCTCATTTTACAGGACGGGTCATGAAGAACGTCCTGACCATATTCGGAATAAAACAGAATTTTCACATTGCGTATCACCCCCAGTCAAGCGGGATGGTAGAACGCATGAATCGGACCCTAAAATCGACCCTTAGGAAGATGGTACAGGAGAACAATTCGACTTGGGATTCAGTGCTCCCATTCGCACTAATGTTCATACGAAATACAGTTTCATCATCTACAGGTTTCACCCCACACACACTCATGACCGGACGCCCTATGAAAGGATCAGAATTCCTTTTAGGACTCGACATGACCAGCCCAGAAGTGACGGCCCTCACACACGAGAAAGCAGTTAAACAATTAGTTGAGACTGTAAGGTCTGCACAGTTGGCAGCCGCAGTAAAATTGGGTAAAAGGCAGTAACAGAGCAGGGCCTGTTTCAACAAAAATATCCACCCCACAGAGTTTCAGGTTGGGCAACAGGTTATGTTCTCTGTTTATAACCCCAGCACGTTTTTGGCTCCAAAATGTTCCGGCCCGTACTCAATTTCGGACAAAATCAGCCCCTCAGTACATAGGATAAAGTACCCAAACGGTAAGACTGCGTGGTTTCATATCAACCAGCTCAAGGCTTATGGAACACAGTCAAACCACTCACACCATGTCCTGCTAGACGCAGCAGAACACCTCGCCCCGCCCACAAGAGACACATTTCCACCCTCCCCCTCACAGACCAGTTCCTCATCGGACTCGACCTCGACTCCGCCCACTGACTCCAGACCACGCCCCGGAACGCCCACAAGCTGCCACAGCAGAGACAGTCACAGTGACTGTGAAACTGAGGACAGCCAGAGCACTCCACCCTACAGCCCCCAATTCAGCGACTACGACCCCGACTCCAGTGACCCCATGGAGATCACTTACATAACAATTCCGGACCCACACCCAAACCCACCACCCAACACTGACGACCCCGACAATGCTCCTTCAATTCTAGACCCCACAATTTGGCACAGGGACAATTCATGGAGACTTGTCCGCAACGATGAGAGTGACCCCCAGTCACACAATGCAAAGATTGCATGCCTGATCCATACAAGGATATGGGATCCGGGAGAAGAGGATGACTTGATGTCTGACTCCCGACACGGCAACCCCTTTGCGACCCTGTTCGCAGAGAATGAGGAGAAGTGAGGTGTCCAGATGATGTAAAAGAGGAACCGCTTGAGAGAAGCGCTGTCCTTTCTGATGGAACCTGCACGGATGTTTGTTTGTATGTTAAATGTTTGATTTGGAGATTGGCCACTTACTTTTCAGCTGAAAAGCTTGTGACCACCTCACATGCACGTTAGTTTGTCCGCCGGTATTTCTGAGAACTTCACTCAGTTGAAATGTCCTCTGCAGAACCGACAATGTTCACAACTTGTCTTCTGTTTACAGATGTTGGAGCATCTTGGCTCCTCCCTTTTTTTTAGGTGCCCCTCTATTCTGGGAATAGAGGCTGCAATTCCACTACGACTACATTCTTGCCCGTTCATTTCAGGTTGCTCAGGCAGTGGAGAAACGGCATTGAGGACCCGCCCTGTCTGAGGATCACCCCTCTGGTCAGCAAAGCTCGGGTACAGCACAGCACGCCCTACCCGGGGATCCCAGACAACTCTTACCCGTCGCGGCCCATACGCAACTCATTCGACCTTTCGTTTCTAAAACTTGGTTTCATTTTTGTTTAAGGTAGCCCTTCGGCCGCCACTCCATATGCTATTTACATCCAAGAACATTTTGGGATGGTAAATTTCAACACTCCGCGAGACGGCTCGCACTGGTTTAAGATAAGTATATGTCTGGTCCTAAATCCGTTTTTTGAAAAAGAAAATGAGGGAGTCACATGGAGGTGACCATCATAAAGGGAAAATTGGAACAAGAGGACAGATATACTTAAAGTCAAGATATTAGGCTGAACATTAACAGATAATATGCTTGATCCCCCTTAGCTTTCGGACGTTCAGGAAAGGAACCGAAGCAACAGCACAGCAAGATCCCAGAAGAGAAGAGAAAAGAAGAGAAGAGAAGATGAGGAGCACATGAATTGCTATGGTTTTAGCTATTGTGGCATCTGTGTGGTTGCACATGGATGCTGACCCCCTTTCCCACAGTACAACGTTTGCTAACTTCTCCCAAACCCAGACCACCCCCAGCCCAGTCAATGGTAACAATACCCCGACCTGGTGTACCAAATTTCTGACATGTACTCCTTGTCATATGTAATAGAATCACTCTTGGTGATCGCAGTCTTATGTATCATAGTCCAGACCCTCAGGATGAGGAAATGGAGAAGGAGAGCCCACCGCTCACGGGCCTCAACAGTGTACAGAGTACAATCCCCCATTTTCGGATTCCGCCAATCCCCCCAACCCCTTGATGAAGGATTTAATTTTGATACGATCTGTAAATAAAGATTATTGCGGATGTATTATAATGTTCTGCGCACGACTGCCGAGTCAGAAAATGAAATGTAAAGATGCTGTTGTATGAATGAGTAAGGGTTTAGAATGTTGTAGAATGTTTTAAATATGAGATGAGAGTAGTTTATTGAGATAGTTAGAGGTTCCCGATTCAAATTGGTAATGCATGTCCCCTTTGACATATCGGCAATCAGAAATTGCCAGTTAAACATTTTTTGCCATAGTTGAGGAAAGAATAGAAGCCATGGAACTCACTGAGGTCAGGGGACACAAAGACACCGTAGTTAGGTGATCCTTCATGATTTCTCATGAGGATCACAAGGAGGGAGTGTAGCCACCGGATTGGCCATTCCTTGAATACAAAATGGAGGAACGCAAAGCATACAGGATAAAATGGACAATGTTTGCAGCACCAGCAGGCTGCACCAAGCAGGTGTGGATTCTATCTGCTATCAGCACCGAAACGAACATTCCGCATACTAATGAGGCAATCTCCGGGATAGTTAGCATATTAATGGGACGATTCCAGAGACAATGGACACAAATGGGGAAGTAACTGCAACATTGTAAAGAATAGCAGACACCCCGGCACTAGCGGGGTTCGAAAACAAAGAGCCTGAAAGCCCGCCGAGTAGCTAAGGAACAGCCTCAGTATTGGGGGGATTCAAACATATCGATTGGGAAGAGACCCAATCGATTCTGAGCAGGTAAAAGGGTCCGCCCAAAGGGGCGCAGATCATTGGGACCTATAAAAGACAGGTCCCACACTTAGTTCGTCCTTCTTGTCCAGCCCTCCTCTCTCCTTGACCATCCCTCCTCTGTGGACCAGCACCTCGACCAGCTTTTGCCAAGAAGACCTTGAACGAGAGAGAGAGAGGTTTGGGACAGCAGCCACCAGCAAGTAAGTGTCTCACAACGATCGCTACCAGAGATAGACACTCCTGACCCCTTTTAACCTATACCAACCTGAAATCTGCAGACCATAGCAGAGCAAGAGGCCTTGCCCCCCCCCCCCCCCCCCCCGATCCGGCAGTTCCTTCGAGATAAATGTGGTGAATTTGATTCACACCGGATTATAATCTGTACATACATGTGTCTGTATTGTAAGTGCAGTTGCACTACCTGTCCTCCAGGGGGAGTAGCTCTGGGAATGCTCGAGTTGTATGGGGCTTCTCCCTTGGCTCTGTCCAGGACTCCTCCCACGGAAGCTCCTGTATAAAAGCTCAGTGCCACATAGTCAGCCCGGCCAGTTCACCGAAAGTTCAATGGCTAACCGGCTGGCTCTGTTGTGAGTATATTAAAACCGCTATTCTAATCCAACAAGCACGTGTCCGTAGAATTGTTGGTTCCAACAATTTAATATACTCAGGAAACAGTCGAAGAAATCATGGAAGCAGCCCTCAAGCCCGGACGCCTAGAACTCGACCCAGGGGATGCAGAGGCTAAGGAAATTTTTTCCCACTGGCTGAGATGTTTTAAAGCCTACCTGGCAGAAGCCAGCACCGCCGGAACAACGGAGGAACAAAAACTCAGCCTACTGCACGTGAGGGTAAGCCACAGAATCTCCACACAGCTAAATCCGGCCGGTTCTTACACCGCAGCGCTGGCAATATTGGACAAAATGTACGTTAGTCCCATTAACGAGGTTTATGCACGCCACGTGTTTATGACTCGCCGTCAGCGGCCTACAGAAACGCTAACCGAGTTTGTAAGGGAATTGAACAATCTTTCCAATGACTGTAATTATCAAGCCGTTACCGCGGCGGAACATAGGGAGCTTGTTGTGCGGGAAGTTTGCGTGGCGGGCCTTAGGTCTAACTATGTGCGCCAAAGACTGCTAGAAAAGGGGGCCCAGGACTTAGACACTACTGTGGAGGCTGCTACCACTATGGAAGTTTCCTTCCGCAGCCTCACCTCGTTTCCCGCGGACCCCGCGACCTCATCGTGGACCCCCGACCAACAGTCCCCCCAAGTCTGTGCCGCACGGCCCCCCAGCTACCGCGCTGCCAAAGCCAGTTACTCTGCTGCCCCAGCCAGTTACTCTGCTGCCCCAGCCAGCTACTCGGCTGCTCCAGCCTGCCATTTCTGTGGCAAAAGCCAGCACCCACGGCAGCACTGCCCGGCCCGTAACGCGACCTGCAGCAGCTGCGGGCGAAAAGGACACTATGCCAGAGTGTGTCTGGCGAAGAAAGCCCCAGCCTCTAACCCTCCCATGGCTCAAAGCACCCGTTCCCTGAATTCACAGGCCTGCAGGCCCCAAAATGCTGCAGCCTGTATGCCGACTCCGCCCCCACTCAACATGTGCGACTCATGGGGGTGGCCATCTTGGCAATCCTCCTCCATGCGTCCGGCCATGTGTGACTCATGGGGGCAGCCATCTTGGCAATCCTCTTCCATGCGGCCGGCCATGTGCGACTCATGGGGGCGGCCATCTTGGGATCCATCCCCTTCAAATTCTGAAACTCACCTCGACGACTACGAACTCAGAGGGCAGTCATCACGGGGCCACCCCAGCCCAGCTGATCGAGCCGCCGACTACCCGCAACTCAGCGCAGTCACCCTGGATCAACCCCGCCCCAAGCACCTACGAAGTTCGATGGTGGAGGTCCAGATCAACGGGTACAGCACGCCATGCCTCTTTGACTCCAGGAGCACCGAGAGCTTTATACATCCAGAGCTGGTAAGACGCTGTTCGCTTTCTATTTTTCCGGTGAGCCAAACTATCGCCCTCGCTTCGGGCTCCCACTCAGTCCAATTCCAAGGACGCACCGTTGCTACGCTCACAATTCGAGGCACTAGTTATTCTAAATTTAAACTTTATGTCCTGCCCGACCTCTGCGCGCTACTCTTATTAGGCCTGGATTTCCAGTGCAACCTCAAAAGCCTCACCCTCAGCTTCGGCGGGCCCCTGCCCCCACTCACTATCTGCAGCCTAACCACGCTGCGCATCTCCCCCCCCTCCTCTCTTCGCCAATCTCACTCCAGATTGCAAACCAGTAGCTACTCG
The DNA here is from genome assembly GCF_902713615.1 of Scyliorhinus canicula. NCBI lineage: Eukaryota > Metazoa > Chordata > Chondrichthyes > Carcharhiniformes > Scyliorhinidae > Scyliorhinus > Scyliorhinus canicula. The sequence goes on from NC_052163.1 coordinate 82,951,694, forward strand.
CAGCAGGCAATACAGCCTACAGGTTAGGGTCTTTATCCGATCGGAGGTCCGACGGCTGCTCAGTGATGGGATCATAGAGGCCAGTAATAGTCCCTGGAAAGCTCAGGTGGTGGTCGTCAAGACCGGGGAAAAATTTTGCATGGTCGCGACTATAGCCAGACCATCAATCGCTTTACACTCCTAGACGCGTATCCCCTCCCCAGAATTGCAGGCATGGTTAATCAGATCGCCCAATATCGGCTATTTTCCATGGTGGATCTGAAGTCTGCATACCACCAGCTCCCAATCCGCCCGGAGGACCGCCACTACACGGCATTCGAGGCCGATGGCCGCCTCTTCCATTTCCTCCGGGTCCCTTTCGGCGTCACTAACGGGGTTTTGGTGTTCCAACGAGCAATGGACCGAATGGTCGACCAGTACGGACTGCGGGCCACGTTTCCGTACCTGGACAATATTACCAACTGCGGCTATGACCAGCAGGACCACGACGCCAACCTCCACCGTTTTCTCCAAACGGCACAGAAATTAAATCTCACTTATAACAAGGAGAAATGCGTTTTCCGCACAAACAGACTGGCCATCCTCGGCTACGTCGTGGAGAACGGAGTCCTGGGCCCAGACCCGGACCACATGCGCCCCCTCTTAGAACTCCCCCTCCCTCATTGCCCCAAGGCCCTCAAACGGTGCTTGGTGTTCTTGTCATACTACGCCCAGTGGGTCCCTCAATATGCGGACAAAGCCCGCCCACTCTTTAAGGCCACACGATTTCCCCTGTCAGCTGAGGCGCGCCAGGCCTTCAGCTACATCAAGGAGGACATCGCCAAAGCAGCCATGCGGGCGGTGGATGAATCCACTCCCTTTCAGGTTGAGAGCGACGCCTCAGAGGTAGCTCTAGCAGCCACTTTAAATCAGACAGGGAGGCCCGTTGCATTTTTCTCCCGTACCCTATCCGCTTCAGAACTCTGACACTCCTCAGTTGAGAAAGAAGCACAAGCCATCGTGGAGGCTGTTCGTCACTGGAGACACTACCTCGCAGGTAGGAGGTTCACCTTCATCACCGACCAACGATCGGTTGCCTTTATGTTTGACAACTCGCAAAGGGGCAAAATAAAAAATGATAAAATCCTTCGGTGGAGGATCGAACTCTCCACCTATAGTTACGATATTAAATATCGACCGGGGAAGCTCAACGAGCCCTCGGATGCCCTATCCCGCGGGACATGCGCCAGCGCGCATATCAGCCATCTGAAAGCCATCCACGTTGATCTCTGCCATCCAGGGGTCACCCGGCTCGTCCACTACATCAGAGCCCGAAACCTGCCTTTCTCCAACGAGGAGGTAAAAGCGGTCATCAGGGACTGCCCGATCTGTGCAGAGTGCAAACCGCACTTCTATAAACCAGACAGGGCCCACCTGGTCAAGGCTTCTAGGCCCTTTGAACGCCTTGCGATCGATTTCAAAGGGCCACTCCTCTCCACTAACAAGAACATTTATTTCCTCAACTTCATCGACGAGTTCTCCCGATTCCCTTTTGCCATTCTATACCCTGATATGACCTCCCACACAGTCATTAGGGCCCTGCATAGTGTCTTCACCCTGTTCGGTTTCCCCAGCTATGTGCACAGTGACCGGGGTTCGTCCTTTATGAGCGACGAGCTGCGTCAGTACCTGTTCGACAAGGGCATTGCCTCGAGCAGGACTACCAGTTACAACCCCAGGGGGAACGGACAGGTGGAGAGGGAGAACGCGATGGTCTGGAAGACCGTCCTACTGACCCTCCGGTCTAGAAAACTCCAAGTCTCCCAATGGCAAGAAGTCCTCCCAGACGCGCTCCACGCAATCAGATCCCTCCTCTGTACAGCTACAAATCAAACCCCTCACGAGCGACTCTTCATTTTTTCTAGGGGCACTACCACGGGAGTCTCACTTCCAGCGTGGCTGAGGACACCAGGCCCGGTCCTCCTGAGGAAGCACGTCAGGGGGCACAAAACTGACCCCCTTGTTGAAAAGGTGCACCTCCTCCATTCCAACCCCCCGTATGCATTCGTGGAGTTCCCGGACGGTCGCCAGGACACAGTATCCCTTCGGGACCTGGCACCCGCTGGATCCAGCCCCCTCCCCTACCCCCACTGAGGAACCCCTTATCCCGTTCCCTATGCTGCCGCCCCTTCGCACCCCCGATTCCGCAAGCTCACCCCACTGGTTCCACGAGCCAGAACCATACCGCCCCCAGCGCCCCCAGTGCCCCAGTCTCCGGTCGTGCCAGAGGTGTATAAATTTCGGACGGGACCCGCCCCGGAGTCTGCCATCGTACCCCAGCTCTCAACACCCACCCAGCCACCGCAAGAGGCTGCAACCCCGGTGCTCCGCAGATCGAAAAGAACAATTCATCCACCGGACAGACTAACTCTGTGAGCCACCACCCCCGCTGGACTCAAAATAATTATTTGTTTATTTAGCGGTAGGAATAGTTTAATCCTCTTAGCGTGTGCATGGGTAGTTTTGTAATTGTATTATAATAAACTCAGTTGTTTGAACTTACTAATTGGTGTATGGTTTTATTGCTTTGAACTTCACCTTGAAACTTGTGGCGGTATCTTAACGATACCTGGCGACTCCAGAGCTAAGTAAAGAAACAGAGCCAAATTGAGTGTTAAGCACACTCACCCAGAACAAGCAACAATTTGCTATCCTCCAGTCTTCTGGCACTATTCCTGTAGACAAATATGACTTAAAGATCAAAGCCAATGGCTCAGCAATCGCCTCCCTAGCTTCCCAGAGAATCCGAGGATAAATCCCATCCGGCCCAGGGGACTTATCTATTTTCACACTTTCCAGAATCGCTAACACCTCCTCCTTATGAACCCCAAGCCCTTCTAGTCTAGTAGCCTGTATCTCAGTATTCTCCTTGACAACATTGTCTTTTTCCTGTGTGAATACAGACGAAAAATACTCATTTAGCACCTCTCCTATCTCCTCGGACTCCACACACAACTTCCCACTACTGTCCTTGACTGGCCCTACTCTTACCCTACTCATTCTTTTATTCCTGACAAATCTATAGAAAGCTTTAGGGTTATCCTTGATCCTACCTGCCAAAGACTTCTCATGTCCTCTCCTGGTTCTTCTTAGCTCTCTTTTTAGAGCCTTCCTAGCTAACTTGTAACTCTCAAGCGCCCTAACTGAACCATCATGTCTCATCTTTACATAAGCCGCCTTCTTCCTCTTGACAAGTGTTTCAACTGCTTTAATAAACCATGGTTCTCTCGCTCGACCACTTCCTCCCTGCCTAACAGGTACATACTTATCAAGGACACGCAGTAACTGTTCCTTGAACAAGCTCCACATTTCCATTGTGCCCACCCCCTGCAGTTTTCTTCTCCAGCCGATGCATCCTAAGTCTTGCCTCATCGCATCATAATTGCCTTTCCCCCAGATATGACTTGCCTTCCGGTATATACCTATCCCTTTCCATCACTAAAGTAAACGTAATCGAATTATGGTCACTGTCACCAAAGTGAAATGAAATGAAAATCGCTTATTGTCACGAGTAGACTTCAATGAAGTTACTGTGAAAAGCCCCTAGTCGCCACATTCCGGCGCCTGTCCTGGGAGGCTGGTACGGGAATCGAACCGTGCTGCTGGCCTGCTTGGTCTGCTTTAAAAGCCAGCGATTTAGCCCAGTGAGCTAAACCAGCCCCAAATCTGAAACCTGTTCTGGTTCATTACCTAGTACCAAATCCAATACGGCCTCGCCTCGCGTTGGCCTATCTACATACTGCGTCAGGAAACCCTCCTGCACACATTAGACAAAAACCGACTCATCTAAAGTACTCGAACTATATGTTTCCAGTCAATATTTGGAAAGTTAAAGTCCCCCATAACAACTACCCTGTTACTTTCTCTCCTATCCAGAATCACCTTTGCAATCCTTTCCTCTACATCTCTGGAAATTTTCGGAGGCCTATAGAAAACCCCTAACAAGGTGACCTCTCCTTTCCTGTTTCTTAACTCAGCGCATACTACCTCAGTATTCGAGTCCTCATCAAATGTCCTCTCAGCCACCGTAATACTGTCCTTGACTAACAATGCCACCCCTCCCCCTCTCTTACCACCTTCTCTGAGCTTACTGAAATATCTAAACCCCGGCACCTGCAACAACCATTCCTCGCCCTGCTCTATCCATGTCTCCGAAATGGCCACAACATCGAAGTCCCAGGTACCAACCTATGCCGCAAGCTCACCCACCTTATTCCGGATGCTCCTGCCATTGAAGCAGACGCACTTTAAACCACCTTCCTTCCTGACGGTACACTCCTGCAACTTTGAAACCTTACCCATGACCTCACTACTCTCAAATTCTTGTGTACTGGAGCTACAATTCAGACTCCCAATCCCCTGCTGAACTAGTTTAAACCCTCCCGAAGAGCATTAGCAAACATCCCCCCAGGATATTGGTACCCCTCTGATCCAGGTGTAGACCATCCCGTTTGTAGAGGTCACACCTACCCCAGAATGAGCCCCAATTGTCCAGGAATCTGAAACCCTCCCTCCTGCACCATCCCTGCAGCCACGTGTTCAAGTGATCTCTCTCCCTATTCCTAGACTCGCTAGCATGTGGCACGGGTAACAACCCAGAGATAATAACTCTGTTTGTCCTGGATCTAAGTTTCCACCCTAGCTCCCTGAATTCCTGCCTTACATCACTATCCCTTTTCCTACCTATGTCGTTGGTACCTATGTGGACCACGACTTGGGGCTGCTCCCCCTCCGCCTTAAGGATCCCGAAAACACAATCCGAGACATCGTGGTCCCTGGCACCTGGGAGGCAACACACCAACCGCGAGTCTCTCTCGTTCCCACAGAATCTCCTATCTATCCCCCTAACTAGGGAGTCTCCAATTACTAATGTTCTTCTCCTCTCCCCCCTTCCCTTCTGAGCAACAGGGACAGACTCTGTGCCAGAGACCTGTAGGCCATGGATGACCCCTGGTAAGTCATCCCCCCAACAGTATCCAAAGCGGTATACCTGTTACTAAGGGGAATGACCACAGGGGATCCTTGTACAGACTGCTTCCCCCCAGCCCCTCTCTATCTTTATTCTTTGGCGTAACTACCTCCCTGAAGCTTCTATCTATGACCACCTCTGCCTCCCGAATGATCCTAAGTTCATCCAGCTCCAGCTTCAGTTCCCTAACACAGTTTTTGAGGAGCTGGAGTTGGGTGCACTTCCCACAGATGAAATCAGCAGGGACACTGACGGCGTCCCTCACCTCAAACATTTTGCAGGTGGATCATTGTACTGCCTTCCCTGCCATCCCCTCTAGATAAAAAAAAAGAAAAAGAAAGGAAGAGCTTACCTGATATTCCCTCAACCCCTCAGGTTAGAGGAGGTGGAAGGGTGGAGGACACTACAAGTGTAGTGTCTCGGGTTTAGCAACCGCCCAACTTATATATAGGTACTCACCCTCCCAAAAGGCCCCTGCTCCCGCCGAAAATCTGGAGGCCGCTCCCGCTGAAAGGCACGCAAATTTAAAGGCACGCACTCACCTTCACGACAGGCCCCTGCTCCCGCCGAAAACCCGGAGACCGCTCCCGCTGAAAGGCAAGCAAATTTAAAGGCACACACACACCTTCCCAACAGGCCCCTGCTCCCGCCGAAAACCCAGAGACCGCTCCCGCTGAAAGGCAAGCAAATTTAAAGGCACACACACACCTTCCCGACAGGCCCCTGCTCCCGCCGAAAATCCGAAGGCCGCTCCCACTGATAGGCAAGCAAAGTTAAAGGCACACACTCACCTTCCCGACAGCCACTGCTCCCGCCGAAAATCCAGAGGCTGCTCCCACTGAAAGTCAAGCAAATTTAAAGGCCTGATGCGCTAACAATTGCACACAAAGACTCGAATCGGTACAAGAGAGGCTTTATTACCGTGAAATGTTTATACTTCGACTGCAGCTGGTAGAATGGCAGCTCAGGAGAACTCATAAATATTGATACTGCTCCCTGTGGGTGGAGCTAGCCGGCAGGGGCTACCGTCAAACCTGAAATACAGGTACTGCTGTACATCCCCTAATACAGGCACACACATATTTACACAGTGGTGGATCACCACATTCACCCCCTGTTAAGAATGAGTCCAGAGGGGGTGACGTGGAACTATATACATAATCCGTGATTTATTTACAGAGGGGAGGGGAAAAAAAATTAAGTGTCCATCTTGCAACCCGGTGTCCGTCATAGGTTGAGTCTGACGGGCGGTCTGACGGTTCGTTGAGAGCGACGCAGCAGTGGTGGCGACGTCTGCACAGGCGGTGTCGGCATCGACGGCATCGGTGGTGGCGGTGTTGGTGCTGGCCAGTGGCTGGACGACTCCGGGAGCGTGCCGCAATCTTCCATGTCCTCTAGTGTGGGCAGTGGAACGAGGGATGGACCTGGTGGGGCTGATGCTGGGAGCGCTGGGGGAGGGGAGGGTGGCGCGTGGGCGGGGAGGTGTGTGGGAGTGGGATTGGCACCCGAGGGAGCCAGGTCCCTGAGCGAGTCTGTATCCTGGCAGCCATCGGGGAACTCCACATGGGCATACTGGGTGTTTGCGTGGAGCAGGCGTACCCTGTCCACCAGAGGGTCCGCCTTGTGGAGTCTGACATTCCTACGCAGTAGGACCGGCCCTGGACCTGCGAGCCAAGTCAGGAGCGACACCCCAGATGTAGACTTCCTAGAGAAGGTAAAAACGCGTACATGGGGTGAGTTGTTAGTAGCGGTGCACAGCAGTGACCTAATGGAGTGCAGTGCATCAGGGAGGACCTGCTGCCAGCGAGCGGCTGGGAGGTTCCTGGACTGTAGGGCCAGCTGGACGGCCCTCCAAACCGTCCCGTTCTCCCTCTCTACCTGCCCGTTTCCCCGGGGGTTGTAGCTGGTCGTCCTGCTGGAGGCGATACCCCTGCTGAGCAGGAACTGACGCAGCTCATCGCTCATGAATGAGGATCCCCTGTCACTGTGGATGTAGTCGGGGAAACCGAACAGAGCGAATATGGAATCGAGGGCCTTGATGACGGTGGCAGACGTCATATCTGGGCATGGGATGGTGAAGGGGAACCTAGTGAATTCATCGACCACACTAAGGATATAGGTGTTGCGGTCGGTGGAGGGGAGGGGCCCTTTGAAATCCACACTGAGGCGTTCAAAGGGGCGGGACACTTTCACCAGGCACGCGCGGTCTGGCCGGTAGAAGTTCGGCTTGCACTCGGCACAGATCTGGCAGTCTCTGGTGACTGTCCGTACTTCCTCGACAGAGTAGGGCAGATTGCGGGCTTTGACTAGGTGGTACAACCGAGTGACCCCCGAATGGCAAAGGCTATCGTGCAAGGCATGGAGCTGGTTCACTTGTGCGCTGGCTCATGTACCTCGGGAGAGGGCGTCTGGGGGCTCGTTGAGCTTGCCGGGGCGATTCAAGATCTCGTAATTATAGGTGGAGAGCTCAATTCTCCACTGCAAGATTTTGTCGTTTTTGATCTTGCCCCGTTGCTTGTTGTTGAACATGAAGGCTACCGACCGTTGGTCAGTGAGGAGGGTGAATCTCCTGCCAGCCAGGTAATGCCTCCAGTGCCGCACCGCCTCAACAATAGCCTGGGCCTCCTTTTCAACTGAGGAATGTCGAATTTTGGAGGCATGGAGGATGCGGGAAAAGAATGCCATGGGTCTGCATGCCTGGTTTAGAGTGGCGGCAACGGCGACATCTGAAGCGTCGCTCTCTACTTGGAAGGGCAGTGACTCGTCTACTGCGTGCATTCCGGCCTTGGATATTTCTGAGCGAATACGGGCGAAGGCCTGTTGTGCCTCGGCCGTGAGGGGAAATTGCGTGGACTGGATCAGTGGGCGGGCCTTGTCCGCGTATTGTGGGACCCACTGGGCGTAGTAAGAAAAGAACCCCAGGCATCGTTTGAGAGCCTTGGGGCAGTGTGGGAGGGGAAGCTCCATGAAGGGGTGCATGCGGTCGGGATCGGGCCCCAGTAGTCTGTTTTGGACTACGTAGCCGAGGATGGCTAAGCGGTCTGTGCTGAATACGCACTTCTCCTTGTTATAAGTGAGATTGAGGAGAGATGCGGTGTGGAGAAATTTGGCAAGGTTGGCGTCATGGTCCTGCTGGCCGTGGCCGCAGATGGTGACATTGTCTAAGTACGGAAACGTGGCCCGCAGTCCGTACCGGTCAACCATTCGGTTCATTTCTCTTTGAAATACCGAGACCCTGTTAGTGACGCCGAAGTGAACCCTAAGAAATTGATAGAGGCGACCGTCCGCCTCGAAGGCAGTGTAGGGACGGTCCGATTTACGGATAGGGAGCTGGTGGTAGGTGGATTTCAGGTCAATTGTTGAGAAGACCCGGAACTGTGCAATCTGACTGACCATATCAGATATGCGAGGGAGGGGGTACGCGTCGAGCTGCGTGTACCGGTTGATGGTCTGGCTGTAGTCAACGACCATCCTGTGTTTCTCCCCAGTTTTAACCACCACCACTTGGGCTCCCCAGGGGCTGTTGCTGGCCTCGATAATACCCTCCCTAAGCAGCCGCTGGACTTCAGACCTGATGAAGGTCTTGTCCTGGATGCTGTGCTGTCTGCTCCTGGTGGCGACGGGCTTGCAATCTACAGCCAGATTGGCAAAGAGGGAGGGAGGGTCAACCTTGAGGGTCGTGAGGCCGCAAACGGTGAGTGGGGGTAGGGGTCCGCCGAATTTGAGGGTGAATGCTCTGGAGGTTACATTGGAAATCCAGGCCCAGCAAAAGTGTCGCACAGAGGTTGGGGAGAACGTACAGGCGGAAACCGCTGAATTCAACGCCTTGTACGGTGAGTTTGACCAGACAGAAACCCCGGATCGGTACAGAGTGGGATCCGGAGGCCAGGGAGATCCGCTGGTTGGCGGGATGGACCGCGAGGGAGCAGCGCCTTACCGTGTCCAGATGGATGAAGCTATCGGTGCTCCCGGAGTCAAGTAGGCAGTAGGTCGCGTGGCCGTTGATGAGCACCGTCGTTGAAGCGGTAGCCAGGTTGCGAGGACAGAATTGGTCGAGCGTCATGGAGGTGAGTTGCGGGCGATCGTCCGAAGAGTCCGAAGAGTCCGACGAGTAGCGGCAGCGACCCGGGTCCCGTGGTCCAGTCCCGAGGGGAGCACAAAATGGCGGCATCCGTTGTACTTGCGGGGGAGAAGATGGCAGCGCCCATGCAGCGCACGTTGTGGGGGCAGGGCAAGATGGCAGCGACCATAGAGCGCACGTTGTGGGGGCAGGGCAAGATGGCAGCGACCATAGAGCGCACGTTGTGGAGGCAGGGCAAGATGGCAGCGACCATAGAGCGCACGTTGCAGGGGCGGGGCAAGATGGCGGCACCAACTGGCCGCATGTGGATTTGGGGGGGAAGATGGCGGCGCCCGTGGTGCACACATTGTGGGGGCGGCACAAGATGGCGGTGCCCACTGGCCGCACGTGGACCTGGGAGGGGAAGATGGCAGTGCCCGTGGTGCGCACATTGCAGGGCGGCGCAAGATGGTGGCGCCCACTGGTCGCACGTGGCCCCGGGAGCAGCGGACGGCGGCACCCATTGCGCGATCGGCTGAGGAAAGGGGGAGAAGTCGGGCGCGATAGCGGCAACTGCGCGGGGCTGACACACCGCCGCAAAGTGGCCTTTCTTGCCACAGGATTTATATGTCGTGGAGCGGGCCGGGCAGCGCTGGCGGGGGTGCTTCTGCTGGCCGCAGAAGTAGCAGCGGGGACCCCCAGGGTGCGCAGTGTGGCGAGCAGCGCAAACATATTGCGCGGAAGCGGCCCCAGTCGGGGGGGTCGGTTGATGTCATATTGGAACACCGCACACAGAACGACACAGAGTTCATCAACAATGCTGCTTTTCAAAAGAAAGCTAGTTTGACCATTTGATACCACCTGGTACTTCAGAGATTGCCAAACCACAACAACAAGCACAGATTGCTCAGAGGGAACTAAATTCTAAACATAGATTATTCACTCAAGAAGAGCGAGTGCTGGCAAGAAGTTAACAAGAACAATGAGAAATGGGTACCTGATGTGATCCCAACAAAGCCAAGTCCATATCATACACCATATAGACCCATGAAGAAAGAATTTGGCGACATCATACTGACCAATTCCTGGTTTCCCAAAGTGAAATCCCAGCAACTTCCCAAGAAGCATTCCCATTGGAAAATCTAAACAGTGATCCTTCATTTTTTTTAAATGTTTTTTTAAGGCATTTGTATAGATACATCAAACACAACAAAACAGAGAGCAAACAGGAATTCAAATAACAAATAAATATCTAACACTCCACCGTCTCCCCTCCCTGCCACTACCCTCCACCTCCCCACCTCCTTTTTTAAACCCTCCCCCACTGCTGAGATCTTAATTATTCTCAAAGTAGTCGATGAACAGCTTCCATCTCCGAGGCAACCCCATCCACAAACTCTCTCAAGGCGAACTTGATCTGAGGAATTCCGTGAGGTCGGTCAACCACAACCCCAGTTTCAGAGGCCCCGAGTCCCTCCATTCCAGCGAGATCCTTCTCCGGGTACAGCAGTGAGGCAAAAGCCAGCACATTGGCCTCTCTCGCCGCCTGGACTCCCAGGTCTTCTGACACTCCACAGATTGCTACTTACGGACTCGGGATCACCTTCACACCCTCAACACCTCAGACATAACAGGCTTCTGGGCAGCACGGTAGCATTGTGGTCAGCACAATTGCTTCACAGCTCCAGGGTCCCAGGTTCGATTCCGGCTTGGATCACTGTCTGTGCGGAGTCTGCACATCCTCCCCGTGTGTGGGTGGGTTTCCTCCGGGTGCTCCGGTTTCCTCCCACAGTCCAAAGATGTGCAGGTTAGGTGGATTGGCCATGATAAATTGCCCTTAGGGTCCAAAATTGCCCTTAGTGTTTGGTGGGGTTACTGGGTTATGTGGAGAGGGTGGAGGTGTTGACCTTGGGTAGGGTGCTCTTTCCAAGAGCTGGTGCAGACTCGATGGGCCGAATGGTGTCCTTCTGCACTGCAAACTCTATGATTCTATGATTCTTAATGCTCCGATTTCCAGACTAAGTGCTGACGGCGGCGTGGGAACAGTGGCAGTTTGTGTCAGAAAAAATATGCAACATCTGCACTGAATCCAGGACCTTCGGGGGGCTAGCATCCACGCCGGGTAAAGCTCCTGGCTGGAGAATGGCCGGGTCTGTGGCCCTATGGGCGCACGGTGGCAGCCGCGTCGTGCAACATGGCGCCAGCCGCGTGCGGACCCGGCATGACAAATAATGACCCCCAGTAATCCCCCTCGCTACCCCCAGACCACCCTCCACCAGTTCCCCTAGCCCTTGCTGAAGTCCCCTCGGGCAGCAGCATGGCTCCCCCCCCCCCCCCCCTCCCTGTCTGTGGTGGCACTGGACACAGTCTGCAACTGCCACGCGGGGCCGGCGAAATGTAATAGCATAAGTGTTCTGCGCCATCGGGAACTCGGCCCATCGGGGCCAAGCATCGGGGGAGGGGCTTCTGATAATGAATGCGCCGCGCAACGCGATGATGCCATTTTGGAGGGGAGGAGACTCGAAAACCGGTGTCAAACCGGCGCCATCCCCAATTTAGGCGTCGGAAGGGATTCTCCATCTGATCGCCGATTACAATATCAGCATCAGGCAACGGCGAATCCTACCCAACGTCAGCAAACCCCCACCAAAATCCCTCCAGCTTCAAACGGGCCCAAAACATGTGGACATGGTTTGCAGGCCCACCCGCGCACCGCCCACACCTATCCTCCACCCCCTCAAAAAACCTACTCATCCTGGTCACCATCATATGTGCCTTGTGGACTACCTTGAACTGAATAAGGCCTCGCACATGAAGAGGATGCGTTCACTCTCCTCAAAGCCTCCCCACACAACCCATCCTCCAACGCCCTCCCCAGCTCTTCCTCCCACGTGCTCTTGACGTCTCCTATTGGGGTGCCCTCCCAGTCCATTAGTTTGTTGTAGATCTCTGACACTCTGCCCTCAGCCATCCCAGTTTTCAACACCACCTTGTCCTACATCCCCAAGGATCAGTGATATTTCTCAGCTGAGCCTGAACACAGAGACGAGTTCAGATCCTGTTTCTGACGACTTTCCAATATATATCGAGACAGACACTGGAGTAACTGCCCAGGAATAACCACCTACTGAATGAACAGAGGACACTTCCAAGGTCTCGCGTAGCCAAGTTCCAGAATGTCGAGTACAACCCAAAAGGAATAGACATCCGCCTGAGAGGCTGTCTTATTAAGTTGTCTATGTGTATAGAGACACTGGATAAGTGGGTCTGTTGTAATAATGTTCAGAAAGTTGTCATCATGCTAAAGAAGTAAAGAGGGAAGAATACATTCCTGCTGGTGAAACATCACAAGATCTGTCGTGACATCAGGAGAATCTTTTGCGCTGGCTTCAGTTCTCCATCTTAACCCTGCAACATCTCTGAATAAACCTTGCATCGTATTTGTAAAAAATGTACGCGTGTGGCACCACAATACTCATTGTGGCACTCAGAGATATAATACCTTTTTAATGCATTTCTGACATTCCTTTCCTCACTCTCACTTTCTCTCCATTCCTGTGTTTCCCAATGGGACTTTTTTTTTTTTAAATTTAGATTACCCAATTACTTTTTCCAATTAAGGGGCAATTTAGCGTGGCCAATCCACCTACTCTGCACATTTTTGGGTTGTGGGGGCGAAACCCACGCAAACACAGGGAGAATGTGCAAACTCTACACAGACAGTGACCCAGAGCCGGGATCGAACCTGGGACCTCAGCGCCGTGAGGCGGTTGTGCTAACCACTAGGACACCGTGCTGCCCGCCCAATGGGACTTTTAACGGTTATATTAATATCTTGTTTCTCTCGTCACTACCACAGATGACTTTACCTTGTGATGCCTCTATTCATTATCAGCGACAGACAGATACCTGCTCCATCCATTCATTCCCTACTGTCTGGGAAAATTCTTTGCTCAAAATGTAAGCATGAGAAAAATCAACTTCAACTCTGCCCAGTTAGTGTAGAGATGATACAGGGCTGGTTAATCTTTGGAATTGATGACTCAGATTTTGACTCCAGGTTCAGTGTGCAGAGAGGGGAGAATTCCAAGCTCTGCAAAGCCAACCTTTACAAATAGCAGATCTGCAGTTCCAATTTTTGTTCCGGGATTTGAGATCAGTCCCACTTCCCGAGAGCAAGTGCAGAGGTTGCCAGGTGTGGAGGGAGGCAGGGTGCAAGACCTACCTCTCTACTCTGGCACATTGTTCAATTTACTTTGAAATATAATTTAAAAAAACAGAGTTTTCCAGTTCTACCCACTCCCACACATTCCCCACTCCCCATCCATGTCAATTCATACTATCCTTCTCCACTGATCCCAATGGCTCCACATACTTCTCTGTGCCAACACATGCCCCTCTGCACATCCCCTATGCCCCTCATACCTCCTATAACCAACTCATGCCCAAACCTGAGAAATCATGTTGACATAAACTAAAGTTATCTGTCTATGGATGATGTCACTATTACAAACAAAAACATCCTCATTGATAAAAAAAACAATCAATACATCGAAATTCCTTCAACTAGGGCGGGAATCTCCGTTCCCCCAGCCGCATATTTCCCAGCGGCGTGCCATTCGCTGGCGACGGGGGGGGAACGGAGAATCCCCACTAGTTCATGGAATTTCTATATATTGATTGTTTTATTTAATCAATCAGGATATTTTTGTTTGTCTGTCTTCCACCACCTGTCAAAGGGATTTCTCCTTGAAACCACCCCATGCAGGTGGGTGAGGGCTGCACCGTGGGAAAAGTGAATCGCAGCGGCCAGAGAATTCCGGCCCATTTGGAGTTGCCAGTCATACTAATTTAACAAGTACCTCACTCTGATAATATGGGTTTGTAAAATCAGTCATTGCAAAAGAAATCCAACAATGGCAACACCCAGCTTATGTCAACGGACAGTATGACATCTAGCACCGATTTTCTTTGTACATCAACCATTTTCTTTCAATTAATAGTCCAGCAAAGTTAAATCCTTTGACAGCTTTGATTTGTGTTTGACAGTGCCAATGTGTTTCAACATTTCTTTGACAGTTTGGCCACTCTTTGGCAGCTTGGCAGCCCTTTGACAACCTTGATAGTTCCAAAACGTTTATGTACTTTTTATGCACAATCAAGTCTACTTTTAACAATCCCAAAGTGTGCCTTATCTCTTTCAAAGGGCGCCTTACCCACCTCAAAGTGTGCCTTATCTCTTTCAAAGGGCGCCTTACCCACCTCAAAGGGTGCCTTATCTCTCCCAAACCATATCTAAAGGGGTATCTGACCTCTCCAAAGGGGTACCCTGGCTATCCAAACAAATCCACTAAATTCAGATAAACTCTTACCTGGAGTAGCCTGCATATGCCAGGTCACATCCCTGGCCTACCAAAACCCCATTTCTGTGGAGGCAGCTGATGATTTAAATGGCCAGTTAAATTCATAAAACACCCGTGCCTGAACCCTGGCATGACTCCGGCCCCAGTCCCAAGGGAATAGGAAATGCTGTGTTGGGGGAGTGGGATTAGGATTTTCGGCCATTCCTGCTATTTCCACCACAAAAATTAGCAATGCTTAGGAAAGCACGCAACAAAGAGGCCGGGAGTAACCAGCCCATCTATGGTTGGACCTGTCTTGGGGGAATACGGCGGGCCACCCAAAAATCCATTGACCTTTGACGAGATCAGATGACCCAGGTGATAGGCAGGCTGGAGAATCTCACCCTAAGTGACTTTAGTGGGGTGTTGTAACTTTCTTATAGATTTGGATACGCAGATTAGGAAATCACAGGAGGATAATGAATTTTGAGACTGTGCCCTGGGTAGTTTTCTGCGATAATTGGACCTCGAAGCAACAATGGAGGAAGGCCATGATAGAGATTGTTCCATGCCAGGCAGAAATTTTAACAGTTACAGAAGGATCTGCGAACAAGGAACTGGAAATAGAAATGGAGAATGTTTGGAAATTGTGGTTAGAGGTTGTAACAAACTAAATCAACGAATGTTAAAAATATTGGGAAGTTGCCTGAATATAATTTCCCCACTTCTTACAGTAACCGTTCTATTCAACCCATTTACAGCATCTACCTCTTTATCTGAAATGTGTGGCTCAAAATTAGCTACAAACAGTAATCAGCATCTATTACACAGAAACATAGAAAATAGGAGCAGGAGTAGGCCTTCAATCCTGTTCTCCCATTCAATATGATCATGGCTGATAATCTGTCCCAATGTCATATCCCTGCTTTATCCCCACACCTCTTGATATCATTAGAATCCAGAAATCTATCTGTTTCCTTCTAAAATACATTCAGTGACTTTCATAGAAACGTTCATAGAATCCCCACAGTGCAGAAGGAAGCAATTCGGCCCATCAAGTCAGCAACGGCCCTCTGAAAGATCATCCTACTTCGGCCCACACTCCCACCCTAACCCCGTAACCCCACCTAACCTTTGGACACTAAGGGGCAATTTAGCATTGTCAATCCACTTAACCTGCGCATCTTTGGACTGTGGGAGGAAACCGGAACACCTGGAGGAACCCACACAGTCATGGGGAGAGAGTGTAAACTCCACACAGACAGTGACCCAAGGCCAGTATTTAACCCGGGTCCCTGGCGCTGTGAGGCGGCAGTGTTAGCCTCCATGGCCTTTTGTGGTAGAGGATTCTACAGGTTCACCACTCTCCGAGTGAAGAATTTTCTCCTCATCTCAGTCCTAAATGATCCTACCCTGTACCCTGAGTCTGTGACCCGTTTCTCTAGACCAGGGGTGGGCAAACTTTTCCGTGCAAGGGCCACATTCAGAAATTCACAATTTTAAAGGACCGCATAGTATATTAATTAATAGTCCCGGTTGTAACCAATTAGCGTGCGGCATATACCTCAGCGCTTCCCCCGGTGGCATCCTGCCTTTAGCCCTCTTTTTCTCTACTTTTCAAAAATGGCGCTTCACCCGGTTATGATTCTGGGCGCCTCATATAGCACATAGAACATAGAACAGTACAGCACAGAACAGGCCCTTCGGCCCTCGATGTTGTGCCGAGCAATTATCACCCTACTCAAGTCAACGTATCCACCCTATACCAGTAACCCAACAGCCCCCCCCCATTAACCTTATAAAAAAATATTAAAAATTTAAAAAAAAAAAAATTTTTTTTAAATTTTTTTTTTATGACTTGATCTTGGTGGGCCGCATAAAGACCTTTGGCGGGCCGTATGCGGCCTGCGGGCCGTATGCGGCCTGCGGGCCGTAGTTTGCCCACCCCTGCTCTAGACCCACCCTCCCCCGCCGCCAGCCAGAGGAATCAATGTCCCTGCAACCAGTATGTCCAGTCCTGTCAGAGCTTTATGTGTTTCGATTTGATCCCCTCTCATTCTTCTAAATTCCAGTGAATACAGACCCAGTGGATCCAAACTCCTGTCATGTGATAATCTAGCAATCCAAAGAATCAGTCTGGTTAACTTTATTTAACCTCCTGGTGCTCGGATGTGGTGTCCCTAGTGTGCTATTGCTCCTCAGACTGAGAATATCTGACCGATAAGTGCCGCCCTTTTTACCTCCCACGTGAATTAGCCTGTGTGCTCATCACAGCAGTCTACATCCACCCCAGACGGAAGTGAAGAAAGCACTTGACGAACTACACTCCACCATCAACAACCAAGAAACAAATCACCCTGACGCCCTAACAATTGTGACTGGAGACTTCAACCTGATCCACCTCAGGAAGGTTCTACCCAAACTCCATCAACATACCTCCTGCCCCACCAGAGGTGCAAACACCCTGGACCACTGCTACATGAGCATCAAAGGCGCCTACCGCTCCATTCCCCGACCACACTTTGGCAAATCTGACCACAAGGTACGGTACGGCAGCACGGTAGCATGGGGGCAGCACGGTAGCATGATGGTTAGCATAAATGCTTCACAGCTCCAGGGTCCCAGGTTTGGTTCCCGGCTGGGTCACTGTCTGTGCGGAGTCTGCACGTCCTCCCCGTGTGTGCGTGGGTTTCCTCCGGGTACTCCGGTTTCCTCCCACAGTCCAAAGATGTGCGGGTTAGGTGGATTGGCCATGTTAAATTGCCCGTAGTGTCCTAAAAGTAAGGTTAAGGGGGGGTTGTTGGGTTATGGGTATAGGGTGGATACGTGGGTTTGAGTAGGGTGATCATTGCTCGGCACAACATGGAGGGCCGAAGGGCCTGTTCTGTGCTGTACTGTTCTATGTTCTATGTAAGTTGGTACTCCTCCTTCCGGCTTACAAACAGCAACTCAAACATGGTGAGCCAGTCAAGAAAACCGGGTAGTGCTGGTCCAATCAGAGGGCAGTCTCCACGATTGCTTGGAGTCAGTGGACTGGTCCATATTGAAGACCGCAACAGCTAACCTGGACGAGTTTGTAACCACCGTCACAGACTTCATCAGTAAGTGTGTTGAGGACTGTGTACCAAAGAAGACAATATAGGTGTTCCCCAATCGGAAACCCTGGCTCAACCATAAGGTCCACTCCCTGCTAAAGTCCTGGAAGGAGGCGTTCAAGTCTGACGACCCTGATCTATATAAGAAATCCAGGTACGACGTATGGAAAGCCATCAGGGACGCCAAAAGACAATTCCGGATAAAACTAGAGTCCCAGGCCAACAACACAAGCCCAAGATGTCTATGGCAGGGCTTACACGAGATCACAGACACAAAGCAAGGCCAGGTGGAATCTCTGGCCTGGAGCACCCTCCCCGATGAACTGAACAAGTTCTATGCCCGCTTTGAACAGTCAGCTAATACATCAGTGCCACCCGCCCCAACAGCCTTGGACACACCCATACCCACTATTACAGCCTCAGAGGTAAGAGCTGCCTTCTTGAAAGTAAACCCACGGAAAACGACGGGCTCCGATGGAGTCCCTGGGCGAGCACTCAGAGCCTGCGCTGACCAGCTGGCGAGTGTATTCACCGATATCTTCAACACCTCACATCTCTGCTCTGAATCCTAACCTGCTTCATGAAGACCACCATAATACCAGTACCAAAGAAGAACAGGGTTGTGTGTTTCAACGACGACTGACCGGTGTCCCTGACGTCTATTATGAAATGCTTCGTTCGACTATTCAATGGTCTCGATCCATTGCAGTTCGCTACTGCGGCAACCGATCCACAGCAGATACTGTCTCTCTGGCCCAACAATCAACTCTCGAACATCTCGACAACAAGGACACCTACGTCAGACTGCTGTTCATAGACTACAGCTCCGCCTTCAACACCATTATTCCAACAAAAATAGGAACTAAACTTTGCAACCTTGGACTTGAATCCTCTCTGTTCAGCTGGATCCTTGACTTCCTCACCAACAGACCGCAATCTGTCAGGATAGGCAACAACACCTCCTCCACAATAGTCCTCAACACCAGGGCCCCGCAAGGATGTGTACTCAGTCCTTCACTGTACTCCCTATACACACACAACTGTGTGGCAAGATTCAACTCCAATTCAATCTATAAGTTTTCAGATGATACGACTGTTGGTCGTTCTGGGTGAGTGTGCTTAACACTCAATTTGGCTCTGTTTCTTGTTCTAAGCTCTGGAGTCGCCAGGTGCCGTTAAGACACTGCCACAAGCTTCAAGGTGAAGTTCAAAGCAATAAAACCGTACACCAATTAGTAAGTCCAAACAACTAGAGTTTATTATAATACAATTATAATAACTACCCATGCACACGCTATATGGTCAGGACGTTCTTCATGACCCGTCCTGGAAAGTGAGATCCCTGATCTGACTCTATACTTCTGGAGAGACCCCATCTCGTAAAGATGTGGTGGGTCAGGATCTTTGCAGCTGTCTTTGCTGTGTTGGTGCATGAAGGGAATGCCTCTACCCTATTTGGTAAAGGTATCTATGACCACCAGAACATATTTATAGCCATTCCTCCAAGGGGGCAATGGACCTATAAAATCGATCTGGAGGTTTGTCTAGGGGCCATTAACAGGGCGAGTTTGCCTGAGTTGTGCCTTCTTTGAATACCTCTCTGGATTATTCTGCGCACAAATTAAACAATTTTCAATATAGTGGATTACATCTTGTCTTAAGTTGGGCCACCAACAGAGTTGTCTCAGGTGTCTTGTGGTCGGGTCGATCCCTTGGTGTCCATGACTGTCATGGAATAAGGCAATCATTTGATTACTGTCCTGGTCAGGAATCACATACAATTTATCTTTAATGATCACACCCTCATGTGTGGTCAAAGCGTGTTTGAATCTATCGTACTGGGCCACAAAGTTTCCTTTAAAAATCTCCTGGAGATTTTCGTCCCGCTTCTGTGCCTGTACTAAATCTTTGATTTCTGTCTGTGAGACCTGAACTGCACTCACAGGGGCGCTAGCTGGTGCGCTAGCTGGGGGTGTCCAAAAGTGACCTCGCCTGGAACCTGCTTTTGCCAGTGCATCGGCTTTTACATTTCCAGAGGGGGATGACCTATGGTGACTTCTGACTTTAACTATGCCATACGTCCTATCCTTTGCCTTCTCTAGGATATGGCGGAGTAATGGGCCTGATGGAAGGGGGTTCACGTCTGCGGAGACAAAACCTTTTGTCCTCCACAGGGGTAGAAAATCGGTCAGGCTGTTACAGACATATAAGCTGTCCGAATATATGTCTGCTGGGCTGGGGAACGAATCTGGGTGGTCCACTATATAAGCAACGGCCGCGAGCTCTGCTGCCTGCGCGCCTAAGTGACCTGGTAATTTTAATGCGATCTCTTCTAGTGCGTGACCCTGCGCATCCTCAACATAAATACCGCATCCAGTGATGCGTTCTCCATCTAAAACTATGGATGATCCGTCCACATATATTTTCAATGGGGCACACGTGTCGGTGTGCTGGAGGCTCTGGCTTGAATTCCCTATCTTCCTGGGGGGGCGTCTTTGCAATGAAGGGTCCTGTGTTGTCTAGGGGTGCTACAATCTCACATTCATGGGGTTGTCCTGGATACTGGAGGTTGTCCGCTAAAAATGTGTGTGTTTTGGTTCGTTTAACTGTTATGTCCCGTCCTTGTAACAGTAGTGTCCACCTAGCTGCTCTTATCTGGCTCACTGAACCGTCCTTCAGTCGACCGTCTAAAAGTAACTGTGTGGGGGTGTGCTTGGTCAAAATGGTAATGGGATTAAGTCCGGTAATGTACAAGAAGTACTGAACTGCCCAAAAAACTGCTAGGAGGTGCCTCTCGCAGGCTGAAAATCCTTGTTCTATGGGGTCTAAAAGTCTTGAGGCATAAGCCACGGGTCGTAGCTGCTCATGCCGTTCCTTAAGGAGCACGGCCAAGAGGGTCAGATCTGTGCTCGCTACCTCTATTGCATAGGGGGAGAGTTGGTCTGGAACTTGTAGCGCGGGTGCTGCGCTAAGGGCCTTCTTTAACTCTTCCACAGCCTCTGTATGCTGCGGAAGCCATTCCCAAGGGGCTCCTTTCTTAAGTAGATCTGAGAGGGGGGCTGCCTTTGTCGCAAAACCATCGATATGGTTCCGACAGTACCCAACCAGTCCTGAAACATTCTGGGGAATGGGCAATTTGACAATTGATTCAATTCTTTTGAATTCGATCTCGCGTTTGCCGTGCGTGATGACTGTACTCAAATACATCACTTAATTCTCTAATATTTGGGCCTTTCTGGGGTTAACTTTACATCCAATGTCTTGTAAAATTTCCAGGAGCTCGGACAGAAGCGTGATGTGCTCTGCCTTGGTGTCTGTCTGCAGTAATAGGTCGTCCACATACTGTACCAAACATTTGGGTCGGGAAAATTTGGCTAATCCATTTGCCAGCTGTCGGTGGAAAATGGAGGGGGAATTGTGGAATCCTTGTGGGAGACATGTCCACTTATACTGCTGTCCTTTGAATGTGAAGGCAAATTTGTACTGGCACGCTTTTGTCAATGGGATTGACCAGAAGCCATTGCTAATGTCCAATACCGTGAAATATTTGGAATGGAGTCCCTGCTTGAGCATGGTCTCGGGACTTGTTGCTACCGTGGGGGCTACTGCTGTTGAGTTCCCGATAATCAATGGTCAGACGCCATGATCCGTCGGGCTTCCTCACTGGCCAAATAGGGGCATTATTAGTCGAGACTACTGCCCTAAGTACACCCTGCTCTAATAAGCTCTCTATAACCTTTCCAATTTCTCCCTCTGCTTCTAGGGGAAATTAGTACTGTCTCTGTGGTCTCGGGTCAGGTCCAGTAACTGGAACTTGTCCAGTCATTCTGCCGCAGTCGTGCCGGTGACTGGCAAATGCTGTCCTGTTTCGGTTCAAAACTGCCCTAACCTGTTTGTCCGTGCTAAGCGTGGTCAGGTCGAAACAATAGCCGCCTACTGCGCTAATCCGATTTGCATACTCTCCTACTGTGAGAATTGCGGGTGCTCTGTCCGATTTTGCCATTCTCCAGACACATTGATTGACTGGATCGAATGACAGGCTGTGGGCATTCATAAAATCAATACCCAGTATGTGTTCTGTTGTGCGGGGCAGACTAACTAAACAATGGGGTGTCTGGTGTAGATGTTCCCTAGCTGAATTGATATAGGGGCTGTAATGTGTTCCTGCTGCGAGTGACCTGTAAATCCGCTGAGTGTAATGGTGGATGTGGTGGGCCACGTGTCTGCCTGTGCTGTGGTGGTGGAATTAATTGTTGTGCGAAACCCTCCTGTGTCCCACAGTAATTCTATGGGCTTCCCTCTAATCTTTGCTGTGACCACCTGCCTTCCGGATCGGTCCCAGAGGGTGTCACAGACCCAAGTGGGGGAGCCCGAACACCATCAGTCCATTCCGTCCACATTGGTCTGTCCTGACTGCGTCTCTATACTGTGGATAGGCTTAGCTATGTTCCTGTTCAGAGTACCTGTCTGCTGGCCTCTCTGAGATCTCTGTGGGCCGTTGCATTCCCTTGCAAAATGTCCTAACTGTCCGCAGTTGTAACATTCCTGTGACTTCTGTGGGGGGCTGTTCTTTCCTTCATTTACCCATGCGGGGGTTTGGTGCGCTCTTACTGCATGTATGTCTGCTGCAGCCTGAGCTTCTTCTCGGTTCTTCACTTTGACCTTGCCTTGGACAGATTGCTCCCAAGCACGGGACAATCTTTTCAAAACCCATTTTTCATTATGGGCCTCTTCTGAGGGGTCATAACTATTTCAGAAATTCTGTCCTGCATCTGTGGCATGGGAGATTATGGTGCTGGTCCATTTAACCATATTATCGCGGGTTAAATGTGCTCGGTCTAAATCGCCAAAAACGGCAGTGAAATGAATCCACAGCTTTCCTGCGAATGCTGTGGGATGCTCTGTCCTCTTTTGCCTACACTTAATTAGGCCTTTGACTGGGTCTCCTCTATTGTACCCTATCGCATCTAAAATAGATGTATGCATCTCTTCGAGGGTGCCTCCTCCAACGCTCTGTGGGTCGGGGAGGGCTGCTACAACCGATGAGTCTAAACTCAAAACTGTGAGCTTCACTTGCTCTCGCTCATCCAGGCCGTACATGGTCGCCTGCTGTTTCACTTTTGCGAAAAATTGGTGGGGAGAAACGGGGTGATTTTCTCACACGCGTCCCTGAGTTGTGTTACAGTTAAGGGGGTGGTGTAGGTGATGTCGGGTGCGCCTTCTGTGGTTGCCTTTCTTTGGGTGGTGACTGGGTTCATAGGTGCGGGTGCTATCTGATCTGTGGGGGGTTGGGGCGCTTTCCTTTTCTGCTGCGCTGCTGGCGCACATGTTCCCTGAACATAGCGCTGCGCTGTCTCACTCAATTCTTGTCAATCTGGGGCATTTTCCTCATCTAACTGTACGGAAAGCAGAGATTGCAGCTCCGCAATCTGCTTCCTACACTTCGTGTGATCCACTGTGCTCTGCCTTTGCTCAGTGATGGCAGCATGGAGTGCTCTTAAACTGCCTTTAGGTCAGAGCATTGCCTTTACAGTGCCTTTACCTGCTTTTCTGACTCTTCTCTTATCAGGACTGCACGCTGCACATCTTGATAGGCTTTTTCATATTGGGTTTGGGAACTGCTCAGATGGGCTAGACGGGACTGATGTGCCCTCTTGGCATCACCCACCTCTCTATCCTTCTCTGCCAGCTTCCTTCTTAACTCTAGGTTTTCCTTTTCGATGTCCCTGACATCCACTTTGCTCATTCTATTCTTTTCCTCTAATTCTGCTCGGAGCGTCCGAACGACCTCCTCTGTGCCTCGCAATTGTGCCAAGCAGGACACAATTGCTATCGGCTTGCGTGCTTTACTTAAATTCTTCCTGTGAATTTGAGAAAGGTTCTCCCACCAAGTATGTCCTATACTCCCGGGACCTGTCTCCTCATTCACACAAAACTCACCCCAAAGGGGCCATCCTTTCCCTTTGAGATATTTCCTGAGTTCCAGCTCCCATACGGGACACAGGCCTACTCTGCTACTGTTGGTCGCTGCGACCACGAACTGCTCTGGGTTCATGAGGCGTTCCATTGCCTGCATGGCCATTTCCTCTTTCTCTCTTTAATTTGGAACAGGGGATGATCAGGTAATGCTTTTAAATACGGGTACGGCTTTCGCTATGTTCCGATTATGAAACTCCCGACAGTTTGACGCAACAAACATCTCTCAGCTTAACCTTACAATCCTGTTAGTTACGCATGCAAAAACACACTTCCGAATTATTGTTATTGATTTGAACTCCTTGAACACTTGTGGCTTTGCCTTTTTCCAATTGGATTTCCAATTCAAATTTCTGGGTTCTCTCGGAGTGGGGGGGCCACTTCTAATCGAGTCCCGGCAGAGTCTGCCACTAAATGTTGGTCGTTCTGGGTGAGTGTGCTTAACACTCAATTTGGCTCTGTTTCTTGTTCTAAGCTCTGGAGTTGCCAGGTGCCGTTAAGACACCGCCACAAGCTTCAAGGTGAAGTTCAAAGCAATAAAACCGTACATCAATTAGTAAGTCCAAACAACTAGAGTTTATTATAATACAATTATAATAACTACCCATGCACACGCTAAAAGGATTAAACTTACTCCTATCACTAAACAACTAATACTTATCTCGAAGGAACTGCTGGATCAGGGAATAAGGCCTCTTGCTCTGCTCTGGTCTGCAGACTTCAGGTTGGTATCAATTAAAAAGGGAGTCATGCGTGCCTATCTCTGGTAGCGGTCGTTGGGAGGCACTTACTTGTTGGTGGCTGCTGTCCGAAGGCTGGAGCAGGAGACTAAACCATGTGTGGGACCTTTCTTTTATAGGTCCCAGGGGGTCCACGCCCCTTTGGGCGGACTCCCTTACCTGCTTGGAATCGATTAGGTCTCTTCCCAATCGATTATGTTTGAACCCCCCCAATCATGGGGCAGTTCCTCGGTCGTTGGGGTCGTTCTTGGGACTTATTGTTTTGGGCTTCTCTGGCTCCAAAGGGTCTGGCCTTCCATAGAATGTATCGATCTGTGTTTAACTTGTTTCCATTGTATCTGGGGATCGCCCGGTATCGCCTCATTAGTATGTTAACTGGTTTCTTTTCACAGTGCTGTCTGGCTTCTGCAACAGTCAAAACTGGTTTCTGCAGTCGTCCCAATATACAATCGTTTTGCAAGCTGTTTGCTTTACAACATGTCCATTTTCCCTGCATTCCTTGCAATCTTCCATTTTGTGTTGGGCAGTGGCCACCCCATGTGGCACACGACTGTGGTGGGTCGTATCTCAAACAACATTAAATCAGACTACAGAAGGGAGATAAATCACTTGGTTGCATGGTGTACCGAAAACAACCTCTCTCTAAATGTCGCAAAGCGCCCCCCCCCCCCCCCCCCCCCCCCCGGCATCTACATCAATTGCTCTGAACTAGAAACGATTGATAGCTTTAAGTTCCTGGGGGTCACCATCACTAACAGTCTGTCCTGGTCCACTTACATTGATGCAACAGTCAAGAAAGCCAAACAACGTCTCTACTTTCTATGGAAGCTAAAGAAATTTGGCATGTCGACACCGACTCTTACAAACTTCGACAGATTTGCCATAGAGAGCATCCTATCCAGCAGCATTACAGTTTGGTATGGCAACTGCTCGGCCCAAGATGGCAAGAAACTGCAGAGTGTGGTGAACTCTGCCCAATGCATCACACAAGCTTGCCACCCGCACATTGATTCTGTCCATACCTCCCGCTGCCTCAGGAAGGCAGACTGCATTGTCAGAGACCCCTCCCACCCAGGCTTTGCCCTCTTTCAGACTCTTCCATCAGGCAGAAGGTACAGAAATCTGAAGACCCGCACATCCAGACATAGGAACAGCTTCTTCCCCACAGCTACTAGACTCCTCAATGGCTCTCCCTCGGACTGATCTGTTCCCGGTAAGAATACTGTTCATTACACCCTGTGCTGCTGCTGCTCTTGTTTGGCCCTTGTTCAGCACTGAAACCAATCACTATTTGTTGATATACCATTGTCAATGTACTCTGTTGATTATTCTTCGTCTACTATGTAGGCACTATGTACGTTCCCTTGGCCACAGAAAAATACTTTTCACTGTACTTATATGTGACAATAAATATGTGTACTTATGTGACAATAAATATCAATCAATTTGCACTCCCTCGATAACAAGTACATCCTTTCTTCGATAAGGAGACCGAAATTACACACAATACTGCAGGTGCGGCCTCACCAAGGCTTTGTACAGTTGCAGTAAGAACCCTTGCTCCTGTACTCAAGTACGCTTGAGATGAAGACCAACAAACCATTTGTCTCCCTAAGTCCTTACTGTACCTGTATGACTGCTTTCAGTGACTGATGCACTAGGACACCCAGGTGATCATTTCCCAATCTATCTCCATTTAAATAATACTCGGCCATTCTATTGCTCCATCCTGTGTGGATAACTTGTTTAAGTTACCTTAAAACCTCTTAACATCCTCCTCACCATTCACATTCTCACCAGGTTTTGTGTCATCAGCAAACTTGGAAATATTACTTTGGTTCTGTCATCCAAGTCACTGATGTATATTGTGAATAGCTGTGGCCTAAGCTGTGAACCTTCTGGCACCCCACTAGTCATTGCCTGTCACTTTGAGACAGGAGGATGTGATCATCAATGATGCAGGCAAAGGGACCAAGCTGACTGCAGTGGAGGATCAAGGGATAATTTTGTTTTCTCAGAGGGTAGTGAGTCTCGAGAATGAGGAACGGTTGGCCAGACTGGATTCATTTCCACTAGAGTTTAGAAGACTCAGGGGTGACTTAATTGAAGTGTGCAAGATGCTGAATGGTCTTTATAAGGCGGGTGAGGGTGAGATCAGATCTAGATGGCACTGTTTTATATTTAGGGACTGCCCCTTAAGGACAGAGATGAAGAGAATTGTTTTCTCTCAGAGTCTTGTGTGACTTTGGGACTCGCTGCCTCAGGAGGCGCTGGAGGAAGGGGGAGTGGGGGGGGTGGGGGGGGGGGGGGGGGGGGTTGGCCACTGAATAGTTTTAAGATATGGTGGATAGGTTCTTGTTTGGCAAGAGAATCATAGGGTATCATGGATAAATCGGAACGTACCACGTTTCAGGCCATTCTTTCCTGCACCGTATGAGGTAGACAACGTTGGCCGAGTCGCATGAGTATGTACCGTGTACCTGGTGGTGGTGTTCTCAGGTGTGTTGGTAGTATCCATGTCGATGATCCGACATGTAATACAGAGGTTGCCGCGGCAGGATTGTGTGGTGTTGTGGTCGCTGTTCTCCTCAAGGCTAAGATAGTTTGCTGTGAACAATTGTCTGTTTGAGATTAGGCGGTTGTTTGAAGGCACCACCACCCCAGCCAGCGCCGGCATCTCCACCTCTTAAATGATATTGCCAAATGCAAATGTTCGAGCATTGTGGTTTGAGGCAATTGATGACATTGATGTCAGTTTTGGTACTTGCAATGTGAAATGTTAATTGAATGGCTGCTTCTGAGAGCAATCAATGACAAATGATAACCAAATGATTGTTTTGAGCACAGCTAATGTCAAATGAGTGCAAATGAACACCGTTGAAGACAGATGCTGTCAAATGAAGTCAGAAATTTGGGGTAGGGAGGCTCAAGGGGCTGAATAGATTAATCTTGTTCCTAACTTCCCAGTAGTGTTGTTTTGCTGAGGTTGAAAAGGGGCAGAAGATGATATTTCGTTACCTGGCCCATAATTAACCTGTTCGATGCTGTCAGGGGGGGTTGAAACTGTCCACAACTGTCCAGAGAGGATCCAATGTAAGAATTAAATTTCAGGCCTGTGCTCCTGTAAAGTTGGACACTGTATACCTGTGGTGTAGTGAGCTGGTCAGAGCTTGAACACAGGATCAGTTTACTCATGCTGATCACACTGCTTAATATGTTTGGATCACAGCAAGGTCAATGGACAGGTTATTTGGCATCAGAGGTGCTTAGAAAAATCTGGTCCACCCTTAATGGGATCAAAGTGCAGCTTCACAGACACCTAGTGGTTGAGATAAATAGAAAATTAATCACAATTTAAAAAGAGGTGGTCATCCAAATCTAACATTTCAAAGTATTATTATAGTATTCCCTTTTAAAAGAGGAATTTGATTCTTAAGCAACTTTTTGAATGACATGCGACAATCCCACGTCATTTGTTCTTCACTGTCTTCCATTTCCCAATCAATGATGTGTCCATAGATTTGCAGGGATGGATCCTGGGAGGCTGTGTGTGTATAAAATGTGGGAGGATACCCACCATTCAGTCGAGCTGCTCGGAGGATCTCTCCAAGGTGAGTTTGTTAACAAAGTTTCTGTCTCATTCTTTCCAGTGTTCATTGATGGGTCAGGTGGAGTGGGATGGGTTCAGTTCACATTCTGTGTGTATGTCCAGGTGGAGTGGAGTATAAATTCACCGGTTTTAGTATTCTGAGAAAGTGGTTTAACATTTTTCAAATCACCAGGTTTATAAACATCTCCTGCCCTGTGCTATTTTTTAATATTTATTTTCAGGATGCAACAGAGGCTGGTAAAGCCGGCATTTATAGCTCATTCCAAGCTGTCTCGAGAAGCTGGTGGGGAACCTTCTGTTTAAACTGTTGCAGTTCTTGTAGTGAAGGTGTTCCCACAATGCCCTTCAGTAGGAATTCCCATGACAATGACGAGAGAGCAGCAATCTATGTCCAAGTCAGGATGGTGTGTGATTTGGAGAGGAATGTGGAACTGGAGTTGTACCCAAGACACTGCTCTTCTTGTTCTTAGTGTTAGAGGTTGTAAAGGAAGAAATAACCTTGTTAATTTGCTGCAGTACATCCTGTAGATAGTACATATGGCAGCTGTAGTGTAGTAGACGGTGCAGGAGAAACTGAGTCTCCGAGCAGGAGCACCAATCAAGTGAAATGCTCCGACCTGGATGGTGTTGTGTTGTTGTGACTGCACCTTCTAGGCGAGTGGTGATGATTCCATCACACTCCTGACTTGGAGCTTGGAGATTTTGGAGAGACTGAATGGTCAGGAGGTGAAACACTTGCCTCTGCCCTGCATGTGCAGCCAGAGTGTTGACATGGCTGCTCCAGTCCAGCTTCTGCTCAATGTTGTACACTAGACATTGGCTAAGCTAAGGCATAAGGGGGGGGGTTTATTTTTCATTCAGAAACCAAGGTGAGAGGTCAATGGCCATCAAACAGAATGACAAGTTTATAAAAAAACTAGGAGGAAAGGGAAACTAAATTGCGAAGGACTTAGAAATGTCAAACTTGGGCAGTATGGTGGCCCAGTGGTTAGCATTGCTGTCTCACGGCGCCGAGGTCCCAGGTTCGATCCCGGCTCTGGGTCACTTTCCGTGTGGAGTTTGCACATTCTCCCCGTGTTTGTATGGGTTTCGCCCCCACAACCCAAAGATGTGCAGGGTAGGTGGATTGGCCATGCTAAATTTCCCCTTAATTGGAAAAAATGAATTGGGTACACTAAATTTATTTAAAAAAAGAAATGTCAAACTTGCAAAGTATTACAATGTATTCACAGCACAGAAACAGGTCATTCAGCTCAACAGGTCCGTATTCATCTCTATACCACATATGGACCTCCTCCCATTCCTTGTTATCCCACTCCATCAGTCATCTGTTCCTTGTTCCCTCATCTGCTTGTCGACCTTACCCTTAAATTTCCTTCTTCCTGTTCTATTGCTGAGTCCCTCAATCTAACCACTCTGTGCATAGAGACGTCTCCTCTGAATTCTCCATTCGATATTTGTGAGTGAATATCTTATATTTATATTTCTCTCTATGCTTGTAAACCCTTTCAGAATCTGGAGGATATCCATCAGGTTACCCATCGGTTTTCTCTTCTCTAGAGAAAATAGCCCAGCTTATTCAATATTTTGTGATATGAGTATCCCCTCAGGTTTTGCATAATTCTAATCAATCTTTTTTGCAACTTCTCCAGTGTCGTTTTTGGGCTTGAATCTGATCATGTCACTTACATGATGGGGAAGGAGAGGAGGACTCTGTCCCCAGTAATTACCAGTATCTATTTGAATGGTAGCACCATTTTCAGAGAACACCAATTCATTGCTCTGATCTGGTGGGCTTTTAAAATGCATTCTCAGAATGATGGGTATTTCTGACAAGGCCACAATTTATTGTTCAGCCCCAGTTTCTCTGATTCAGCAGAGTAGCTCACTGTGGCAATTCAGAGAGCAATTAAGAATAAACCACATGGATGTGGATGTGGTGACAAATCTGTTCAGAGTTCTTCAAAGAGGCCATAAAGAAGTTTGACAAAGAAGAACCAGTAGACATGATTTATTTAGATTTCCAGAAGGCTTTGACAAGGTGCCGTAGAGGAGACTGTTAAATAAGTTAAGAGGCCATGATGTTAAGGGTAAGATCCTGGCATGGATAGAGGATTGGCTGACTAGTGGAAGACAGAGTGTGGGGCTAAATGGGTCTTTTTCAGGACGGCAGCCAGTGACTAGTGGTGTGCCTCAGGGGTCGGTGCTGGGACTGCAACTATTCACAATATATATTAATGATCTGGAAGAAGGAACTGAAGGCACTGTTGCTAAGTTTGCAGATGACACAAAGATCTGTAGAGGGACAGGTTGTACTGAGGAAGCAAGGGGGCTGCAGAAGGACTTGGGCAGGCTCAGAGAGTGGGCAAAGAAGTGGCAGGTGGAATACAATGTGGAAATCTGTGAGGTTATGCGCTTTGGAAGGAGGAATGGAGGCATAGACTATTTTCTAAATGGGAAGATGCTTAGGAAATCAGAAGCACAAAGGGACTTGGGAGTCTTTTCACTATTCTCTTAAGGTTAATGTGCAGGTTCAGTCGACAGTTAGGAAGGCAAATGCAATGTTAGCATTCATGCCAAGAAGGCTAGAATGCAAGACCAGAGATGTACGTCTGAGACTGAGGCTCCAATTTGGAATATTGTGAGTAGTTTTGGGCCCCATATCTAAGGAAGGATGTGCTGGCCTTGGAAAAGGTCCAGAGGAGATTCACAAGAATGATCCCTGGAATGAAGAGCTTGTCTTATGAGGAACTGTTGAGGACTCTGGTCTGTATTTGTTGGAGTTTAGAAGGATGAGGGGGGATGTTATTGAAACTTACAGGATACTGAGAAGCCTGGATAGAATGGATGTGGAGTGGATGTTTCCACTTGTAGGAAAAACTAGAACCAGAGAACACAATCTCAGACTAAAGGGACGATCCTTTAAAACAGAGATGAGGAGGAATTTCTTCAGCCAGAGGGTGGTGAATCTGAGGAACTCTTTGCCATAGAAGGCTGTGGAGGCCAAATCACTGAGTGTCTTTAAGACAGATAGATAGGTTCTTGATTAATAAGGGGATCAGGGGCTATGGCGAGAAGGCAGGGGAATGGGGATGAGAAAAATATCAGCCATGATTGAATGGTGGAGCAGACTCGATGGGCCGAGTAGCCTAATTCTGCTCCTACATCTTATGGTCTTCAGGTCTTATATGGAACTGGAGTCACATGTAGGCGAGGCGAGGTAAGGATGGTCATTTAGGGAATAAAGAGCATTTCAGTAACAAGTGAACCAGTTGGATTTTTATAACAATCCACCAGTTTTCTTTGACGCTTTAATGGCTGCATATAGTGACACCAGTCTTATTAGAACATAGAACATAGAACAGTACAGCACAGAACAGGCCCTTCGGCCCTCGATGTTGTGCCGAGCCATGATCACCCTACTCAAACCCACGTATCCACCCTTTTCCCGTAACCCAACAACAACCCCCCCCCCCCTCCAACCTTACTTTTTAGGACACTACGGGCAATTTAGCATGGCCAATCTACCTAATCCACCTGACCAGAATTAATTTAATTGGTTAATTCCCTCATCAATCACATCCAGAGCCCACTATTTTACTGAAAGCTGCTTCTTTTATTTACAAACTTTTATTGGAAGTTGATACATTTCCTGGATGGTGCTAAGCCCGTAACATAACCACTATATTACTTGAGCCATTTGGTCAGTACATCTTCGGCTGGAATGCTATCACTGAATGAGGATCATTCTTCAGATCAGTATAATTTAAATTAATTTCACAGGCTTCTTTATAACCTACTCTTTTTAATAATTAGTCTTGAATAATTGAACAACATTAATTAAATAGACATAATGGCAGAAAGATTACAGTCCACTGACCATGAAGTATTTTAATCTGTTCAATAAACCTAAAATGCAAAAAGGTGACACCAATTGATTGAGGAAGATAGTATTTGTACATTTGCAGAATATTTTTACCAAAACATTATTTCCCCAGTAATCTGTGAATATTGGCCACTCCATGTCTGATGCCATTGGTTTTGCTCCATTAGATTGTCCATCATGAAGCTCTCTCTGTTTCTGGGCTGTGTGCTGCTGTCGATTCTGGTTGTAGCTTCAGGCCACACATTTGACTCAAAACTGGATGAAGATTGGAAGAACTGGAAATCACAAAATGAGAAGCAGTACACCGAGGTAAAAGGGGAATTTGTTCTAATGTGGAGCTTATTCCAAACATTCAGCTCATTGTGAAGGGGGGAGAGATTCCACACACTTGGTAAACTATTGAGGGTTAAGATGGGAGAGGTGAGTTCTCTGTTGGGGCAAATGGATATGTGAAGTGAATTGAAAATATATTGATCCTAAAGTTTGAAGGGAGTTCTCTAAATCTCAAACGCCAATAAGAGGGCCAAATGAATTCACAATTAAACAGCAGAGAATAGGGAACAACTTATTATAGCTGACATGGGTCTCGCCCACTGGCTGGGGAGCTGGTGAGAGCCCCTCATCCCCTACTATTAGGAAGGCCCACTGAATTAGGTGTCAATCAGGACATTACTGGGAAGTGACAGGGTTCGCACAGGATAAAGAACACCAAGGGTGAAAATCCCAACTCCCAAGAGCTGCGATTCAACTTAAGGCTGTCAGCTATGCATTGTTTGTCTGGTGGTAATGTTGCTTCCAGTAAAATACCCACCTGAGGCCTAGTCCACCATTGAGTGGTGGCTGGCTGGGGGTTGCAGTTGGTGATGACCTGACAGCAAGGGCAAGGCTGAGGCTCTCACTGGACCCCAACACTTTGCAACACTGGGTCCCTCAGTCAGGTACAGAATGACCCCAACTTGGAAGCCTGAAAGCAAATCGAACAGGGTTTGCTTTTCAACCTTGGCACATGATAAATGCTCTGCCCGGTTCGATTTCAACAGGGGTGGCAGGAGGCCCCTAATTGGGCATTTATTGTCTACATTAGAACCTCAGTCGCCAGTGGTGGGGCAGCTACCCATGAGCCTTCACGCCCTGAACTTCATTGGATAAGAGGAATGGAGGGGGTGGGCCTAGGGGGTGATCCCACCTTACAGCCTCCTGCCCATTTAAATGCTCCTCCCCCTCATCACAAACCCACCTCAGGGAAGGAAGGGAATTAAATTCAGTCTTTGGTGTAAATTAGTTTACTGGATTCCACTGGGCCTCTGTTGAAGTTACCATAGAAACCATAAATACACCTTGAGTAGCTTCAGGACCATTCTTTGTCAACATATCGACATTGTCATCACACTCACCAATCAGAACACTCTGCCAAAATTAATGGGATAAAGGAGACAAAATCGTTTTTTAAATTTAAAGTGCCCAATTGTTTTTTTTAATTAAAGGGGAATTTAGCATGGTCAATCCACCTCAGCGTGCCATTTATAGGTCCAGGCAACGGGTGATCGAGGGGGTCGTCTGGCCAGACTGTCTGTCCCTCTTCCGCGCTTACATTCGTGACAGGGTGTCCCTGGAAAGGAACATGCGGTGTCCACGGGCATCATCGAGGCTTCCGTGCCCAGTGGGCACCACAGTGGTTGGAGTGCTTTACTAACTCCTTTATCTGCACTCTTATTTGATGTTTTTAAGTTTCCATTGATCTTTGTTATGTTTGGGCAGTGCCCCTGACAGGAACAGCCCTTTTTTCCTTTGCCCCTCAGTTTGTTTCCTTTCTTCTGTTTTGTTGGTGGACCTCAAAAGGGTGGCCAATCCACCTACCCTGCACATCTTTCGGTAGTGGGGGTGAGACACAGGCAGACATGGGAAGAATGTGCAAACTCCACATGGATAGTGACCCGGGGCTGGGATCGAACCCGGGTCCTTGGTGCCGTGAGGCAGCAGTGCTAACCACTGAGGCACCGTACCGCCCAGAGGGGATAAAATCTAACCTGGGAAATGTAAATGTAAATAATCTTTATTGTCACAAGTTGGCTTACATTAACACTGCAATGAAGTTACTGTGAAAAGCCCTTAGTTGCCACATTCCGACGCCTGTCTGGGTACACAGAGAGAGAATTCAGAATTCTCAGCTGGTACAGGAATTGAACCCGCGCTGCTGGCTTTATTCTGCATCACAAATCTGCTGTCTAGCCCACTGAGCTAAACCAGCCTATGAATGATCCATATTTCCTTTCGATTTCCAATTTTCTGTTACTCATCACAAACATTATATCCTGGGATAAAGATGTTGACCTAATTCAGCCGATTATTCCTACCGCACTTTCAGGCTGGGATTCCAGAGTGGGAAATGTGCCGGGTGGGTTGACGCAGTCAGGTTGAGATGCAGAGAGAGATTCAGTCTCAGAGACATGACAGGAGCAAGTCGAGCCTCACTGTGCCTTGGCAAGTTCCTGCTGGTCATATATTCGTATGCCATGAATGCTCATTATATTAACATTTTTAAAAATTGCTTCTACCTTTCTGACAATGTCAGCGGTACACGAGGATCTCGTGTGACTGCAGGAGCTGGCTGCTGACACATAAACAAAAATGCAGCTGACTTCCAGCTCTGTCATCAGGACTGCGCACCCTAGAAAAAAGACTGCCTAAAGCTTTGATCTCTCAGAGCGCGGGTTCAATCTGCTTTACCTTTCTGTGTCTATGGGAAGAGGAATGAGTGTATCTTCTACAATATGAATGAGAGGATAGAAACCTGACAGCAAAATGTAACTTCAGTTTTTGCATCAGGATTCTAAATAATTTTACGAATGGAAAATGCGACAGCCTGACTGCCTTAATGTTTTTATTCAGGAAGAAGAGACCTACAGGAGAAAGATATGGGAGGACAATGTGAGATACATCGAACAGCACAATCTGGAGTACTCAATGGGGAAACACACGTTTACTGTGGGAATGAACCCGTTTGGAGACCTGGTGTGTACAAGCTGTCTAGTCTAGGGCATCTATTAGCTAAAAGTTATTGTGGTACTATTATTGAATGAGGTGTGATATAAGACCATAAGAAATAGGAACAGGAGTAGGCCATTTGGCCCTTCAATCCTGCTCCACCATTCAATAGGATCATGGTTGACCTGACATTCCTCACGTCTACGTTCCTGCCCTTTCTCCATATCTCTTGATTCACTTACTGATCAAGAGTCCAGCTATCACGGCCTTAAACATACACAAGGACTCTGCCCCCAAAGCTCTCTGTGGCAAGGTGTTCGATAGACACACAAACATCTCAGAGAAGAAATTCCTCCTCATTTCAGTCTTAAATTGAGATCCTCTGGCCATCGACTCTCTCATGAGGGGAACATCCTCTCAGCTTTTACCCTGTCAAAAGCCCCTTAAGAATCCTATATGTTTTAATGAGATCACTTGTCATTCTTCTAAATTCCAAGGAGTAGAGTCCCAACCTGTTTAAACTTTGCTCATGAGGGAATCCTTCCACACCGGGGATTATCCTGGTGAACCTGCTCTGAACTGACTCCAATGAAATAACAGGGCTGGATTCTCCGGTACCCCAGCCGCATGTTTTTCGGTGACGCTCCATTCGCTGCTGGTGGGATTCTTTCTTCCCTCCACTTGCCAATGGGATTTCCCGTTGAAGCCACCCCACGCCATTGGTAAACCCACAGACAGGGGTGCACTGCCAGCGGGAAGAAAGAATCCCAATGGCTGGAGAATTCCAGCCAATATCTTTCCTTAAATAAGGAGAGCAGTACTGCTCACAGTAATCCAAACGTCGTCTCACCAGCAGCTTGTGCAGTTGTAGCAAGACTTCCCGACTCTTATACTCTAACCCCCTTGGAATAAGGGCCAACATTCCATTAGCCCTCCAGATTACCTGCTGCACTTGTGCTAACTTTCTGGGTGGGATTCTCTGATCCTGAGGCTAAGTGTTGACGCCATCGTAAACGCCATTGCGTTGCACCACATACCGCTCCAGCTGCTGATCCCTGGTGTCAAATGGGTGTCGCGGGTCTGCGCATGCGCACAGTGGGACTGGCGCTAATGCGCACATACCCAGTGGCTCCCTTCTCCGCACCAGCCCTGATGCAACATGGCGTAGTGCTACAGGGGCCGGCGCGGAACAAAAGAGGCCCCCAGCCCAGGAGGCTGGCCCACCAATTGGTGGGCCCCGATTGTGGGCCAGGCCACAGTGGAGGACCCCTCCTCCCCCACCAGGCAGCCCCGGATGGATCCTTGCCGAGGTCCCGCCGAGTAAGAGAAGGTGTGAACGGCGCCGGCGGGACTTGGCTTTTTTTGCATGGCTGCTCGGCCCATCCCGGGCGGAGCATCCCCGCAGAGTGGCCCCCGCCCGGCACCGCGTCAACCGCGCCAGCACAAATGACTCAGATACTCCCCTCTCCAGAGAATCGGCGAACTGGCGTCGGGGTGGCGTGGTGAGATTCACGCCTGGCCCCGGGGTGAGAGAATCCTGTCCACTGTGTTCCTTGGACAAGTACCTCAAATCCCTTAATATTATTGCTTTCTGCATTTCATTAATATCCTGTGCTTTTGGAATAACCTTCCAAAATAGCCAACTTGATTAGTGGTATCACAGCACCTCATTATAACAAAGAATCTACCCTCCGTTCCCAATGTTTCTGTCAAAATAGATTCCTCTCTCCTTTTGATATCTAAGTGTGTTACATTTGCTCTGTCAGTCAGCCAGCACCATGGGCTCGTTTGTCTGCTGTACTTTCTGAACAAAAAGCATGGGATGGGTTCACCGGCACCAAACCAAATGACAATTTACAAATGATGTGACAGTGCTGACAGTTTTCAACCCACCAGCTGAATTAACTCCCCATAGCCCTAACCTCCCCGCTGTGAGGGGCTAAAACCCAACACTGGGACCAATAGCAATTTCTTTTCTTTTGTAAATTTAGAGTACCCAATTTTTTTTCCAATTAAGGGCAATTTAGCATCGCCAATTCACCTACCCTGCGCATCTTTTTGGGTTGTGGGGGTGATACTCGCGCAGACTCAGGAAAATGTGCAAACTCCACACGGAATCGAACCAGCGTCCACGGTGCCTTGCGGCAATTTTAACTCCAATCTGGTATCTTGTCATTCAAATCATTGGGAAATTGATTGGATTGTGAATGTTAAGTAATAAAGATGTGAAATGTTTGATCCCGGTACAAAATGGCACCTTTCCCCACCCCCAAAAGAGACTAAACTGATTGGAGATCGGTCCATTGACGCTCTCTGTTTTCTCAGGTTTGATATGTGAACCTCCACAATTCACGTGGGCAGGATTTTTGACAATGGGCAGCATCAAAATAAAATCTGATCTCTGTGTAACAACTACTTTCCATTGTGATCAGAAATGGGAACGCTGCCCGACTTTCCCCTCTAAATCCAAGGGTCCTGAGGCCAATTCTAGACCAACTGCAGCCTGGGCTGTGAGCAGGGAATTAAGACCAGGCTAGTGATGGAATATCCGAGCCTCCTGATCGGGATGGTTCAGTTAAACACCAGTAAACTCAGCCACAATGGGGAACTTTACCCACTCTCCTCACTGTGAAAGTGCTCTGGAAGTTTGTAAGACCAGAAGCTTATCAAATTATTTCACACAAAATCAGGCATTGCTGCTGCCATTTTGTTTGTTGTACCCTAGACCAGAGAGACACTTTATCACCTTCAGAATTTCCACCCATATTTATCTTGGAGTGTGTCGAAATGGATGGACAATTTTCTGAAGTTCTTTACTTTACTCAAACATTAGACATGAGTATGGAATTTCAGCGCTGCTTGATACTTTTTGCTAAACTCAGTATATGGGTGAGAATATGGCCCCGTGCGGTTATCTACTCTCCTCCTGCACATTCTCCATTCAAAATCCATCAATTCATTAATGAATGCCTGATGTGTTTGACTTTCTAGACTGATAAAGAGTTCAATGAACGCATGAACGGATTCCTCCCAATGGAAGCTGATAACTCAACTGAAGAATTTGAAGGAGACGAATTTGATGAAGATGAAGAAAGTGATGGAGATGATGATGAACTTGATGAAGAAAGTGATGGAGATGATGATGAACTTGATGAAGAAAGTGATAGAGATGATGATGAACTTGATGAAGAAAGTGACGATGATGTGACACGTGTATTCGTCGATTGGCGTAAACGTGGCGTTGTAACTGCAGTGAAGAACCAGATAAAAATCAGGAATAGCCATTCAAATCATTATTGGGGTGGGATTTTAAGATCAGCTGCTCTCTAAATTTCTCGTCCCGCTCGTGACGATGCCCACCAGTGTCAGGACAGGAAAATCCCACCACAAGTGTGAGGTTCTAATTGGCATCGGGTTTCGATCCTTTTTGCCTGAAAATGCCGCTGCTGCTTACTCACTGCAGCTGTTTATGTGCATTGGTTATGGTCGGGCATGAAATCATGGTGGGAATTGTCAAAGTTAAGTTCATTTTTTTACATAAAAAGGCTGTTAAATGTTGTATTTAAATGTATAAAAGCTTTATTAAGCTGTTCAAATAGATTTAAAATTGAAGTGCGGAAGTACAATTGTTGCATGCTAAATAGGAATTTCAGATCGAACCTGGCAAAACCCAAATCAGACAAGTTCCGAGATGCGCTCTCCAAGCTCCTTGTCATATTATGTCCAGTCTCAATTCATGAGCATTGCATTGTATACTCTAATTATGCACTGTTTAATTATTCAGATGCCGAATGAAAAGTGAATGGGATACATATTTTATATAGAAAACACTAACCAACCTAGATATCAGTTGTATAGGTCGGAGAAATGAATTCCTGTCCCCCTCACCTTTTGATCAAAGCAGCCAATTCCACGTTTTGGCTTTTCAATGATCGTGTCTTAATCATTTAAACTGACACATTGTACCAATTAGAATTATCAAGATAATTATCTGGATAATGACAAAATCCATTGATATTATTCTAGCCCTTAGTAGTTGACCCTATCACTAAATTGTCTCTCATCATCTGAGATGAGGGACAGCACGGTAGCATGGTGGTTAGCATAAATGCTTCACAGCTCCAGGGTCCCAGGTTCGATTCCCGGCTTGGGTCACTGTTTGTGCGGAGTCTGCACGTTCTCCCCGTGACTGCGTGGGTTTCCTCCGGTTTCCTCCCACAGTCCAAAGATGTGCGGGTTAGGTGGATTGGCCATGCTAAATTGCCCGTAGTGTCCTAAAAAGTAAGGTTAAAGGGGGGGTTGTTGGGTTACGGGTATAGGGTGGATACGTGGGTTTGAGTAGGGTGATCATTGCTCGGCACAACATTGAGGGCCGAAGGGCCTGTTCTGTGCTGTACTGTTCTATATCTATATGTCCCCTTTTAAATACAGCATTACATTGCTTCATATACATGAAATTAGAACATAAGAAATGGAAACAGGAGTCACCCATTCAGCCCTTCAAGCCTGTTCCATCATTCAATATGACTGTGTCTGGTCTCCCACCAACTTGTATAGAACTTTGGTGAGGCCACTGTGTGCAATTTTGATCGCCACATTATAGGAAGGATGTGATTGCACTGGAGGGGGTGAAGAGGCGATTCACCAGGATGTTGCCTGGGATGGGAAATTTGAGTTACGAAGAGTTACGAAAAGTTGTTTTCGCTGGAGCAGAGAAGTCTAAGGAGAGTCCTGATCGAGGTGCAGAAGATTATGAGGGGCATTGACAAGGTGGATGGGAGCAGCTGTTCTCCCAGTTGAACGGTCAGTTACAAGGGGCCACAAGTTCACGATGAGGGGTAGGAAGTTTAAGGGGGAATTTGAGGAAAAATGTTTTTACCCAGAGGGTGGTAATGGTCTGGAATGCACTGCTTGGAGGGTGGTAAAGGCAGGTTACCTCACATCGTTTAAAATGTACCTGGATGAGCACTTGCACGTTGCAATTGGTTCCTGAAATCCAGGTTGTGACTCGAATAGTTATAAGTCCAAACCGATTTTCCTGTAGGAACAATAGTACAATTGGGGAATTGGTTCTTGAGCCCGGGCTGTTAATCACTTGTGGGTACCCGGTGTGAAATACTCTCTACACTTGCCCTGTCAAGTTGCTGAGTCGTGCGTTAATGGCTGCACGCTTCAGCACAAGTTCCTCGGTTAGTGTGGGGGTTATATTGAAGCCATTCGATCACTGTCAGTTGCCTGTTTAGCCTTGAAGTTTTGTGAGTCTGAGCACATATTAAATAGAACATAAGTACATAAAAGCTTTAAAATCATGACAGTTGTGCAAAAAAATATTAAACAGAATAAAACATTTGTTTATACCTAATAAAGATAGTTCGACCTGTCCAGTTATACAGATAGAATGGAAGAATAGAACTATAAAGTTCCCACAATACAGAAGGAGGCCCAATGAATCTGCACCAACCCTCTGAAAAAGCACCCTACTCATGCCTACTCACCCGCCCTATCCCAGTCAACATTTAGACACTAAGGGGCAGTTTTGCATGGCCAATCCACATAACCTGCACATCTTTGGACTGTGGGAGGAAACTGGAGCACCCGACGGAAACCCACGCTGACATGGGGAGAAAATGTAAACTCCACGCAGACAATCACCCAAGGTTGGATTGAACCCGGGTCCCTGCCGCTGTGAGGCAGCAATGCTAACCACTGAGCCATCGTGCCGCCCCAAATGGGCAGCATAGGACGTCAATGCGCATTTATGAATGTGTTGGCATGACATCATAAACTCAATAACGACATTGTGAAGTCAAAATGGGGTGTAAATTTATAGATGTTATAAGTGCCATTTGTCAGAACTCAAATTTGGGCAGCAGGGTAGCATGGTGGTTAGCATAAATGCTTCACAGCTCCAGGGTCCCAGGTTCGATTCCCGGCTGGGTCACTGTCTGTGTGGAGTCTGCACGTCCTCCCCCTGTGTGCGTGGGTTTCCTCCGGGTGCTCCGGTTTCCTCTCACAGTCCAAAGATGGGCGGGTCAGGTGGATTGGCCATGCTAAATTGCCCGTAGTGTCCTAATAAAAGTAAGGTAAGGGGGGGGGTTGTTGGGTTACGGGTATAGGGTGGATACGTGGGTTTGAGTAGGGTGATCATGGCTCGGCACAACATTGAGGGCCGAAGGGCCTGTTCTGTGCTGTACTGTTCTATGTTCTATGTTCTAAATGTTGTAAAGTCGAGGGCTGCCTGTATTGATAGAAGAGTGATGCCGAAATGGTGTGCAAAAGGTCATAGTCTCGTTTGGCTCATCTAATGCCAGTCAATGTTTTAGTGGATTCAGTCAATTCGCCAATGTTAATCTTTGCTTTTATATTTAGGTTTTTTGTACCTGCCTTTAAGTAGCTGTGTTTGCTATCTGTTCTCTGATTTATTTTCTCTGCTCCCCCTTCCATGATTGTGTTCTCCCCCTCAGCATTTTGTTCTCAGTTTGCATCCAATTAGTCCCTTCACATTTCTACATTTGATGGTTTCTTGCTAATAAAGCACAAGTTCTTGGATTCTACTGAATATACTTTTTGTTTTATCCATTGGAGTTTTATTGGCTTTCTTTCCATTTTTCTACAACTGACAACTCCACTTACCATGCAAGTGAGGATATCTCTCACCACATTCATTAACAAGAAAAGCTCAATCTTGCGAGGATATAATCTCACAGCACCTTAAACCACCCACTTCTACCACACCTGGATTATCTCTCTTGCAACTCAAAACTCACAATCCCAATTTTGCCTATAATAAGTGCAACACTCTAATCATATTCAAATTGACAGATAGACCCTGTGTAAAACCGGCTCGCTCACCCCTCAGCAGGTCACCAAATAGGTGGGATAGTAAGTTGCAATGAGGAATTAAGAACCTTATAAATGGATAGAGAGAGGTTAGATGAGTGGGTCAAAATTTGGCCAATGGAGTTTAACGGTGATAAGCATTTTGTTTGTAAAAATGGAAAGGCAGCGTATCACCTATATGCAGAGTAACTTCAGAGTTGTTCGGTGCAGAGGGATCTGGGTGTCCTAGTGCATGAATCTCAGAGAACTAGTATGCAGGTACGGCATGTAATAACGAATGCAAATCAAATTCTGGCCTTTATCGTAGAATCATAGAATTTACAGTGCAGAAGGAGGCTATTCGGCCCATCGTGTCTGCACTGGCCATGGAAAGAGCACCCCACTTAAATCCACATCTCCAACCTATCCACTTAACCCCACCTAAACTTTTTGGACACTAAGGGCAATTTAGCATGGCCAATCCACCTAACCTGCACATCTTTGGACTGTGGGAGGAAACCAGAGGAAACCCATGCAGTCACGGGGAGAACGTGCAGACTCCGCACAAACAGTGACCCAAGCCGGGAATCGAACATTGGACCCTGGAGCTGCAACGCAACTGTGCTAACCAATGTGCTACCGAGCTACCGTGCTAACCACTGTGCTATGGTATGGCGAAAGAAATAGAGTACAAAAATAGGGAAGTGTTGCTGCAACTCCACTCGGCATTGGTGAGACTGCACCTGCAGTACTATGTACAGTTATTTGAGGAGGGATGTAGTTGCATTCGGGGCAATTCACAGGAGGTCACTAGATTAATTCCAGAGATGTGGGGTTTGTCTTATGTAGAATGATCGAACAGTTTAAGCCTTTACTCTCTCGAGTTTTGAAGAATGAGAGGAGATCTAATTGAGGTATAGAAGATGGTAAGAGGTATTGACCGAGTAGACATAGAATGAATGTTTCCTCTTGTGGGACAAGCTGGAATGAGAGGTCATAGTTTCAGGATAGCAGATTTAAAAGAGGTGAGGAGAAAGTACATCTGTCAAAGGGTCATGAGTCTGTGATATTCAATATCCCAGAGTGCGGTGGATGCTGGGATATTGAGTAAATGTAAGGAGCAGATACACAGATTTTTAATTAGTAATGGGTTGAAGGGTTGTGGAGAACAGGCAGGAAAGTGGAGTTGAGGCTGAGATGAGCCATGATCGTATTGAACAGCAGAGCAAGCTCGAGGGGCTGAATTGCCTACCCCGCTCCTAGCTCTTATGTTCTAAATGACTGCAATCTCATTCAATGCCTGGTCTGTTACACAGACTCCAGAGGAAGTTTCATTCTAAAACTCAATTACTTTAATCCAACATCTGTTTCTTTTTCCAAGGCTGGCTCTCCTTAATTAATCAAAACTCTCCAAGTGCAGTTAATTCTTCTCCAGTTCATTGTTTCTAAACCCCAACACCAGCCTGCAGTAACTAAGTTGCGGCCGTCCTTTCATCTTTTCTTGGGAAAGGGTGTCACATTTATCACTCTAGTCTTTTGTCACCTCCCCGGCATTTGGGGAAGATTGGAAAATTATCTTCACTCCCATTCCCTTTTGAATTCAGGCTGAAAGCTGTCAGACATGACAATTATCCATTTTAAACAGAACCAGCCTTTCCAATGCAGCCTGCCCACCAATTATTGCCCCCATATCCATTATCTCACCTGCCATGCATCATACACTCTCTTTAATTGTTTCATCGTAATCTCCCATCCCCCCTTCATCCGAGGAGCCCTGGCTTTGGATCCCTTAGCTTTCCCTCTGGTTTTAATGTCCCTCGCCTGTATCTGAAACACCAATGCATTAATGATCACCCATTAGCCTCTTCCAGTTTTTCCTGTCAGTTTTGGTCTGTTTGGCTGCCCCATTAACATTTCATTCACTTGATCTCATTTCACAGCACCAGATCCAAGAATGCCTTCTCCCTCATTGGACCAGGAGCATTCTGGGAAATGAAATTCTCCTGAACACATTTCAGAAAAGCCTCCTTCTCGTTTCCCTTTTCCCTAACACTATCCCAATTGATATTTACCTCAGTAACATTCCTAATATCATCATAGAACATAGAACATTACAGCGCAGTACAGGCCCTTCGGCCCTCGATGTGGCGTTGTCCTGTGAAACCCCTCTAAAGTCCCTCTACACCAGGGGTGGGCAAACTACGGCCCGCCAAAGGTCTTTATGCGGCCCACCAAGATCAAATCATTAAAAAAAATAATTAAAAAAAACATTTTTTTTTTAATAAGGTTAATGGGGGGGGGGGGGCTGTTGGGTTACTGGTATAGGGTGGATACGTTGACTTGAGTAGGGTGATCATTGCTCGGCACAACATCGAGGGCCGAAGGGCTTGTTCTGTGCTG
This sequence comes from Scyliorhinus canicula, assembly GCF_902713615.1. NCBI lineage: Eukaryota > Metazoa > Chordata > Chondrichthyes > Carcharhiniformes > Scyliorhinidae > Scyliorhinus > Scyliorhinus canicula. The sequence continues at coordinate 82,995,615 of NC_052163.1, forward strand.
TACTGTTCTATGTTCTATGCTCTATATGAGGCGCCCAGAATCATAACCGGGTGAAGCGCCATTTTTGAAAAGTAGAGAAAAAGAGGGCTAAAGGCAGGATGCCGCCGGGGGGAAGCGCTGAGGTATATGCCGCACGCTAATTGGTTACAACCGGGACTATTAATTAATATACTATGCGGCCCTTTAAAATTGTGAATTTCTGAATGTGGCCCTTACACGGAAAAGTTTGCCCACCCCTGCTCTACACTATTCCCTTATCATCCATATGTCTATCCAATGACCATTTGAATGCGTTTAATGTTGGCGAGTCCACTACTGTTGCAGGCAGGGCATTCCACGCCCTTACTACTCTCTGAGTAAAGAACCTACCTCTGACATCTGTCCTATATCTATCTCCCCTCAATTCAAAGCTATGTCCCCTCGTGCTGGACATCACCATCCGAGCAAAAAGGCTCTAAATGTCCACCCTATCTAATCCTCTGATCATCTTGTATGCCTCAATTAAGTCACCTCTTAACCTTCTTCTCTCTAACGAAAACAGCCTCAAGTCTCTCAGCCTTCCCTCATAAGATCTTCCCTCCATACCAGGCAACATCCTTGTAAATCTCCTCTGTACCCTTTCCAATGCTTCCACATCCTTCCTATAGTGTGGTGACCAGAACTGTACGCAATACTCCAAATGCGGCCGCACCAGAGTTTTGTATAACTGCTACATGACCTCATGGCTCCGAAACTCAATTCCTCGACCAATAAAAGCTAACACACCGTACACCTTCTTAACAATCCTTTCAACCTGGGTGGCAACTTTCAGGGATCTATGGACATGGACACCAAGATCTCTCTGCTCGTCCACACTACAAAGAATCTTACCATTAGCCCAGTACTCTGTCTTCCTGTTATTCCTTCCAAAATGAATCACCTCACACTTATCTGCATTAAACTCCATTTGCCACCTGTCAGCCCAGCTCTGCATCTTATCTATGTCCCTCTGTAACTTGTAACATCCTTCCGCACTGTCCACAACTCCACCGACTTTAGTGTCATCTGCAAATTTACGTATCCAACCTTCTACGCTCTTCTCCAGGTCATTTATAAAAATGACAAACAGCAGCGGCCCCAAAACAGATCCTTGTGGTACACCACTAGTAACTGGACTCCAGGCTGTACATTTCCCATCAACCGCCACCCTTTGTCTTCTTCCAGCTAGCCAATTTCTGATCCAAACTGCTAAATCACACTGAATCCCATGTCTCTGTATTTTCTGCAATAGCCTACCGTGGGGAACCTTATCAAACACTTTACTGAAATCCATATACACCACATCAACTGCTTTACCCTCATCCACCTGTTTGGTCACCTTCTCGAAGATCTCAATGAGGTTTGTGAGGCACGACCTACCCTTCACAAAACCATATTGACTATCTCTAATCAAATTTTTCCTTTCCAGATGATTATATATCCTATCTCTTATAAACCTTTCCAAGACTTTTCCCACAACAGAAGTAAGGCTCACTGGTCTATAGTTACCGGGGTTATCTCTACTCCCCTTCTTGAACAAGGGGACAACATTTGCTATCCTACAGTCTTCTGGCACTATTCCTGTAGACAAAGATGACTTAAAGATCAAAGCCAAAGGCTCAGCAATCGCCTCCCTAGTGTCCCAGAGAATCCTAGGATAAATCCCATCCGGCTCAGGGGACTTATCTATTTTCACACTTTCCAGAATCGCTAACACCTCCTCCTTCTGAACCTCAAGCCATTCTAGTCTAGTAGCCTGTATCTCAGTATTCTCCTCGACAACTTTGTCTTTTTCCTGTGTGAATACAGACGAAAAATACTCATCTAGCACCTCCCCTACGTCCTCGGACTCCACGCACAACTTCCCACTACTGTCCTTGACTGGCCCTACTCTTACCTTAGTCATTCTTTTATTCCTGAAATATCTATAGAAAACTTTAGGGTTATCCTTGATCCTACCTGCCAAAGACTTCTCATGTCCTCACCTGACTCTTCTTAGCTCTCTCTTTAGAGCCTTCCTAGCTAACTTGTAACTCTCAAGCGCCCTAACTGAACCATCACGTCTCATCTTCACTCCATACTTTTGCACTTCTTTGTTTTTTCCCTGCAGATTTGCCTCTCTGTCTCACTTTTCTTGAAACTTATATAATACCCGCCCCCGCCCTCTTTGAGGAAATTGGTCCCAGACCTAATGGAATGTCACCTGTTCGTCTCCAAGGGGATATGAGGTCTACAGGTTCTTGCCCACTAGGTATTGCTGGTGCCACCTTGGCAGTGCCAGCCTGGCACCCTGACAGTGTCACCTGCCAGGGTGACAATCTCCTCCAGCACTGAGGAGTTCTGGCGAGCAGAGTTCCTCAGTGCAGGAAATGGGACTAACTGCGGCCTGGGTGGGGTGTTCACTGCTGAGGCCCCGGATTGAAACAAAGTCCAGTTAGATGGAGTGATGATTCTCGGCGCTGTGAGTGCAGGGAAACACCCGGCTCACCGCACTCGACACGGGACTCTGTTGCAAATCGGTTAGATCACACCAGGAATTTTTAATCAGAATGTTATTTTATTTCTGTCATGTCCAGCGAAGCTGTGTTTCTTGCTGGGCTTTCAGTGCGACCGGTGCCATCGAAGGACAGTGGGCTCGGAGACATGGACAACTGATTTCCCTGAGCGAACAGAACCTGGTTGATTGTACCAGAAAATATGGTAACCATGGATGTCAAGGTGGATGGATGGCAAATGCCTTTCGCTATGTGAGAAACAATAAAGGCATCAACACGGCTGCAGATTATCCATATACTGCTACGGTAAATCTCTTTTAAATGCGTTTCCAATTCCCCAGTTACAAAATGTTTACAATATTCATGATATTAGACAGTGGAGCCCAGTACAAATAGAATGGAAGCTGACATAATAATAATTTTTATTATAATAATCTTTATTATTGACACCAAGTAGGCTTACATTAACATTGCAATGAAGGAAAAAGCCAGTAATTCCGGGTTAAGATTGCCCCAGTTAAGAATAAGAGGAATCTCCCCCCTGTGCACACAGGAACACCCTCACCATGGGAACACCCAGCACGGAGAGAGAACACCATCCCGTGGACATGGGAATCACCCAATGGAGTTCCCAAGATAAACTACCCACAAGGCACTGCCAAGTGATGGTGTGGGACTTCTTAAATCTCCTGAGCAATACAGCGGTGAAAGTCACTGCTGCAATGTCACCTGTCCCGCACACTGTCGCAGTCTGCAAAAAGAAAAAAGGAAAATCCCACTCTGTGTTGTTGAAGCTGCTCTAACTGTCGCATTGGTCAGAAGGTAACTGAGGGACACGCCAACCAAAATCTTCCCACCGGTAGACAAGGAGATTCTTCAATAGTTACCACACTGATAATTGTCTAATTTTCATTTAAACATGGGAACGATGGACTTACCTTCAATGTCAGAAACACGGCAACATTTTTATATCCAGGGGGCTGTTAAAGCTCCTACAAAGATATCACAAGGACTTTGAAAACATCACTTTGTATTAATCAATTTTAACTTTTAATAATTTGTTTAACTCTTAGAATGGATTGTGCAAATTTCAGAGAAATAAGTTTGTTGTCACAATCAGACGCTTCAGACATATCAAACGAAACACACGGAATTTAAAGAAAGCAGTGAAAAATATTGGACCAATAGCTGTTGCAATTGATGCAAGTGGATCTTTCCGCTGGTACAAACGAGGTAAGACACAAAAGCTGTGGATAATCTGCATCAATCAGCCTATTAATCAATTTTACACAAAGTATTAAAATCACACATCCAGGAGGTGGACAGGAGAAGAGAGGTCCCCTTCCTTCAGGGGAGCAGGAGACCCTCCAGATAGACATTGCGAAGGCAGTGGGATCAGGCAGCGTCATGACCAATGCCAGCAATCTAGTTCCGAGGACCTGGAGGCAGAGGTACAAAATGTGCGATGACCCCACACGAGTGGTCAGGGTGAGTGAATTTGTTCCTTGCTGTACACATACAAAAGTACCACTAGCCTCACACACTGCCCCATTCACCACACCCACTTCACTCACCTCCTAAAAACATCCAACACAATCATAGCTCATATGTCCTCACCCACACAGTTAACACTAATGCAAACATCACACCCACACCTCACAGCTTGCATACACTGCCAGATATTCAACCATGAAAGCCGCATCACCCAAACAGATTGCAACAAACTCAGTGACACACCTCCCTCTCTCTTGCAGGACAAGGTGGCCCATAACCAGAGGCAACAGCACCAAAACGGCAGAGACTAGGATGGCAGTATGGTGGGGTGGGGGGGGGGCTCAATACTGGAAATCATTGGTGCAGCCACAACTGAGGCTGTGGTCAATGGTGGGGGTGAAACAATAGAGGATGATGGTTTGTTCCTCCCAAATCCACATTCTCACATCCTATTTCCCCCTCATCCCACAACCTCTTGTGGTTTACAAGCTGCAGATGGTACATTTGTGAACCTCTTGCTTTCCTTCACTTCCTTCGCCCTAACCCTATCCCAGCCCCTCTATCATGTCAGATAGACAAGAACTGCCACCTGGTCAAGAACTGGTGCAGGATCTTGAAGTGCAAGAGGAACAAGAGATGAAGAAGGAACACCATCACTCAATCTCACACTCACAGGCAGCAGCTCAGATACTGACACTGAGTGAACTATAGAGGGTGGCACAGAGACAGGATTCGCAAGTGGTGAGTCACTGGACATCAGTGAGCTGTAGCCAGGACAGCGGGAAAGGACAGTGTGGGTGCCAGCTCACCTGCGGTTTCAGATGGTTTCTGCTTCAGAGAACTTAGCCTCAACCAGGAAACAAAGAAGAAAAGGTGGACAGCCGTGTGCATCAGGATACTTGGTGCATTGTCAGACCTGGATTGAATTGGATTTGTTTATTGTCACATGTACCGAGGTGCAGTGAAAAGTATTTTTCTGCGAGCAGCTCAACAGATCACTAAGTACATGGGAAGAAAAGGGAATAAAAGAAAATACATAATAGGGCAACACAAGGTACACAATGTAACTACAAAAGCACCGGCATCGGATGAAGCATACAGGGTGAAGTGTTAATGAGGTCAGTCCACAAGAGGGTAATTTAGGAGTCTGGTAACAGTGGGGAAGAAGCTGTTTGTGAGTGATCTCAGACTTCTGTATTTACTGCCCGATGGAAGAGGTTGGAAGAGTGAGTAAGCCAGATGGGTGGGGTCTTTGATTATGATGCCTGCTTTCCCCAAGCAGCGGGAGGTGTAGATGGAGGCAATGGTTGGGAGGCAGGTTCGTGTGATGGACTGGTCTCCTGTCAGTGTGAATGGACATGGATGTGGTCCAATTCCATCCTGGGACAGGGCTCTACACAAAACATGGTGCCCAACCTTTCCAGCATGGAATTGCTGACCAACCCCATGAGAACCCCTGTGGGCCTGACCATCATGCAAGGTCTGATGGCTGGTGATTGCTGAATAGTCAGAGACCAATACACATTGGGGGGTATTTTATGCGTGTGACAGGGATCTTGGCTGTCTGCTGCAGCGAGACCCACATTGTTCCCTTTGAGGAAAGCCTGCTGAATAATGGACCAATCAGGCCACTAGTGGGCACTCCACAGGACTCCAAGATCAGGAAGCCCCTCCCACCAAGACTGCCAGCCAATCAGTCGTAAACATTTTTTTGCCCCTCAGTACCCCCGAGAAGGCAGCAGGTAGAGGCCCAGAATCGCAGAGCAACTCAGGGAAGTCACAGGAAAGGGTTGTGGGGAGACTTTGTGTGGTAAGGAACAAGTGCAGGTCATTGGCTTTCAGCGGTCTCGCCCCACCTGCCCTTCCTGATGCTGGGTCACTCGATCAAGCACTGAGTGCCTCTGAGGAATTCCCCTCGGGAGACCACAAGAAGCCTGCGCAGGTTTGCTCATCGTGCTCCACGCTTGGTGACAGGTCCACTTGCGTCTGGATTAATACCAACGACAGCAGAATGAGACAAATCAGTTGGCATCAGTAACCCAGTTAGGGGCCTGAATGGGCAGGGGGGGTGGCAAGATTGTCCATCAGCCTTCCTCCCTCAGAGTTGTTCAGAGTGGAGGTGGGAAGTGGGCATGTTCACCACCCCTCCCCTCTGACTAAACGCCATCCCTTCTTGTAAACGCATCTCAGGGAGAGTACAAGGTATTGTCCAGTGTCTGAGCGCTGCCGTGGAACTGAAGTCATGACATCTCAGCTTATTGCTGTGCAAGGTCAGTGCTGTCTTCCCCAGTGAAAGACTGTAACCTCCCAGCAGCCACGCTACAGCCACTGGGATCACAATGAGGAGGAGAGTTCTGGTAGTCCAGGGAAATAGTAAGGCGGGCAGTCAGGGAATTCACCCTTCGTATGAAGGGTTTGATGGAATGGGATGGTTATTTACTGATGATTTTTATTTGAGCATTGTAACCAGCTGTAATAATAATCTTTATTGTCACAGTAGGCTAACATTAACATTACAATGAAGTTACTGTGAAAATCCCCTAGTCGCCTGTTGGGGTACACAGAGGGAGAATTCAGAATGTCTAAATTACCTAATAGCATGTCTTTCGAGACTTGTGGGAGGAAGCCAGAGCACCCGGAGGAAACCCATGCAGACACGGGGCAAACATGCTGACTCCGCACGGACAGTGACCCAAGCCGGGAATCGAACCTTGGAGCCTGCTGCTGTGAAGCCATAGTGCTAACCACTGTGCTACTGGGCTGCCCATCAGGGTGATTAGTTACCCTTCGTTTGGAGGGTTTGATGGAATGGTTATTTACTGGTGATTTTTATTTGAACATTGTAACCAGCAGGATGGTTATTAACAGAGGGATGGTGAGGTGTGAGATGGTTGAATAATGGGGAATTGGGGTTGTGTTCACAGGAACCAGAGTCAAATGAGCCAATCACAGAAAGCTTGGCTGGACCAAAGATGTGTCAGCTATCTCCTCCTCTTCTCCCTCCTCCCCAGCTTCTCCCCGTATCTCTGATGGAAAGTCTCTGCCCTCATGAGGGTCAGGCTGTGGAGGATACAGCAGATCACCATGAAATGGGACACAGGTGGATCTTCTAGAACAGTCAGGGTAGCACCTCAATGCTCTTCTCTGTGATCTTTCAGAGGGCAGCATGGCTCTCACTGTTCACATACTGCTCACATGTGGTTGGGATGTGGAACGAAGTCATGGTGTAGAGAGGATAACCCTTGTCACCTAGCAACCATTCTCTGGTTTGACATGTGACTCGAATACTGAGGGACAGTGGCTGGGTGCAGAATTAAAGCACCGATCACTGTCAGGGTAACGGACATTCACCAGCATGATGTGCTCACCATGTCGCACACCACTCATAACATTGAAAGTACAGACACTTTGGAAGCCAACTTTGAAGCTGACAACTCTATCCCAGAGTTTACATATCCCACAACTTTTCCATAGGGGTCAGTGCCTCCCAACCCAATTGGCATATTCAGCGTGATGTTTTTTTCATTCCAAGGTGGGATGGAGCTTACAGAAACCAATATTGATCAAAAACACCAAAAAATAATTCAAAAAGAGATAAATGTTTGATGATTGTTCCATAAATTTACAGGAACTGCTGTTTCCAAGAATTTGTAACAGGTCCCCAGTAAATTGCCCCCAGTGCTGTCTATGGTCAGTTGATGAATATAATATACACAATGGACTTGAGAGATTCAGATACTGACTCCACAGAAACACTGATCAGGGTCCAGAGCCCACACCTACATTGTGATGTGTGACAGCAAATCTGAATGGGAAATGTGAGCAATGGTAAGCCATGAGACCATAAGACATGGGAGCAGAATTAGGCCACTCGGCCCATCAGGTCCAATCCGCCATTCAATCATGGCTGATATTTTTCTCATCCCCATTCTCCTGCTTTCTCTCCATAACCCCTGATCCTCTTAAAATATGAACAAACATTATAGCAATTGGAAATGTGTAACACAGGCATGATTTTTAATAACCAGTCGACACAAATGCCGAATTTGGCTGAAAATGGGGTTAAAGTTGTAAATAGGCTGAAGGTCGAAGATTAAATGGCAACAGATCTATTGGTGGAAGACCAAAGGAATGGTAATGGAAGAAGTAAAGAAACTAAAGCTGTGTCCAGAAGGGGCAGGAATGGCAGATGTGAGGATATTGGGATTTATATTACGGAAAGTCAATAAAAGTGACAAAATAATGTAACAAAAGTTTTGTAGAGTGGATTGGATTCCAGAAGATAATTAGACGAAAAAGATAATGAAAAGTAAACATCTTTAGGACGGGAAAAGTAACTATATATTTTATAATTATATCACATTTAAGATAAATCTCTATCTGCAGGAATCTACAGGAATAGACGGTGCAGGAACCACGGAATAAACCACGCAGTCTTGGTGGTTGGATATGGACGTAAGAGAAGAAGGCAGTATTGGCTGGTTAAAAACAGGTATGTACTTTATAAAAACAACAAATAACTGATCACAACTGGGGCAGTGACAGGAGAACTGGATTTACTCAGTCTTCCTGGGATAGGGAGGGAATCATCCGCCAAAATTCCCCCTGCTGATTACTATCCAAAGGCACCGGGGAAGCTGCAGAAAAGATTCACAAGGATGAAACTGGAACTGAGGAGAAATTTCTCAGAAAAAGCTGAACAGGCTGGAGCTCATTTCTTCAGAAAAGTGAAGGTTGAGAGATGACCTGATCGAGGACTTTAAGATTATGAAAGGATTTGATGCGGTTGGAATGAAGAACATTTTTCCACTTGTGGGGCGTTTGAAAGTAAGGGTGATCAATTTAAGATAGTCACGATACGGTTGGCGTGGTGGCACAGTGGTTAGCACTGCTGCCTCACTACATCAGGGACCCGGGTTCAATTCGGGTCTTGGGCGACTGGGTGGAGTTTGCACTTTCTCCTCATGTCTGCGTGTGTTTCCTCAGCGTACTCTGGTTTCCTCCCACAGACCAAAGCTGGGCAGGTTAGGTGGATTGGCCAAGCTAAATTGCCCTTAGTGTCCAAAAGGTTAGGTGGGGTTACTGGGTTACTGGGTTATGGGGATGGGATGGGGGAGCTTGGGCCGAGGTGGAGTGCCCTTACAGAGGGTTGGTGCATACTCGATAAGCCGAATGGCTTCCTTTTGCACAATAGTGATGCAATGATTGTATGAATATATCCAATCAGAAATTCAGGAGAAATCTCTTTATCCAGAGAGGGGTTGAATTGGGGAAATGTTACCACGAGGAGTGGTTGAGCTGAATAACGCAGATACATTGACGGGGAAGATAAGAACATGAGAGTGAAAGGGTTGGAAGGATATGTTGATAGGGTTTGATGAAGAGGGATAGGAGGAGGCTCATGTGGACAAGGAATAACAGCACAGAGCAGTTGGATTGAATTTTCCATTTCTGTGTTGCAGTCCATGTGTCTATGCCAGCAACGCTAAATGGTGGGTGAGATTACCCGACCCTTCCCACTGGCAGACCTTCCAGCCCCGCCGTCGGTGACTCGGAATCACCAGTGGCAGAGGTGCGAATAACGGGAAACCCCATTGACAATTAAATGTCAATGATGGCAATAGACCGGGGGGGGGGGTTGGTATCGGTTGAAGGATTGCACAACCAGCCATCATATTCTATGAATTTCCAGTGTGAAATGCCTCAGTTTTCCAAATTTGTCACTTCAACAGAACTCCAATGTTAATATAATTTTATTCTTATTTTCTAGTTGGGGAACAAGCTGGGGTGATAGAGGTTACGTCAAAATGGTGAAGGGTGTGCGGAGAAACTGCGGAATTACAAGACATGCAATCTATCCAATCGTGTAAGGAGCCACATGTTAATCCAAAGCTTCATGGAACTCCTCCCGAAGGAATGACGGGAACATTTCTGCTGCTGCTTACTCATTCTATACCATTGCTTTAACTTTCTGCTGCAAGTTTAAAAAGTGGAATAACAACAGCTTCTACCCATTTGTATAACTTCACTTAAAGACCAAACCCATTGTGTATTTAATGTATGTAACCACATCATCCAACTTGTGTAGAGACAATGGGCTGCATGTACTGGTGATGTCGAGCAATATAATAAACACTGTCTGCAATCACTTTGAGAATCTTTTTATTCCAAAGGAACAATTCTTGGCACCAGTAGATTGATGAACAAGTGTCTAGGGTCTTACATGAGGTGGCTTCGGAGGTAGTAAATGCATTGGTGTTAATTTTCAAAACGTCCCTCGATCCTGGAACATTTCCATCAAGAAGGATGCAAGAAGGAAATGAGCAGAAAAAAAGTAAACGATAGGCCACTTAGCTTGACATCTGTCATGGGGAAGGCATTCGAGTCAAACATTAAAGATGATATAGTTGGACACATCTAGAAACTCTAAGTAATCAGGAGGAATTAGCATGGTTTTGCAAAAAGGTTATCACATTTAACCAATTTACAGAGTTCTTTGAAGGAGTAACCTGTGTAGTGATAAGGGGGAACCAGTAGATGTACTGTACATGGGTTTCCAGGAGACATTTGATAAAGTGCTACAACAAAGGTTATTGTAAAAAATAAAATCTCATGGGTGTAGGAGTAACCTATTAGCATGGATTGGCTGGCTGGAAGAAAGCAGAAAAGATGCTTAAATGGGTTTTTATTTGATTGGCAGGCTATGATGAGTGGAGTTCCGCAGAGGCCTGTACTGGATCTCAACCTTTTACAATTTACATGAATTACATAGATCAGGGGAGCGAGGGCATGGTTGCTAAATTTGCAGGTGACACAAAGATATGGAGGAAAGTGTGTGATGAAGAGGACATAAGGAATTTCCAGACAGATAAAGATAGACAAGACTCTGGGACATTGCTCGTTCCTCTATCCCTGTTTCCACATGGACACGTGAAAATACATTCGCTATGAGATTGATCAGTGAGTGGGCAATAAATCTGGCAGATGGAGTAATAATGTGGGAATGTGTGAAGTTGTTCACTTTGGCTGGAAGATTAAAAATCAGGGTGTTACTTAAATGGAGAATGACTGCAGAATCCAGAAGTAGAGGGACCTAGGAGTTCTAATGCATGAGGTGCAAAATGTTAATCAGCAAGTACCACACATAATTAAGAAGGGTAATAGAATGCTATCCTTCATAATGAGGGAAATTGAGCATAAAAGTATGGATGTTATGCTTCCATTGTACAAGACATACGCTGCGCAGATTTGGTGTCTGTTATAACCTGCTGGGAACAATTGGTTATCCCATGATGGATTTTAGGGTTTATCAACTAAATAGAAGAACAGAAATTAACTGAGCGGCAAATTAAAAGGGGTTGCTCCTAAAAACAAATGGAGCGCAGCCCAAAAAGAACAAAGAGGAATGGAAACTTAAGAACATTAAATCAAAATGTGAAACCTGGGGTTGATAAAGCAACCCAACCCCTGCGATACCCAACGAGCACGGAAGGCCTCGAGTGTGCCCGTGGACACCGCATGCTCCCTCTCCAGGGACATCCAGACATGAATAAAGCCGCAGAAGAGGGGCAGACAGTCCAGTCGGACATCCTCCTCGGTCGCCCGCTGCCTGGGTCTGTGGTTATCCCATGACACTGGGGAATATGAGCTCCCCCAATGAGGAGGGCAGGAAAATCACCAGTAGTTGCAGCTGTATAAATAGAGCTGGCCAGTGTGGTGCCAGCTAGAGGAAGGAGCAGTGGTGAACTACTGCTGCCGTGTAGGTATTGTTGTAAATAAAGTTACTTTCTGTTTGAATCTACAAACGCGTGCTGGATTCTTTGTGGCCCTCACAAAAGTGTCCTTTTTTAAGCAAGGGTGTACTGGTGTTGAGCGAAGTTCAGAGGATGTTTGCTGGATTGTTACCTGGAACGAGCATGTTGTCTTATAAGAGGAGCTTGGACAGGCTGGCCTTGTTAAATTTAGGGGGTCACCATTTTAGGACAGAGATGAGGAGAATTTTGTTCTCTCAAATGATTGTGCGGCTCTGAGAAGGCAGTGGAAGTGGGAACACTAAACGTTTTTAAGGAAGAAGTCAATATGCCACGGAGTCAAACATCATTGGGAGTAGATGGCAATGTGGAATTCGAAACAAAACAATCTACCATTGGCAGGAATTTCCTTTTGGGAGACTAAGTTTTCCCACTGGAGTCGAATTGCTCTCGGTCTGTGGAGGCGCTAGGAGCAGCACCCAGGAGCAATTCACTTTGCCTTGCCATGTAAATGCATGCATAGCAGGGAGCTCACAGGATTCCATTCGAAATATCATAGAATCATAGAATTTCTGCAGTGCAGAAGGAGGCTATTCAGCCTATTGATTCTGCACAGAGCTTCTGAAAGAATACCCTTCCAAGGCCCAGTCCCCCATCCTATCTCAAGATCTTGTAACCTTTGGACACTAAGGGGTTATTTATCATGGCCAATCCACCTGCCCTGTACACCTTTGGACTGTGGGAGGAAACCGGAACACTCGAAGGAAACCCATGCAGACACAGGGAAAAAGTGCAAACTCCATACAGACAGTCAGCCAAGGCCAGGAGTGAACACAGGTCCCTGGCACTGTGAGGCAGCAATGCTAACCACTGTGCCATCTAGCTGCTCCTATCCCAATGTCGAGCTACCATTTTGACTGGGCCTCCCGATAGCGAGCACCATGCCCCCCTTCCCCCCTGCACCACAAATCCTGCCCCTCCAGCTGCCATACTAACTCCCACCACCATGGGAATTATGGGTTGCCACAAAATGCACACAGTAGGGTAACCCAACACCCCAAACCAGCCCCCCCCCCATCAGACACCCAACAGAAAACTCTGCCTTCAGACTCTTCACCAGACCCCCCCATCAGACCCCTAACAGATCTCCAACAGAGACCACCCATCATACCCCTCTATCAGACCCCCAAAAGACATCGCCATCAGAGACACCGATATCAGAGACTCCCATCTCAGAGACTCCCAAACTAGAGACCCCATATTGCAGACCCCCATCGGACCTCACCATCAGACCTCTCCATCAAACCCCCATATCAAATGCCCCCCACCAGAGACACCCATATCAGAGACTTCCATATCAGAGACACACCATCAGAGAACTGCCCACACCCCTCCCCACCAGAGACCCACATATCAGACCTCCTTATCAATTACCCGCATATCGGAGATCCCCATATCAAAGACCACCCCCCCCCTCCCATCAGTCACCCCTGCTTGGAAGCTAATGAGCAGTGCAGGCAGAAACAGTGAAAAATTACTGCTTTTTCACTTATCAGCCCCTTACCCCTGCTGCCTCAGACAGAAGAGTTGGAAGGCAGCTGTTATTTCATAGAAAGCCATAACGCATCACAAAGCTTTAAACCCCCTCATATCATTTGATTGTGAGGCTTCTATTCACTTTGAAAGATAAATTGCTTTTAGTAGGCTGTAACTGACTGGGCAATCACTTCCAGATGCCTACAAGTCTGGTTGCTTATTTTTTTTTAGAATTATAGAATTTACAGTACAGAAGGAGGCCATTCGGCCCATTGAGTAAGCACCGGTTCCTGGAAAGAGCACCCTACCCAAGGTTAACACCTCCACCCTATCCCCACAACCCAGTAACCCCACCCAACACTAGGGGCAATCTTGGACACTAAGAGCAATTTGTCATGGCCAATCGACCTAACCTGCACATCTTTGGACTGTGGGAGGAAACCGGAGCACCTGGAGGAAACCCACGCACACACGGGGAGGATGTGCAGTCTCCACACAGACAGTGACCCAAGCCAGAATCGAACCTGGGACCCTGGAGCTGTGAAGCGATTGTGCTATCCACAATGCTACCGTGCTGCCCTTCACACTTGAATGTATCACAAGTGCCCTGCTGTGAAGCTAACCACAATGTTTATAAACATCTCGGAGATAAGTGCTTTCACTCCCACTTTTTCTCGGCAGAAAGCACTTAACTTCTTTGAATGTGGTGAGGACCTGTCAGGCATAGCTAGGTGTTTATAAACACTGTGGTTAACATTAAAGCAAGTACTTGAAATGCATTCAACCATGATGGGAAATTAAAATAAACAATCCAGAGCTATTATCCTGTCAGTTACAGCCTACTAAAAGCTATTTCTCTTTCAAAGTGAATAGAAGCTTCGCAGGTCAAAGAATTTGAGGGGGTTTAAACTACAGTTAGTATTGCAGAGTTCAGATAATGCACAGCACTAAAATAAGGATAGATGAGGAGATCTGGATCTCAATATTTAGCAAGGGGATTACTATCTAGCGCATAATAAAAAAAATCAAGAATACATAAGGATGTAGAATGGGGGGAAACTCAAAGGTGATTAAAGAATGGGGGGCAATTCATAGGTGATTATTTCATTGTTATGGAAGGAAGGGTTTCAGTCATTAACATGTGGGAGCAGGAGGAGCTGCAGTGTATGTTCTCAAAGTTGGAAGAAGTTCAGTGAAGCGCACCACAATTTCCATGGTAACAATTTTGCCCTTACTCCTTGCTTACACCTGCGCTACCCCAAACTCATGACTCCCAAGATTCCCCTTCCCCCATAATCCTACATTCTCTGAGAAGATCCAGGTCCCTTTTAAATGAATTGAAAGTTTAGTCTCAACGACCAACTTAGACAGTTAATTCCAGACACCTACCACCCAGTGGGTGAAAAAGATTTTCCTCATATCCCCTCTAATCCTTCTACCCATCACCATAAATTCATGCCTCCTGGTCATTGTCCCCTCAGCTAGGGGAAACTAGTCTTTCCTGTCTACCCTGTGTTGGCCCCTCATGATTTTATTCATCAATTAAGTCACCCCTTAGCCTCTTCCATTCTAAGGAAAACTATTCTACCCTATCCAATCTCTCCTCAGATCTGCAATTTTTAAGCCATGGCAACATTCATGTAAATCTCCACTGCACTCTCTCCAGAGCAATTGCATTTTTCCTGTCATGTGGTGACGGGAACTGTCCACTAAACTCCAGCTGTGGCCTACTGAGCCCTGTGGAACACGAGTGGAAACTGTTTTTCAATTGCAAAAACATTCATCAATCATTACCCTTGATTTCAAAGTGTCAGTTTATCCTGTCTCTCAGGATTGCTTTCAATAATTCTCCCACCACTGAAGCCAGACTGACAGGCCTATAGTTTTCTGGCCTATCCCTCGCATCCTTTTTCAGTAATGGTACAATGTTCACCGGTATCTCACCGGTGTCTAGTGAGGATTGGAAAATGATCCTCAAAGCATCTGTTATTTCCAATCTGGCTTCCTTCAACAGCCTGGGATACAATCCATCTGATCCTGGTGACTTATCCACTTTCAGGGATACCAGCCCCTTCAGCAATTCCTCTCTTGCTATGCTTATTGTATCTGACATTTCACACTCCTTTTTAAGGGGAATGTCTGTATTATCCCTCTCCTTGGTGAAGACAGAGATGAAGTACTCATTGAGATTCCTTTCCTTGGATTGTCACCTTCCCATGGTGGAGAGGGTTGAACATTCTGTTGACCCTGAGAGCAATGCAATCGGTAGTCTTAGCTTCTGGCAGGATCACCCATGACGGTAAGGTCGGAGGGGAGGACCTAGACAAAGTGCAATTCAAAACAAGTCCTCAGTAGTGATTCAGGGGGAAGATACCTGTGAGGTATCAATAGCTGTGATGATGGATGAAGGTTGCAGCAGGAGGGAGATCCCCGGTCGTCGAGGTTCTCTTGCCACAGGAAATGGACCTACCCTCCTATCAAGGAGCAAGTGTGTGCTGATATGCAATGGCATACCCACATTAAAAAATGTCCCAGTGTCGACCGAGAGGAAACCAGCACAACACCCACACAGACATTCCCTGTATGAATGAAAGTAGTGAGTTGGCAAGAGGTGATGGGGACAGGACCATGAGACCTGGGCAGGGATGTAGAATACTCTGGTTAGGGGTTAAAATCACTCCATGTGACACCAGTTTGCACATTGACATCAAATTCCTGTGTGTGAAATTGTAACAAAGTTGTTCACACCTTTCATTTAAACTGTTAACCTGCAGAATGAATGAAATTATAGAGATGAATAGTAACTCCATACAGAAAATGCTGGAAAATCTCAGCAGGTCTGGGAGCATCTGTAGGGAGAGAAAAGAGCGAACGTTTCGAGTCCAAATGACCGTTTGCCAAACCTAAAAAACAGAGAGTGGGAAATATTTACACTGTGGAGTGAGAATGAAAGATGAGTCATAGCCACAGAAACCCAGGGAAACGGGGTGCTAATAGTCACAGAAACCACGGGGAAAGAGTATTAATGGCAGTCCCCAGAGAGAACAAAAGGTGTGAGAGCCCAAACAGCAGAGACACTACATCAGCCTCCCCAAACAGGCGGAATGTGGCGACTAGGGGCTTTTCACAGTAACTTCATTTGAAGCCTCCTTGCGACAATAAGCGAATTTCATTTCATTTTCATTTCATCAGAGGGTAAACTATGAGAGATGTAGATGTGGGGGGTGGGGAAGGAGGAAGCAAAGGGGAGAAAGGGTAAGAAAAGGTGGATAAGATAGAAAGACAAGAGAGAAGGAAATGGTAAAAAACAGTTAAAATGAAATGGGATGAAAACAAATGGGTCGAGGTGGGGTAGAGCTGATCATCTGAAGTTGTTGAATTCAATGTTGAGACCGCAAGGCTGTTGTGTGCCTAACCGGAAGATGAGATGTTGTTCCTCCAGTTTGTGTTGCGCCTCACTGGAACGTTGCAGCAGGCCAAGAACAGACATGTGGGCATGGGAGCAGGGTCTTGTGTTAAAATGGCAAGCAAACGGGACAGTCAGGGTCCTGAATGCACACATACCGAAGGTGCTCAGTAAAACAATCACCCAGTCTGCCTTTGGTCTCTTCGATATAGATTGAGAGCAGCGAATGCAATAGACCAGATTGAAAGAAATGCAATTGAAATGTTGCTTAACCTGGAATGAGTGTTTTGGGCCTGGATGTTAAGCATGGAAGAGGTAACGGGGCAAGTGTTACACCTTCTGCGATTGCATGGGAAGGTGCCATGGGTGATGGGAGAGGTACTGGGTATGGTGGAGGAGTGGACTAGATTATCTCGGAGGGAATGGTCTCTGCGGAATGCTGACAGAGGGAGTGAAGGGAAGATGTGTTTGGTGGTGGCATCACGCTGGAGTTGGCGAAAATGGCGGAGGATTATGCTTTGCATATGGAGGCTGGTGGGAGAAATTTGAGAACACGGGGGACTCTATCCTTGTTCTGGGAGGAAAGGGTGGGGGCAAGGGTAGTGGCCCGGGAGATGGACCGCACATTGTTGAGGGGCCTGTCAACAACTGTAGGTGGGAAATCATGGTTGAGGACGAAGGAACAGCACGGTAGCATTGTGGTTAGCACAATTGCTTCACAGCTCCAGGGTCCCAGGTTCGATTCCCAGCTTGGGTCACTGTCTGTGTGGAGTCTGCACGTTCTCCCCGTGTGTGCGTGGGTTTCCTCCGGGTGCTCCGGTTTCCTCCCACAGTCCAAAGATGTGCAGGTTAGGTGGATTGGCCATGCTAGATGCCCTTAGTGTCCAAGATTTCCCTTAGTGTTGGGTGGGGTTGCTGGGTTATGGGGATGGGGTGGAGGTGTGGGCTTGGGTAGGGTGCTCTTTGCAAGAGCCAGTGCAGGCTGGATGGGCCGAATGGCTTCCTTCTGCACTGTAAATTACATGATGATTTTCTAAGCACCATTTTGGAAGGTGGCATCATGGGAACAAATGTGACGGAGGTGAAGGAGCTGAGAGAAAGGGATGGATTCCTTACAGGGTGCAGGGTGCGAAAAGCTGTAGTTCAGATAGCTGTGGGAGTCAGTGAACTTGTGCATATTAGTAGATAGTCTATTGCCGGAAATGGAGACAGAAAGATCAAAGAAGGAAAGGGGAGTGTCTGAGATGGACCAGGTGAAAGTGATGGAGGGTGGAAACTGGAAACAAAGTTGATGAATTCTTCCAGGTCCGGTTGAGAGCATGAAGCGGCTGCAAAATAGTCATCAATGTATCAGTAAAGGAGTTGTGGGAGGGGACCCGGGTAGGCCTGGAACAAGGAATGTTCCACATACCCCATAAAAAGGCAAACGTAGCTAGGACCCATGCAGGTACCATTGCTACAACTTTGATTTGGAGAAAATGGGATGAGTTAATGGATAAGAACGGGTTCAGCCAGGCGGAGGAGAGTGGTGGTGGATGGGAATTGTCCGAGCATCTTTTCGAGAAAGAAGTGAAGAGCTCTCATGCCATCCTGGTGTGGGATGGTGGTGTAGAGTGATTGCACATCCATGGTGAATAGGATGCTGTTTGGGCCCTCGAGCTGGAAGCAGTCAATATGATGCAGGGTATCAGAGGAATCCGGGATGTAGGTGGGGAGGGAATGGACCAGAGGAGTGAGGATGGAGTCAAGATAAGAGAAAATACGTTCGGTGGGGCAGGAACATGCTGACACAATGGGCTTGCTGGGACAGTCCTTTTTGTGGATTTTGGGAAGTAGGTAAAAGCTGACTGTCCGGGGTTGGGAGACTATGAATTTGGAAGCCGTAGGGGGAAGGCATCCGGAGGAAATGAGATCGCTAACGGTGTTGGAGATAATGACTTGATGTTCAATGGTCTGGTCGTGGTCCAGGGGGAGGTAGGAGGAAGTACCTGAGAGTTGGTGCTCAGCCTCTGCGAGGTGGAGGTCAGTATGCCAGACAACAACAGCACCCACTTTATCAGCAGGTTTGATTTTGATTTGATTTGACTTATTATTGTCACATGTATTGGTATACAGTGAAAAGTATTGTTTCTTGCATGCTGTACAAACAATGCATACCGTACACAGGGAAGGAAGGAGAGACTGCAGAACATAATGTTACAGTTACACCAAGGTGTAGAGAAAAGATCAACTTAATTGTTTGATGACAAAGTCGGGGTTAGACCTGAGGGAATGAAGAACAGAAAGTTCAGAAGGAGAGAGGTTGGAATGGGTGAGGGGGGTAGAAAAATTAAGACGGCCAATGTCCCGTTGACAGTTCTTAATGAAAAGATCGAGGGCAGGTAATGTCCCGGCGGGGGTGTCCACTTGGAGGCAGAATGTTGGAGGCACATGAAAGGATCAGAGGAACGGGGGGGCGGACTCTTACCCAAAGAAGTGGGCACGGAGACGAAGGCAACGAAAGAAGAGTTGAACATCATGTTGAGCCCGGAATTCATTGAGGTGGGGACATAAGAGTACAAAAATGAGTCCTTTGCTGAGAACAGCACGCTCATCCTCAGAGAGGAGAAGGTCGGAGAGTATGGTGAACACGTGCCAAGGACTGGGGCTGGGAGAATTGTGGTATGAGGGACTGGGACTGGGGAAGGGCCAAGGATGGGCAGTGGTATTGATAAGTTTTTTGAAGCTTGCGTTACTTAACATCTGCAAGAACAGGAAAAGTTTCTTGATGAGGCATCGAATGATGCAAAGGATGAAATGAAACTGGGGACAGCTTTGAGAGAGAGTAAACGGTACTGCTGGAGAGAGATGTTGAGTGTCTTCATGTGGCGGCTCATGGCACTGAGTGTGGCCTTCAGGATGTGGCGAGAGCAGCAGTTGGAAGAATGTTGTGTATCCTAGACATACCTGTAATTCTGGAGGCTACATGACCCATTTGTTTTCACCCCATTTAATTTTAATTGTCTTTTACCATTTCTTTCTCTCTTGTCTTTCTTTATATAGTTAACCCCCTCCCCATCTTATCCACTTTTTCTTACCCTTTCTCCCTTTGCTTCCCCCCCCAAATCTACATTTGTCACAGTTTACCCTCTTATGTTATTTTCTCTGCTGTTTGGCCTCTCACACCTTTTGTTCTCTCTGTGGACTGCCATCCCTCGTAGTTTCTGTGGCTAGTAGCACCCCGTTTCCCTGGGTTTCTGTGGCTATGGCTCAACTTTCACTCTCACCCCACAGTGTAAATATTTCCCACTCTCTTTGTCTTTTAGATTTGACAAACAGTCACCTGGACTCGAAACGTTCACTCTTTTCTCTCCCTACAGATGCTGCCAGACCTGCTGCGATTTTGCAGCATTTTCTCTTTGGTTTCAGATTCCAGCACCTGCAGTAATTTGCTTTTATTAATTGTAACTCCATGATGAACTGACAATTTCTTCATCAGGAAGAATTTAATAATAATAACCGCTTATTGTCACAAGTAAGCTTCAATGAAGTTGCTGTGAAAAGCCCGTAGTCGCCACATTCCGACACCTGTTCGAGGAGGCTGTTACAGGAATTGAACCCGCGCTGGTGCCTTGTTCTGCATTACAAGCCAGCTGTTTAGCCTACTGTGCCAAACCAGCCCCTATTTGCTCTCTTATTTGGAGCTGATGTCCTGTTGATTGAAGGTTATTGCGGGATGCGAGCTGGTGGCTGGCCCAAAAAGGGTTATGGTTGATTGGCAGGGGAGGGGGGGGCTGCCCCCCTGACCAAACTGGTCACATTGCTAAGAGACAAAGGTTAATACAGAGCCCAAAACTGTAACAGCTGAGAGCAGCAGACACATGAAAACTGAGGGGAAACCAAAACATTCAACATTGAACAAAGGACAAAGTGTAATTGTTGCTCTTCACTGTGTTGCTGTTTGAACTCACATCAGACTCAGGGATCTCATTTCACATTTTGTTGATGGTGATTCTTCATGTTATATCTTGTCAGCGTTGTTGTTGTTGTGTGTCTTGGTGTTGCATTGCATTCAGTTCCGGCTTCCTTCATCTGTTCAGTTTTATGATATGGTTTAAATCATAGCCTTGTTACAGCGCTTGACTTTGTAGCTTGCTGAATCACAATGCAAAAGCGCTGTTTCCAGTGACACATTGGATTTGATGTGGCGCTCACTCACACCTCATCACACTTTGCCCTCGTGTCATTTATTATGCCAGCTCAAATTGCAGTATTGCACTGTATGGCTTGTTGATGGATCCTATTTTGTAGTAAGCAGAGTTGAATTGCTTTGCAGCAAATGTTTCACTCTGTCACCCCTTTGATGCCATCTCATATTGCTGGGTCTCATGTCTGTAGGAGCAGTTCCTCGAGAAGAAGAGTTTTAAAAAGCATTTTTGCCTTGTTTGTGTCATCTAAACACCAGCATGGAGCGCATGTAAACAGATACAATGTATTGTACCTGTAGGAAATTGTTTAGGAGCTAGGAGACAAGGGGCAAAATTCTCAATTTCTGAGATTAATAATAATAATAACAACAATATTTATTAGTGTCACAAGTAGGCTTACATTAACACTGCAATGAAGTTACTGTGAAAAGCCCCCAATCGCCACACTCCGATGCCTATTCGGGTACACAGAGGGAGAATTCAGAATGTCCAATTCACCTAATAAGCACGTATTTCGGGACCTGTGGGAGAAAACGGGAGCATCGGAGGAAACCCACGCAGAGCGCCAACGCAGTATTTATGGACTTTCACAACAGCAAAACCGGTGCTACACCTGGACCGATTCCGCCACTGTTAAGGAGCTAGCACCGGCGTCACATGGAACACATTCGATTCCAATGGAAAACAGTAAGAAGTCTTACAACACCAGGTTAAAGTCCAACAGGTTTGTTTCAAACACGAGCTTTCGGAGCACGGCTCCTTCTTCAGGTGAATGGGAAAGGCTTGTTCCAGAAATGTTTATATAGACACAGTCAGAGATGCCCCGGAATGCGAGCACCTGCAGGCAATCAAATCATCAAAGATGCAGAGAGAGAGGTAACTCCAGGTTAAAGAGGTGTGAATTGTCCCAAGCCAGTTCAGTCGGTAGGCCTCTGCAAGTCCAGGCTTGTTGGTGGGGGCCGAATGTAATGCGACATGAATCCCAGATCCCGGTTGAGTCCGCATTCATGCGTGCGGAACTTAGCTATAAGTTTTTGCTCAGCAATTTTGCGTTGTCGCGTCTCCTGAAGGCCTCCTTGTAGAATGCTGACCCGGAGATCAGAGGCTGAATGTCCTTGACTGCTGAAGTGTTCCCCAACTGGAAGGGAACAGTCCTGCCTGTTGATAGTCGCACGATGCCCGTTTATTCGTTGTCGCAGTGTCTGCATGGTCTCGCCAATGTACCACGCTTCGGGACATCCTTTCCTGCAGCGTATGAGGTAGACTACATTGGTCGAGTCGCACGAGTATGCGCCGCGTACCTGGTGGGTGGTGGACTGTTCCCTTCCAGTTGGGGAACACTTCAGCAGTCAAGGACATTCAGCCTCTGATCTCCGGGTCAGCATTCTACAAGGAGGCCTTCAGGAGACGCGACAACGCAAAATTGCTGAGCAAAAACTTATAGCTAAGTTCCGCACGCATGAATGCGGACTCAACCGGGATCTGGGATTCATGTCGCATTACATTCGGCCCCCACCAACAAGCCTGGACTTGCAGAGGCCTACCGACTGAACTGGCTTGGGACAATTCACACCTCTTTAACCTGGAGTTACCTCTCTCTCTGCATCTTTGATGATTTGATTGCCTGCAGGTGCTCGCATTCCGGGGCATCTCTGACTGTGTCTATATAAACATTTCTGGAACAAGCCTTTCCCATTCACCTGAAGAAGGAGCCGTGCTCCGAAAGCTCGTGTTTGAAACAAACCTGTTGGACTTTAACCTGGTGTTGTAAGACTTCTTACTGTGCTCACCCCAGTCCAACGCCGGCATCTCCACATAATGGAAAACAGTGCATCTTATTGTCTCATTGTTGTTTGCACAATGATGGACTGCAAGCGGCGGGGAGGGGAATCAGTGGGGGGCAGGAGTTGTCAGGCTAGCTGGATGAGCTAGTTCACAGGAGCGCAGTGGGGGTGAAGTAGGTGGTTAGAGTTTTAGAGGGGGGGTGGGATTGTTGTTTTGTTTAGGGAGGGGGGACTGTTCATGGGGGTGGGGCAATTGAAGTGCAAGAACAGTGGAGTTGGTGACGGTGGACGACTGAGGGAGGGCCTGGCGAGTTGCAGGATGCGAGCTGGTGGCTGGCACAAGAAGGGTTATGGTTGATTGGCGGGGGGGGGGGGGGGGGGGGGGGGTGCTCCCCGACCACACTGGTCGCATGGAATTGTGAGGGAGCTGAATGGGCCAGTCAAGCAGTCACGCGTGTGCGTTCATGTGAAGAGTTCAGAACATAGAACATACAGTGCAGAAGGAGGCCATTCGGCCCATTGAGTCTGCATCGAACTATTAAGCCCTCACTTCCACCCTATCCCTGTAACCCAATAACCGCTCCTAACCTTTTTTGGTTATTAAGGGCAAAATATCATGGCCAATCTACCTAACCTGCACGTCTTTGGACTGTGGGAGGAAACCGGAGCACCCGGAGGAAACCCACGCAGACACAGGGAGAACGTGCAGACTCCGCACTGACAGGGGCCCAGCAGGGAATCAAACCTGGGACCCTGGCACTGTGAAGCCACAGTGCTATCCACTTGTTGCTGCCGGATGTGGCATTTCTACAGGAATCGCATTTGAAGATTGAGGACCCGATTAGGCTGAGGAAGGGGTGGGTTGGACAGGTTTTTTTTCGAGGTTGGATCACCAGCTGCACTGGGTGGACCTGCAAGTGGACTGGGGGAAGGGCACTGGAGATGCTGATAAATAAGTGGGGAGCTTATTCCTGAGCCGAGATTGGACTGGTCGAGTCCGCGGTTGGGGAAGGTGTCGGTGATGGCGAAAGAGCTAAAGGGAGCACAGGGGGGGGCCTGTGGAGGTTTGGGAGGCCGAGGGTAAAGGAATTTTTATACTTCTCCCATGTGCTCAGCATGTATTGATGGATCGATTACTTTATTGTGGATAAGACTCACTGTGGTGGGTGGGTGGGGGGGGGGGTTCGACTCAGGGCACTCTGCGATTGTGGTTTCTGACCACGTGCTGCACTAAGTGGACTTGCAAGTGGACCCGGGGGGGGGGGGGGGGGGGGGGGGCAGTGCCCGCACTGGAGATTAGATATTGTATTGTGAGCAGAAGAGGAGGTGTGCGAGTGGGTGAGGGCTGCCATTTGGGGGTATGTGTAGCTGAATGACACGGGGTAGGTATCGGTTGCCCTGCTCGCACTCCACCATTGTGCAAACAACAAAAAGACTATAAAGAAGAAAAAGAGGTGCACTCACCCTCCACCGTCCACGGGCCTTCCACCAAAGCACCCCATGAAAGAGCTAAACAGCCCCAAAGAAAAGTTCTACCCTGGCCATCAGCCAAGACAAAAGAACCCAGCATCATACAGCAAAAGAGGGGCAGAGAGAACTAACACCATCTCACATTCCCTCCAAAGTTCAATGTCCTCCCTCTCCTGCCATTCATTGTCTCTCAAGAACTCCATTGCCTCCTGCAAAGTAGTAGTCACAGCCATTGTGGCTCACCCAAAGGCGGGCTGGGTACAGCATCCAGAACTTCACTCCCTTTTTAAAGAGGGCAGCATTGTCCTGCTTGAATCTGGCTCTCCTCTTTGCCAGTTCCGCACCCAGATCTTGATATGCCCAAAGCTTGTTGGCAGTGATATCAATTCAGGCGCACAGGAGAATGGAGCAGACAGAGATGGCTAAGGCTGGTGAAGGAGATCCTGCGGGTAGATGGGAGATGTTTGGAAGCCCCAGAGGCAGGCTTATTGAAGGGGCGGGAGAAGTTTGGGTTGGTGTCCACGGGGAAGGCGGTGGGAGAGTTAACGAGAGCCAGGGGGGCAGCGTATGAATATGGAGAGTAGACAAGCAGGATGTTGGCTCACCAGTTTAGGAAGCAGGAGGCGGCAGGGGAGATTTAAAAAGATGAAGGATGGAAGGGTGGTCCTGGACCCGGTGGGGGTGAATGGTGTAATGTTCCCTGTATGCATGGATGGTGAGGTCTTTGTAGTTGAAGTGATCAGAGAGCATACGGCTTTGGAAATGGACAAAACTATTTATTAATGAAATAAAACATGAAAGGATTTCTGTGATGTCTACTAAGATTACAGTTGGATATGATGGCTGAGTACAAACAACTATGATTAACTATTATTAATTAGTGTTGACTCAGGAGCTGCTGGATCTGTGACTGCACTCTGTGCCTGCTGTCCAGCTTCGGTCACTCTGTGCTGTCCAGGAGAATACTCCTCCCACATGTGGGTGTCTTCCAGTGACCTTCTCCGACAGTCATGCCACCTGTGGCCGGATGCTAGAATAATAATCTGTAATGAACTCCAATTGGCTTTAATGGTTGGCCAATTGGAGTATGAGCTCCCTCAATGATAGCTCATTGAGGGGGCCCATATAATCACCTGTGTAGGCTTTGTGAGCCAGTCTTAGGTTGACTGGACTGCTAGCAGCACTGTTTGTAGCTGCTCCTATAATATCGTTATTGTAAATAAATATTGGTGTGGTGACGGAACTCCTGCCTCCCGTGGATTACTACATAATCTATACATACAGGCACTAATGGTTACCCATGGTTTGGTCTGCTCAGACGAGGAGGAGCCTAACAGACATCTACAGACACTGAAAATGCCCTCGTACGAACGGGATGTGGCGCTTGACTCATCGATCGACAGTTCCAACGCGCCACAGCAAAAAACACTCCGAACTCCTCAGAAGCCAAACACGGGACACAACCGACAAAGTTATCTTCGTCGTCCAGTATTTCCCCAGAGTGGAGAAACTACGACATCTTCTTCGCAGCCTTCAACACGTCATCGATGAAGGCGAGCATCTTGCCAAGGTCATCCCCACACCCGCACTACTTGCCTTCAAACAACCGCGCAACCTCAAGCAAACCATTGTTTGCAGCAAACTACCCAGCCTTCAGAACAATGACCACGACACCTCACAACCCTGCCAGGGCAATCTCTGCAAGACATGCCAGATCATCAACATGGATACCACCATTACAAGTGAGAACACTGCCCACCAGGTGCGTGGTACATACTCAAGCAACTCGGTCAACATTGTCTACCTCATACTCTGCAGGAAATGATGTCCCGAAGCGTGGTACATTGGCAAGACCATGCAGACGCTACGACAACGGATGAACGGACATCGCACAACAATCGCCAGGCAGGAATGTTCCCTTCCAGTCGGGATACACTTCAGCAGTCAAGGGCGTTCAGCCTCTGATCTCCGGGTAAGCGTTCTCCAAGACGGCCTTGAGGACGCGTGACAAAGCAGAATCACCAAACGGAAACATATAGCCAAGTTCCGCACACATGAGTACCCCCTCAACTGGGACCTTGGATTCATGTTGCATTACATTCACCACCCACCCCACCATCTGGCCTGGGCTTGCAAAATCCTTCCAACTGTCCTGGCTTGAGACAATTCACACCTCTTTAACCTGTGATTATGCCTCTCTCCAGTTGTTCCGTCTGGACCTGTAAAGGCTTAATTACCTGCAAAGGCTCACATTCAAAGTATTGTCGTGCATCTTTGACTTTGGCTGTACATGAGTTTTTGGAACCCACCTCTTCATTCATCTGAGGAAGGAGCAGTGCTCCGAAAGCTAGTGATTTGAAACAGACCTGTTGGACTTTAACCTGGTGTTGTAAGACTGCTTACTGTGCTCACCTCAGTCCAACGCTGGCATCTCCACATCAAATTTACAGCAAGACATCCCTGCTCCTGTACTCGAATCACCTCATTATGAAACCAAGCATATCATTTGCCTTCTTTACCGCTTGCTGCACCTGCATGCTTACCTTCAGCAAATGGTGTACGTGGACATCCAGGTCTCATTGCACATTCCCCTCTCCTAAATTATGGCCACTCAGATAATAGTCTGCCTTCCCGTTTTTGCTACCAAAGTGAGTAACCTCACATTTATCCAAATTATACTGCATCTGCCATTCATTACTCAACTTGTCCAAATCACACTGAAGGATCTCTGCATCCTCCTCACAGTTCGCCCTCCCACCCAACTTTGTGTCATCTGCTAATTTGGAGATTTTACATTTCATTCCCTCATCTAAATAATTAATATATATTGTGTAATAGCTGAGGTCCCAGCATGGTTCCTGCGGTACCCCACTCGTCACTCCTGCGATTTGGAAAAAGACCTGTTAATTGCTACTCTTTCTTTCCTGTCTGCCAACCTGTTTTCTATCCATCTCAATACACACTAATCCCATGCGCTTTAATTTTACACTCTCTTCTGCGGAACTTTGTCAAAAGCTTCCTGAAAATCCAAATAAACCACATCTACTGACTTCCCCTCATCAACTCTACTAGTTTATCCTCGAAGAATTCCAGAAGTCAAGCATCGATTCTCTTTCATAAATCCATGCTGACTCTATCTGATCCTGACACTGTTTTCTAAGTTCCCTGCAATAAAATCTTTGATAATGGATTCAAGAATTTGCTCCTATACTGACGTCAGGAGAAGGGGCCTATAATTCCCTGTTTTCTATTTACCTCCCTTTTTAAATAGTGGGGTTAAATTAGCCACCCTTCAATCTGTAAGAACTGTTCCTGAGTCGATAGAATCCTGGAAGATGACCACCAATACATCCATTATTTCTAGAGCCACTTCCTTAAGCATTCTGGGTAGTCCTGTCAAGCTAGACATTGATTTCCTCACCTGAGCCAACACTTTGAGAAAAAAAACAGAAAATTCCGTCGATAGTCTATAAAATAGGGCCAGATCCTTTTGGAGTGAAATTAGGAAACACTTCTACATTCTGCAAGGATCCTCCTATTAATCCCTGTTTGACCCTTGATAATTCCGTTTATTTTCTTTCTTTTTCTTTTATAATTTTTGTAACCAGACAATTACCTTTGCCTTTAAGATGGGCTTCACCTGTAATTTAAAAACAAAACGAACCTCCAGCAGGCTGTGCTATTGCTCTGGTATTGGTGATGACTCGTCTTGATGGACTTAACTGTCGGCCAATGTGCTGTTATTTTGCAGGGCTCTCAGCGGATAGTCTATGCTGATTGGTGTTGATTGTCCTGGAATGTTCTGCCAAGGATAGAAAGGTTTTATGTGTTTTTTTAGTTTAGTTTCATTTTGAACAGAAGCTGGATGGTCAGAGTTCTGATTTCTCTCTCTCACCTGATGGATTCTTTCTGAAGGTCCAGAGTAAAGACCTTCCTCTCTGCACAGCCATATTCAGCTGCAAAGAAAATCCAGTCCAGCACCAGCTGCAGGAGGATCAGTAGTTTAACAACCCTTTTTAAATCTTGTGCAGGGAACTCTGTTCTATCTCAGAACAGCTGTTAGACATCCTGGTGTTGGAAGCAAATAGGAATTACACAGACCTGAGACAGTTCTTTTGAGTGAAGGCCCAGATAAATACAAATTAAAGTGACTCCCTACAGGGAATCCTGCAGCTTGGGAGTTCAGACTGAAGGTTTTGTCCAGAAGATCCATGTTACCCATCGAACTAGTGGCTCTCAATCGCTCTATGCGCTGGAAGGACAGTCTTCTGCTGCAACAATTTCATTATCTGAAGCAAGGGCACTCATATTCCATTTCATATTGATCCTTTTTATTTTTCCCCTCACCTTCCCTCTGCGTGTAAATGTCTTGTGTGTAGTTGGGTAGAGAGTGGGACGGTAAAAGGGGGACTATCGATTGATTGATTTATTGTCATATGTACCAAAGTACAGTGAAAAGTATTTTTCTGCAGCCAAGGGAACGTACACAGTACGTACATAGTAGACAAAAAGAATAATCTACAGAGTAAATGAACAAATAGTACATTGACAAATAGTAATTGGTTACAATGTGGAACAAGGGCCAAACAAAGTAAATAATTGAGCAAGAGCCGCATTGAGCATCATGAATAGTGTTCTTACAGGGAACAGATCAGTCTGAGGGAGAGCCATTGAAGAGTTTAGTAACTGTGGGGAAGAAGCTGTTCCTGTGACTGGATGTGTGGGTCTTCAGATTTCTGTATCTTCTGCCTAATGGAAGGGTCTGGAAGACGGCAAAGCCTGGGTGGGAGGGGTCTCTGACAATGCTGTCTGCCTTCCTGAGGCAGCAGGAGATGTAGACAGATCAATGGGAGGGTGGCAAGCTTATGTGGTGCGATTGGCTGAGTTCACCTCACTCTTGGGCCGAGCAGTTCCCATACCAAGCTGTTATGCAGCCGGATAGGATGCTCTCTGTGGAACATCTGTAGAGAGTCGATGCAGACATGCTGAGTTTCATTAGCTTTTGTAGGAAGTAGAAACGTTGTTGGGCTTTCTTGAATGTTGCATCAACGTGAGTTAGGGTTAGGGTTAGACTGTTGGTGATGGGTACCCCCAGGAACTTAAAGATATCGACCATCTCCAGTTTGGAGCCATTGATGTAGACAGTATTTGGGGGTGGGGTGGGGGGGGGGGGGGGGGGGGGGGGGGGGCTGGTGGACTCGTGCTACGCTTCCCGAAGTTGATAATCAGTTCCTTGGTCTTGCCGACATTTGGAGAGAGGCTGTTTTCTCTACACCATGCAACCAAATGATCTATCTCCCTTTTATTGGTCGTTGCTTGAGATATGACCCACCAGTCATATCATCCACAAACTTATTGATCGAATTGGAGTTAAATCTTGCCACACAGTCGTGTGTGTAGGGAGTACAGTAGAGGACTAAACACACATCCTTGCAGGGCCCCAGTGTTAAGGACTATTGTGGAGGAGATGCTGTTACCTATCCTGCCAGTTTGAGGTCTGTTGGTGATGAAGTCAACGATCCAGCTGCACAAGAGGGATCAAGTCCAAGATTGCAGAGTTTGGTTATTAATCTTGGCGGGATAATGGTGTTGAAGGCGGAGCTGTGGTCTAGGAACAGCAGTGTGACTTAGGTGTCTTTGGTGTCAAGGTGTTCGAGGATTGATTGTAGGGCCAGGGAGATAGCATCTGCTGTGGACCGATTGAGGCGTAGTTGAGCAGTAGATTAGCTGGTCGTTATTCTAGTATTAATGCACATCTTGGGACTCGATTCTCCGAACCCCGCGCCAAAATCACTTTTGGAGATGGGGTGGAGAATCCCTGATGACGGCAAAATCTGGGGTGGCGCGCTTTCGCGATGCTGCACCCTCTGAAATGGCCACCAAACGGGGGCTGGTTTGGCTCACCAGGCTAAATCGCTGGCTTTTAAAGCAGACCAAGCAGGCCAGCAGCACGGTTCGATTCCCGTACCAGCCTCCCCGGACAGGCGCCGGAATGTGGCGACTAGGGGCTTTT
This sequence comes from Scyliorhinus canicula, assembly GCF_902713615.1. Taxonomy (NCBI): domain Eukaryota; kingdom Metazoa; phylum Chordata; class Chondrichthyes; order Carcharhiniformes; family Scyliorhinidae; genus Scyliorhinus; species Scyliorhinus canicula. The sequence continues at coordinate 83,025,769 of NC_052163.1, forward strand.
CACAGTAACTTCATTGAAGCTTACTTGTGACAATAAGCAATTTTCATTTTCATTTTCAAACATTAGCTGAGCCCGCCAGCGATGCTTCGTGCCTGACCGGCCAAGTTCCTGACGGCGTGGGCCGCGTGTGGTCTCACCCTTCGGGAGCTCAGTATGGCGGATGCGGACTCAGCTGGGCACCACCTCAGTCAGGGGAGGGCTGATCCGCGGCCAGGGGGGTCATATTCGGGGCTGGGGGCACCGTGGTTGGGCAGTACAGGGCATGCGAGCCAGCCGAAAGGGGGTGGAACTATTTCGCGGGCTGGGTCCTAAAGCAGAATCCACCAAGAAGTACGGCCACAGACCTGGAAACTCTCCAGGCCGTATCGGCAGCTAGAGCGGGAGCTGGTCCCCCCGCAAGAGGGAATCAGAGGCCGTTTAGCGCCAGTTCTCCTGCCGTAAAAATGCCACCATTTTCAAGCCTGTGTAAGGGCTTAGTCTCCAGAACGGAGAATCCAGCCCCTTATCTCTATTTGTTATAAATAAACAATTGTTGTGTTTCACTTACAAATCTGGTGCCTGTAAGTCATTGGAGCAGCCAAGGGCCATAAATCTCAGAAACGTTAAACAAATTATTGGTTAATTCACTTGTGTTGGGACTATGGGGCCTGTGGGGCTGGAACTGACTGTGCACTAGCCCAGGGTCCAATAACAATACAGAGAATGGGAGAAGTTTGCAACACTTTTCAACACAATTGACATGAGATAACAATACAGAGAATGGGAGAAGTTTGCAACACTTTTTACAACACAATTGACATGAGTTTCTGGATCAATTGATAATTTTAAATCGGAATTAATAGATCCCACCAGCTTTCCTGTCCACCAAAAACGGAGGCAGAAAGTCACAGCAAATATTTTGAATATTGTGTGGGTGATGTTGCGGCTGAATTCGCTATGAGTGCAAATACCAACATAGGGGCAAAATCTCGCAAGAATTGGAAAGTGAGATTTTCGACAACAAGTTTCTCACCAAAAAGAACAGGGTGGGATTCTGAGCGATGCCAAAATCACCCCCGTTTCCGACCAAATCAGGGACGGCGCCGCTTTCACGATTCTCCGCCCCCTCCAAATTGGCGTACTTTGTGAGTACGCCACGTGCCATATCGCTGGCCTCAGGGCGTTGCCTGAGGCCCACTCCCCGATGCTGTGCCCCCGACCGGCTGAGTTCCCAACAGCGTAGGTCTCTCATGGTCTCACCAGTCGGCAACTCTGCGGAGCAGCTGCGGACTCAGTCCAGCCCCGCTACAGTCGAGAGAGGGTCGATTTGCAGGCAGGGGGGACTTTGTCACGGGCTGGTGGCACTGTTGGGGGTGGTCATGGCTCGCGAGCCAGCCAAATGGGTGGGCACTATTTTGCAGGCTGGGTCCGCGCACGACGGGTGCCATGTTGCACGGCTAGGCCGCTGCAGGTCGCCGCCGTGCGCATTCGCCGCCATGGACCCAGCAATTTTCCGGGCCGTATCGGCAGCTAGAGCCGGGTGCTTTTCGCTGCTCAGATACTATCCTCCAGCCAAACAGAGGATCAATGGTTGTTTTGCGCCGAATTTTCAGGCGTTAAATGTCACTGTTCCCACACCGGCATGAGGGCATAGCCTCACAATCAGAGAATCCAGCCCCAGGAATCTCATTTCACATAAATTGTAATATAATTAGCGACTTCTCCACCATATGATCCCCCCACCTTTATAATTTGGCAGACTTACAACTGATTTTTAAAACGTGACTGATTTGAGGGGAACCTATTGGGGAGGCACGGGTAAGTATAGCCTCCAAGGGGGAAAGGGACATGCCCGGACAGTATCGAGGAGGACCCTCTGGGGAGCATTATTGGGGGAATTCACCTTATGTATGGGGGTGGGTGATTTGCCCCAATACCTGTTGTGGTGGGCAGGGTTCCCCTTAACTGTTGGGGGAGTGGGAGTGAGGTATTTTTTAGTGCAGATTGGAGCGCCCTTTAGAAATGTCATCCCAACCTCTGTGGAGCCAGAGTTTCTGACTCTCTCAGGCCCCACCCCTCCAGTGTGACAGCGTAATTCATGCCACCAGATTTGTTGTGCAGAGCACCATAGTATTGGGAGAGAAACCCCGGCTGTACAGCTGGAGAGCTGCATGACAGATTTCTCACCTTGGCCAGCACTCTGAACACAGAGTGCATTATTCCATTCACGGTAAAGGAATAGCTGGAGAAAGAGTAGGCCCGTTAAGGACCACAGTGGTCATTTGTGTGTGGAGCTGGAGGATATAGGTAGTGTTCGAAATTAATACTTTGTGTCAGTGTTCACTCATCAGAGGGACAGTGTGGGTATAGATATCAGGGAGAAGGACTGTAATAAAATTAAAGAGGTCAACATAGACAGAGAAGAGGTTCAGAGTCGCCTGGCAGGCTTAACAGTAGACAAATCTCCAAGGCCAGATGAAATGTCAACGTTGAGTGATACAAGGGAGGAAATAGCAGCGTCACTGGCAATAATTTTCAATTCCTCTCTGGTCAAAGGAGAAGGTGCTGAAGGACTGGAGGATAGTCAATGTGGTACCTTTATTCAAGAAGGAAGGAAGGGATAAACCAGGAAACTGCAAGCCAATCTGTGGTATTGTGTGAAGCAAATAATGGCATGATGGGAAAACTAGTCAAGTCTTCTTGGTTCAATTGAATTTAACCTAAGACACAGATACAGAATACACAGAGACAGCATGTCCTGAGAACTGGGTGACTCTGAGAGTCTAGATAAGGCTTGAACCTAGAAGTAGTCTCAATACATAACAAGCTGAACAACTGTCTCTTCCTGTACGTAAACAAATTTGTCCATTTCTTAAAACAAAGACAAGATAATGATATGAAACTCCATTCCCCTAAAGGTCAGCAAGGTGATGCCATTGTAACGATTATTACTTATGTTTTACTTTCGATCAAATTCCTGACCAAGTTGTATTCATGTTATCTTGATCCTATAATGTATAAGAATCGCCTTCTTTTCTGTAATATCGCAGACTTGGGACGGACTCAGCAGTTTGTATTTGACTGCCTTCCGACTTCAAAAGTCTCAGCCATTTACTGCTAGCAGTCAGTTCTAATTCGGAAATAAAGTTCAGTTTTGCTTACCTAATGAATCATACTTGTATTTCTCCATCACAGTCAAGACGCGGGGAAAATATAAAATACAACATTTGGCGCTGTGAGAAAAAATCCAATATCCTGAAGTGAGCTTCCATGAGGGACTGAGAAAAAGTGATCAAGGCCAAGACCGGAGTAAAGAGACAGACGCCGGCACAAGGTATGATTCACCTTGGTCTCTCTCTCTCTCGGATCTGTGCTGCGACCCCTCATCCCTGACGGAAGTAACTAAACAGGTGACGGCTCTCGAATCTAAATTTGACTGTGAGTACATTTTGTTTGTGTAATTAGCCGCAGGTCAGGGACGTTGTTGATCTCGTTTTTCATCCGCATCAGATTTATACAGGCTGTCAAAAATTTTTGGGGTCAGGGACCCTCTCAGTAATTTTTTCGGGTCAGGGACCCTGTCAGTAATTTTTGGGGTCAAGGTCCCTCCAATTTGATTTGGTACCAGAAATTTTGTTTGAGCGTTTTTTTGCCTGGGGCACATTTTACTCACATTATGCGACAAACTTTAGACAAAACTAGCAGCAACTCCCCTCTATTTTTCATGTGTTTGGAAACCCCTTCCCAAGAACGTAATATTCGAAGATTGGCTGCAGCGCTGCTTTAAACAATAAATTAGGTAACGATATCGGGCCACTAGGTTACACAGGGATCTTGGAACTTTGACAATAGCATTGATGCAGAAAAAAAAAGCAATCTGGAAAAAAAAATGCCGGTTTCAAATTGTTTAATTTTACAGTGGAAAAATACAGTCCACTTAACGCAACGAACAATCACAATGAGTTCGAGAGATAACGTCCGCAAAAGAGATATTAATGAGTGTGTGAACGGTAAATTGAAAAATTGGGAGACTTTAAAATTGTAATGTGAGCTTTGGGATAGAAAACAGTCAAAATGATAAAAAGCAATTCGGCAATAAGAAACCTCCTCTCACCAGACAAATAGGGCTAGCTCGTAAGATTATAGGAAAGGAGGATCCTCCCAGCTGCTCTGGCATGCCGATGTTCCCCTATTCAAGCGATACGGAAGACGAGGAGAATTTGAACCCTGTATCCCACCCTCATTTTGCGCTCCCCGATCTTACAATCCCACTTTCCCAAGTCCTGACTCCTGACTTCTGATCCCATTACCAATGAAACTCCTGCTAACGTATCCCCCTCAGCGACATGCACTCGGTCACAGACGCAAGCCGCAAATATCGAACAACCCTTCTCTACGGAAAACATGATAATTGACTAAAAGGTATTGATTAAAAGATCCACAATAAGGAAATTATAGAAGTGAAGTTAATGAGTTACCAATTTAGAAGCATGCTGGCAATAATGACTAAAATTTAACATTGCTTTTGAATGAAATTTAGTAGATCAGATGATGTTAACTAACTACTGCTTGGAATGTTGTACTGGCCTTATTATGATAACAAGTGGTTCTTCTAAAAGACAACAAAATGCGTACTCGAATTGTTTTTAAACTAATGGCAAAACATTCATATTTCCTCTTGCAAATGTTCCCAAAGTTGTTCAGTTCACACTATATCAGTTTAAAAGAAAGTAACTTTACGAATAAGAGTAATTGAAATATGAATAGGTTTGTAGATTGCGTGAAAAGACGTAAATGGCATCACGCCAAGTTCTCCGCCCCTTAGATTCTGCAGGAAACATTAACCATTTCAGCAGACAGTTGGTCTTTTCTGAATTGACAAAAAAATTACGTCTCTAAGAATAGCTATTGCCTCTAAAATTAATCAGTGCAAATTGACTTAAATGGAATAACACAGATAAAGTTTTCGAAAGAGAATGAAAACTTTTTGTTCAAAATTTGTCCCCAAGGACAAGGGCTGAATCCAAGAGAGAGAAAGAGAGACAGAGGAAGAGATTGAAGGAGAGAGAGAGAGCCAGCGACAAGAGACAGGAACTGTTAGAGAGAGCGAAAGAGAGCGAGTCAGGGAGAGGCAGAGATGGAGTGGTAGGCAGATAAAGAGAAAGAGCAACAAGAGTTCCAAAGGCAGACAGAGTTATGTAGAGAGGGAGAGAGATAGATAAGAGAGAGAGGGAAAGAATTCATATTTCATTTTTCAGACTTTGACTTTAAAAATTATGTTTCAAGCTGTGATGATTTGAAAGAGGTAAAGAGATATCGATGCCAACATGGTCCTTGCTATTACCTGAAACCTTTGCGATAAAAGGTTCCCGTTAACTTTGTAAGGCGGGTGGCATAGAATCTTTACAGTGTCACCTTCGAGCTGTTAATTGGTTTGTACGGAGCGCGATTACTCCGTGATTTAAATTATAATCTCCTGCAGATGCGGATAACTCTGCTTAATAACACATAATCAGGGCAAAAAGCGTGCGGACCCTGACATAAAACATCACACACGTAATTTCCTTAATCAATTGTTAAAATTGTAATCGGAAGTTCCATCTGGCATCAGACAAAGTGTGCAATGGGTCTAACCTCAGTGGTGGGGAAACTATTGGAAGCATTTCTGAGAGGCAGAATTAATCTGCATTTGGAGAGGCAAGGATTAATCAAAAACAGTCAGCATGTTAAGGGAAGGTTATGTCTGACCAACCTTTTTCAAAATTTATTTAAAGTACCAATTCATTTTTTCCCAATCAAAGGGCAATTTAACACGGCCAATCCACCTACCCTGCACATCTTTGCGTTGTGGGTGTGTGACCCACGCCAACACAGGATGAATGTGCAAACCCCACACAGACAGTGATCCGGGGCCAAGATCGAACCCGGGTCCTCAGTACTGTGAGGCAGCAGTGCTAACCACTGCGCCACCGTGCCACCCATGTCAGACCAACGTGATTTAATTTTTTGAAGATGTGACCAGGAGTGTAAATGAGGGAAATGCATTTAACACAGTCTGCTTGACGTTTGCAAGGCTTTTGATCAGGTTCCACGTGGGAGACTGATAGAAAAGACATCGGGCGCGATTCTCCGCAAATGCGGAGAGTCGTGACGGCTGCCGTGAAACTGGCCGTGTTTCACGGCAGCCTCCGCCCCCCCCTCCCGGGACCCGATTCTGCTCCCCGGTCAGGGCTAGCAGCGGGGCCCCGTGAACCACGGCATCGCAGGCTTAGCGAACTTCGCTAAGCCCGCGCGCCAAGGGTAATGGCGGCTGACGCACACGATGACGTCAGCGGCTCATGCGCGGATTGGACGGCTCCAATCCGCGCATGCGCAGATGACATCATCACGCATATGCGTGAAACCCGCGCATGCGCGGGCCGTTATGCCCCTCAGCCTGATCCAGCGGGGTGGCAGAGGAACAAAGAGTGCGCGGGGTTTGGACCCGCTGCCCGCAATCGGTGCCCACCGATCGCGGGCCCATGCCACCCTTGGCACGACCGTGGTGCGGCCGTGCCAATCGGTGCCATGGTTCTCCAGAACGGCACTTTGCGGCCGTTTTCACGAACGATGAGAGCAGGTGTATTGGCGTTCGTGGAAACGGCCGTAAAGGCCTGGGAACTCGGCCCATCGGCTAGGGGAGAATCGCTGCTCGCCGTAAAAAACGGCGAGCAGCGATTCGTGTCGTGGGGCGGCCGTGGGGGGGGGGAGAGGGGGAGGATAGCGGGAGGTCGGGAAAACTGTCGGAAAGACCCTCCCGCTATTCTCCGACCCATCGTGGGGGGCGGAGAATCGCGCCCATGGGATCCAAGGAAATTTGGCAAATTAGATCCAAAATTGGCTGAGTGGCAGGAAGCAGAGGGTAATGGTTATGGGATGTTTTTCTGACTGGAAGCCTGTGTCCATTGGGGTCCCGCAGGGATCAATGTTGGGGTCCTTGCTGTTTGTGGTTCATATAAATAATTTAGATATGAATGTAGGAGGGTTTATCAGTAAGTTTGCAGATCACTGTCTGTGTAGGGTTTGCACATTCTTCCTGTGTTGGCATGGGTCACAACCCAAAGAAAATTGGTGGGGTGGTAAATAGTGAAGAATATACCTGTTGATTACAGGAGGATATGGACTGGCAAGTCAGATGGGCTGCTCAGTGTCAATGGAATTCACCCGGATAAGTGTGAGGTGTTGCACTTAGGCGGGACAAGCAAGTCAAGGGAATACACGATAAACAGCAGGGCCCTGGGAAGCATCAAGGATCAGAGGGAACTTGGTGTGCCTGTCCACCAGTCCCTTAAGATATTTGGATACAGTGGTTAAGAAGGCATATGATATACTTGTCTTTATTAGTGGAGTCATTGAGTTTATGAGTAGGGAGATTGTGCTGGAACGTATGAAACTCTGGTTAGGCCACAGCTAGAGTATTGTGTGTAGTTGTGGAATCCACATTATAGGAGGGATGTGATAGCACTGGAAAGGGTGCAGAGGGGATTTACCAGGATGTTGCCTGGGATGGAGAGATTTAATTATTAAGAGGGATTAGATAGACTTGGATTGTTTTCCTTGGAGCAGAAGAGACTGAGAGGGGACATGATTGATATGTATAAAATTATAAAAGGCATAGATAGATGAGACAGGAAGCAACTTTTCCCCTTGGTGGATGGGTCAAGGGGCATAGATTTAAGGTGAGGGACAGGAGGTATCGAGGGGATGTGGGACTTCGGAATTTGCTGCCTGAAAGGATAGTGGAAGAAGAGACCCTCTTAATATTTAAGAACTATTTAGATGTACACTTGTGATCCCAGGGCAGACAAGGCGATGGGTCAAGTGCTGGAAAATGGGATTAGAATGATTAGGTGGTTATTTTTGACCGGCACAGACTCGATAGGCTGAAGGACCTTTTCTGTGCTGTCTGATTCTGTGACTCCAACACCTGTAATTTTATGCTCAATTTCTTTCATTATGAAGGATAACATTCTATTAGCCTTCTTAATTATGTGCTGTACCCACTGACTAACATTTTGCAACTCATGCACTAGAACACCTAGATCCCTCTGCACCTTTGGATTCTGCAGTCATTCTCCAATTAACATCCTGCTTTTTTAATCTTCCTGCCAAAGTGAATAACTTCACATTTCTTGCTTACTCACTCAACCTGTCTATATCTGTCTGAAAACTGCTTCAGTGTCATTCTCCCCTCTGGGGACTAAGTCCCCATGCTGGCAGGAGAACCAGCGGCAATCACTGGCGTCAACAGCCCCGAAAGTGTGGAATTCTCGGCACTTTCGGGGGCTAGGTGGACGCCGGAGGGGTTGGCACCACTCCAGCCGGCGGTGAGGGACGGCGCGAGTTCGCGCATGCGTCAAAGAGCCAGTGTGATCTCGCACATGAGCAAATTGTCTGCATAGTTACGCGCATGCGCAGATGGGCCGGCGTATTTTGGCGCATGCGCAGGGGCTTTTCTTCTCCACGCCGGTCATGGTGGAGCCCTACAAGGACCGGCGTGGTAGGAAGAAGTGCCCCCACGGAACAGGCCCCCCCGTCAGATTGGCGTGCCCCGATCGTGGGCCAGGCCACCATGGGGGCCGCTCCCCGGGGTTGGATCCCCCCGTGCCCCTCCGAGGACCGCCTTCGGCGACTTACCTGCAAGGTCCCGCAGTGTGGGACCATCCGTAACCCACACCGATGGGACAGGCCCTAAACAGATGGCTGCTCGGCCCATCGGGGTCTGGAGAATTGCCCGGGGGGCCGTTAGCAACGGCCCCCGACTGGCGTGGTGTGAACCCCCCCCAGCCTGAAAAATGGCAGCGGAGAATACGGCAGCCGGTATCAGGGCTCCGCGGGATTCGCACCCCCCCCCCCCCCCCCCCCCCCCCGGGGATTCTCCGGCCCAGTGGGGAATCCTCTTCATCAGGTACTTTCCTATCTATCTTTGTTGCAAATTTAGCTACCATGCCTCGCTCCCATCTTCTACGTCATTAATGTAAATTGTATAAAGTTGACCCCCACACAGACCACTGCAGAACGCCACTCATCACAACCTGCCAATCAAACAAGGACCCATTTAAGCATACTTTCTGCTTTCTTCCAGCCAGCCAATCCATGCTAATATGTTACTCCTACACCCAGGAGCTTTTATTTTCTGCAATAACCTTTGATGCAGCACCTGATTAAATGCCTCCTGGAAACCGATGTATAATACATCCACAGGTTCCCCTTTATCCACAACACAGGTTACTCCTTCAAATAACTCTTCGTAAATTGGTTAAATATGATTTCCTCTTCGCAAAACCATGCTGATTCTTCCAAATTACCTTAAGTTTCTCAAAGTACGCAGCCACATCATCTTTAACATTTGACTCTAACACCTTCCCCATGAGAACTCAAGCTAACTGGCCTAGAATTTATTGGTTTCTTCCTCCCTTCTTTCCTGATTAGAGGGATTATATTTGCTACTTTCCTGTCTGATGGAAATTTTGCAGGATCTAGGGAAGTTTGAAAAATTAACACAAATGCATTTGCTACCTCATGAGCAATCCCATTTACGATTCTAGACACTTGTTCATCAAATCTACTGATGCCAAGAATAAAAAGATTCTCAAAGTGATTGCAGACATTGTTTATTATATTGCTCAACATCACCAGTACATGCAGCCCATTGTCTCTACAGAAGTTGGATGATGTGGTTACATACATTAAATACACAATGGGTTTGGTCTTTATGTGAAGCTATAAAAATGCGCAAAAGCTGTTACTATTCCACATTTTAAACTTGCAGCAGGAAGTTAAAGCAATGGCGTAGAATGAGTAAGCAACAGCAGAAATATTCCCGTCATTCTTTCAAGGGGAGTTCATTGAAGCTCTGGTTTAACATGTGGTTCCTTACACTATTGGATAGACTGCATGACGTGTAATTCCGCAATCATTCGACATACGCTTCACCATTTTGATGTAACCGTTAACACCCCAGCCTGCGCCCCAACTGGAAAATAAGAAAAAAGGTATATCAACATCACTGTTCCGTTGAATTGACAGATTTGGAGAACTGACGAGTTCCACATTGGAAATTCATAGATTTTGATGACTGGTTGTGCACCCCTGATGCCTCCCACCCACCCCCACCCCCCACCAACCAACCCCACCATTGTCCAATGTCATAAGCAATAAGCACCCACTACCCCTCGGTCTTAACAGCAACTCAAAAATGTCCTGCTTTCTTTCCATTGAGATTGTCATCCAACTCTGCCATAAATATAAATCCTTCACTTCCACATAAACACATTGGGTGGGATTTGTGGGATCCCACCCCCTCCCCCCTCCAACCTCAGTGATGGGTATTCCAGCGATAGAGGCAGCCTGCCATTGGTCAGTGGTGGGATCTTCCAGTCCTGTCGTTGTCAAAGGGTTTTCCTGTTTATTGCACCCCTGCTGTTGGTGAATCCGAGGGCGAGGGGCCTGGAAGATGCTGCCGGTGGGAACGGTCGGAAAATCCCACCCACTATTTAGCATTTTGAATGCAGCACAGAAACCAGAAATTCAGTCTAACTGCTCTGTGCTGGTTCCCGCTCCGCATAATCCTCCCTTATACTCCTTTCATCCTCATGTTCTTATCCAGCCTCCCCTTCAATGTATCTTTGTTAATCAGCTCCACCACTACTCATGGTAACACTTTCCCCAATTCCACCATCCTCTGGATGAAGAGGTTTCTCCTGAATTTCTGATTGGATATATTAGTGACTATCTTACATTGATCACCCCTAGTTTTAAATGCCCCCACAAGTGGAAACATGTTCTCCATTCCAAATGCAACAAATCCTGTCATAATCCTTTTTAAAATAAATTTAGAGTACCCAATTACTATATTTTTTTCCAATTGAGAGGCAATTTAGCATGGCCAATCCACCTAACCTACACATCTTTGAATTATGGGGGTGAAACCCACGTAGACATGGGGAGAATCTGCAAACCCCATACAGATAGTGACCCAGGGCCGGGATTTGAACCCGGGTCCTCAGGGCCATAGTCCCAGTACTAACCACTGCGCCACATGCCGCCCTCCTTTCATAATCTTAAAGACCTCGATTAGATCACCTCTCTGTGGTGATATGCATCACTGTAAATACACAAGGGGTTAACGTAAATACACGTAGACGAGCTAAACACTAGAGGGAGCACCAGAGGCATGACACACAGACATTCAACTTATAGGCCAGTAAGATAGGACACGGCCAATGGGCACTCATGACACACACAGAGTTGACACTACCACAGGAGAGCATTACACCAACCCATATAAAAGGACACAGCACACATGATCTTCCTTTTTCCATTGGAGACACTTAGTGAGTACACAGGGTTGATTGAACACATCACACCCACCACCAGGATTGTAGCAGACTGGTTCGTCAGTCTCAGTAGCTATAGCAGGATTAACAGGAGAGTTGATTCCAAGTAGGAGAATCGTTAACAGTTTAATAAATGTGTTAAAGCTGACTTCCGGTGGCGGCAATGCGGAGCTAAGCCGCACATTCGGCAGCTCCCGCTGAAAACGGACTTTGGGGCTCTTTTCAGGGCCCCCAACGGAACCTTATCGGCAAATCCCGATGTGGGAAGAGGACAGGAGTCGAGACCCTTACGGTCCTTTGGTCCGGACCAGGAGTGGGGTAAGGAGAAAAATGGAGAAAGCACCCCTGGAAAAGCGGGGGAAGAAATACAAAATGGCGGCTGGCGGAGGCCCGGAGGACTGGAGGCAGTAGGCGCAGGAGCAGCAGGCGATTCTGCTGCGCTGCTTCCAGGATCTTAAGGTGGAGCTGCTAGAGTCATTGAAGGTAACCACCAGGGAGCTGATGGAGACTCAGACAGCCCAGGGGGCTGCGATCCGGGAGCTACAGAAGCAGGCCTCCGAAAGGGAGGATGAGGCTGTGGTCGTCGCGGGGAAGGTGGAGATGCACGAGGCACTCCATAAAAGATGGCAGGAACGGTTCGAGGAGCTGGACAACCGGTCGAGGCGGAAGAATTTGCGGATCCTGGGCCTCACGGAGGGGCTGGAGGGGTCGGACCTGGCGGCCTATGTGGTTGTTATGATGGTGTGTTTTTTTTTTAAATTTAGATTACCCAATTATTTTTTCCAATTAAGGGGCAATTTAGCGTGGCCAATCTACCTACTCTGCACATTTTTGGGTTGTGGGGGCGAAACCCACGCAGACATGGGGAGAATGTGCAAACTCCACACAGACAGTGACCCAGAGCCGGGATCGAACCTGGGACCTCAGCGCCGTGAGGCGTTTGTGCTAACCACTTGGCCACCGTGCTGCCCTGTGTGGTTGTTATGATAAACTCGCTGATGGGGGCTGGGTCCTTCCAGGGGCCCCTGGAGTTAGAGACCCCGATGGCGAGTGTAGCCACAAATAGGAGGAGGTCGGAGTGCTTTTGGCTGTACCGGGGGACGAGGCAGGGGTGCCCCCTGTCACCCTTGCTCTTCGCGTTGGTGATTGAGCCCCTGGCCATGGCATTGAGGGAGTCAGGGAACTGGAGGGGCCTAGTGCGGTGTGGGGAGGAGCATCGAGTGTCGCTTTATGCGGACGACCTTTTGCTGTATGTGGCGGACCCGGTGGGGGGGATGCCGGAGGTGATGAGGATTCTTAGTGAATTCGGGGCTAGGGGTCAGAGATAGGGGGGGCTGGCGTTGCCCAACCTCTGTGGGTACTATTGGGCTGCCAACGCAGCGATGGTGCGTAAGTGGGTAATGGACGAGGAAGGGGCAGCACGGAAGAGGATGGAGGTGGCGTCATGTGTGGGCATGTGCCTGGAGGCGCTGGTAACGGCGCCATTGCCGCTCCCTCCAATGAGGTATACCACGAGCCCGGTGGTGGCGGCTACCCTCAATATTTGGGGGCAATGGGGACGGCATAGGGGAGAAGTGGGGGGCTCGATGGAGGCCCCGTTACGGGGGAACCATCGGTTTGTCCCAGGGAGTATTGATGGCGGATTTCTGGGCTGGCATAGGGTAGGGGTTAGGAGGTTGAGGGACCTGCTTGTGGAGGGGAGGTTCGCGAGCTTGGGGGAGTTAGAGGGGAAGTTTGGGCTCCCCCGGGGAACATGTTTAGGTATATTGCAGGTGAGGGATTTGCTGGGCAGCAGGTGGCGGGGTTCCCCTTGCTGCCCCCATGTGGGGTGCGGGACAGGGTGCTCTCGGGGGTGTGGGTTGGAGGAGGGAGGATTTCGGACATATACCGGGTGATGCAGGAGGTACACGAGGCCTCGGTGGAGGAACTGAAGGGTAAATGGGAAGAGGAGCTGGGTGAGGAGATGGAGGAGGGGACGTGGGCGGATGCCCTGGAGAGAGTGAATTCCTCCTCTTCCTGAGCGAGGCTTAGCCTAATACAGTTCAAGGTGCTGCATAGGGCCCACATGACTGGGACGAGGATGAGTAGGTTTTTCGGGGGCGAAGACAGGTGTGCTAGGTGCTCGGGGGCTCCAGCGAACCACGCCCATATATTTTGGGCGTGCCCAGCGCTGGGGGAGTTTTGGAAGGGTGTAGCAAGGACGGTGTCGAGGGTGGTAGGATCCAGGGTCAAGCCAGGCTGGGGACTCGCAATTTTTGGGGTTGCAGTGGAGCCGGGAGTGCAGGCAGCGAAAGAGGCCGGTGTTCTGGCCTTTGTGTCCCCAGGAGCCCAGCGGAGGATCTTGCTCCAATGGAAGGATGCGAGGCCCCCAAGCGTGGAGGCCTGGATCAACAATATGGCAGGGTTCAGTAAATTGGAGAAGATGAAATTTGCCCTGAGGGGATCAGTACAAGGGTTCTTTAGGAGGTGGCAGCCTTTCCTGGGCTTTCTGGCGGAACGGTAGGGAAATAGGCCGACAGCAGCAGCAACCTGGGGGGGGGGGGGGGGGGAGGGAGGGAGGGGGGTTGCGGGGTTTGGTTCGGTGGGAGGGAGAACTGTGTACATGGGTTTGTGGGATGTGGCGGGTGTTATTTCTTTCCGTTTTGTTGTTTGGGTGTTCTTTTGTTTTTTCTTTTGTTTGTAGTTGCATTTGAAGATGGGTGGGTGTTGTACTTGGGTTGTTACTGCGATTGTTTTGTTAATATAGTTGTGATGTTTATATTTTGTAAAAATGTCAATAAAAATTATTATTTTTTTAAAAATGTGTTAAAGCTATCTTCAAGTCTGAACCTTCCTTTGTCAGAGTGCACATCAAGGAAGCAGCTTATGCTACGTCAAGAGCATAAGCTGCTTCCTTTATGTGCACTCTGACAAAGAACGTTCAGACTTGGAGATAGCTTTAACACATTTATTAAACTGTTAACAATTCTCCCACTTGGATTCAACGCACCTGTTAATCCTGCTATAGCTAATCCGACTGATGAACCAGTCTGCTACAATCCACATGGTGGGTGTGATGTGTTTCAAATCAACCCTGTGTACTCACTGAGTATCTCCACTAGAAACCTTCTCTCTTCAAAAGAAATGAGCTCCGGCCTGTCCAGCGCTTTCTGAGAAATTTCTCCTCACAGTTCGACTTTCAACCTTGTGAATCTTTTCTGCACCTACCCCAATGACTTTGGATAGTAATCAGCAGGGGGAATTTTGGTGAATGCTTCCCTTCCTGTCCCAGGGCGACTGAGTAAATCCAGTTCTCCTGTCACTGCCCCAGCTGTGACCAGTTATTTGTTGTTTTTATAAAGTACATACCTGTTTTTAACCAGCCAATAGTTAGATCCATTCTCATATCCATAGCCAACCACCAAGACTGCGTGGTTCACGAACTGACTGCTACAATTGCCATCTGCGTAGATTCCTGTAGATTGACATTTATTTTAAATATATCATTGTAAAATATATAATTATTTTTCCCTTCCAAAAGATGTTTACTCCCTATCATCTTTTCCGTCTAATTATCTTCTGGAATACAATCCACTCGACAAAATCTAGCTCCTTTTGTCACATTTATTTGTCACTTTTATTGACTTTCAGTATTATAAATCCCAATATCCTCACATCTGCCATTCCTGCCCCCTCTGGACACAGCTTTAGTTTCTTTATTTCTTCCATTCCCACTTCTTTGGCCTTCCACCTATAGATCTGTTTGTCATTTAATCTTCGACCTTCAGCCTATTTACAACTTTAACCCCATTTTCAGCCAAATTCGGCATTTGTGTCGACTGGTTATTAAAAATCATGCCTGTGTTACACATTTCCAATTGCTATAATGTTTATTCATGTTTTAAGGAGATCAGGGGTTATGGAGAGAAAGCAGGAGAATGGGGATGAGAAAAATATCAGCTATGATTGAATGGTGGATTGGACCTGATGGGCCGAGTGGCCTAATTCTGCTCCCATGTCTTATGGTCTCATGGCTTACCATTGCTCACATTTCCCATTCAGATTTGCTGTCACACATCACAATGTAGGTGTGGGCTCTGGACCCTGATCAGTGTTTCTGTGGAGTCAGTATCTGAATCTCTCAAGTCCATTGTGTATATTATATTCATCAACTGACCATAGGCAGCACTGGGGGCAATTTACTGGGGACCTGTTACAAATTCTGTATGTTTGTTTGTCATTTAATCTTTGGCCCACAACCTATGTCCAACTTGAATCCCATTTTCAGCCAAATTCAGCATTTGTATCGACTGGAATGTTACTAAAAATCATGCCTGGGTTACACATTTCCAATTGCAATAAGTTTGTTCATGTTTTTGTGTCAATGTTTACCATTTCTCACATTTCCCATTCAGTTTTGTTGCCACACAATGTAGGTGTGGGCTCTAGGCCCTAATCACTCAGTGTTTCTGTGGAGTTACTTTCTGAATCTCTCAATTCCATTGTGTACATTGGGCTGAATTTGCAGCTCCACGACGCTGGAATCACGAATTGCGATCAGGCTCCGCCCTTCCATGATGCTCCGCCCTCTGTGATGCTCCGCCCCTCTCCAAGGCACAAATTGGTACAAATATTTACAAGCAGGGCCTGGGTGCCATGTTTGTTGAAAGGGTGCGAGACGGTAAGAAAACTCAAAAAACTCCCCAAAATTGTTGGGCTTGCTGGGGGATGGCTGCCTGGGTGGGCGGGGGAGTAGCAGGGAATGACTTGGTGCTAGGTCAGTGGACTAGGGGTGTCCCCCTTAGGACCAGGGTGGCCTGACTCAGACCGCCATTGCTGCAGGAGGTTTACAGGCCCCTAGCTGTTCACACTGCTGACTGCTCACTGTGTCCTGTAAATGTTCAGAGAGCCTTTGATCATCTGGGAACCTACCCAGGCTTCCCTTCTGGAAACCTTCAGACCCCAGAAATGTCAACTGGCCAAGCTCAATCAGTGGCAGACCAGGTGCTGTTACTCCTCAGTGCTCTCATCAGAAATATAGCCCCTCTTGCATGGGATGCAGGGAAATAGTAGAGCTCACCCCAAAAAACGGACACATGCATCATGCCTCTGGCAACCCCCCCCTGCCAGAGGCCTCACCGATGACATTATCAGCTAGCACAATGTTCTTCAAAGCCGGGGGCGCGACCCGCAGGTGGGTCGCGGGCGGGTGTCGGGAGGGTCGTGGAGTCGTTATCCGCAGAGCTCCCGATCACGCAAATCCCCGTGCAGCAGCCGGCTTTTCATAACGCTGGCTGCAAGCGGTCGCGAACATGTTAAAAACGAAATTCGGCCGCATTCGCACGGTGATTGGCAATGCGCATGCCGAATCGGGCTCGCATGCGCAGTGCGGCCGCTATTTTTTCAAACGGTTGCAGCTTTTGTTTCACAAGTTCTGTAGTGGTTTTTATTCATTTATTTTATTCGTTTAATTTTTATTTTTTTCATTTATTTCATTCATTTAATTTGTTTTACAAGTTCGGGGGAGTTTATTCATTTTTTTCATTTATTTTATTCATTTTTAAAAGTTCGGGGGGGGGTTTAGACATTTTTTCCACTTATTTTACTCATTTTATTTATTTTTCTTTTACAAGTTCGGTTGGGGGGGGGATTTATTTGATAAAATTTTACAGGAAAAAATTGCAGAACTTTAGGCAGATGGAGACTCCATGCTTTCCTACACCGGAAGGCTTCACCTTCATCTAACAGGTTCCATTGGAGGAGTGTGTACAAGGGCCAACAGGACCCAAAACCATTTCCTCTATTTTTGTCAGCACCAAACAAGGTAAGAGAAGATGGTGGGTCACGCAGGTCGACCGGCGTGGGTCGCGAATGTCGGCCGGCATGGGTCGTGAAGGTTGGCCGGTTGGTAAAAATAGGTCCCTGGAAAAAAAGTTTGAAGAACACTGAGCTAGCACATCCCTCAGGACCACAGCCTGTCTCCAAGCTCTGCCTGCCCAGTGTGTCCCTGCTATCATACATCCTACCCCGGACAGGTTGTCACACCTTGTGTGTCACACCCAGGACCCACATCACTCCGCAGCTACGTACACAGCAGACGCACACATCTGCTGTAGGACCTGCCTGCATACAAATCTCTAATCATGGAGGCGATTGGTGGCACAACGTGACCCTCTCTGCCGCACAACCAGGTGCCACTCTGTTGTGAGGATAAACACGGCCCACCTAGTGAGGAAATCCACAGTAGTCCCCCTGGAGAAAACAGGACAAGGGCCAGAGAGTCTATTGCTGACACGGGTTGTGGCAGCCACCGGTACCCCTGTTGACAAGATGGTGGTGATGATAGAGGCCCCCCCGGTGCCACTCATTGCTGGAGACTGGGGTGCAGTGTGGATGACAACATATCGAGGGGGCTGGGTGAGGAGTGGTTGTGGGATGGGGTTGGGAGGGGCATGCTGAGGGTGGTGCAGCAGTATAACTCAGGGTGACTATGTAACATGGTGGCTTTGAATGGGCAAAGGAATACGGGAATACTCATCTTGCTAACATGCCCACCCCCCAACACCTCACCTGCCGAGAATGAATTTCAGAGTACAGCCAGTAATGCTCGCTATCTACTTGGCCGCAGCTGCCACTGTAGATGCACAGACGCTGGAGGCACAGGACCCATTCACGGAAGACCCTGTATAAGAGGGGCCTGTCCCAGGAGAGCAGGGTGCAGCCGGTGAGGCTAAAGTGCCGACTGTCCAACAGGCAGAGTAGGAGGTGCAAAGGAGGCGCCGCATCAGGACACGTGAATGCTGTTGTCACCTGTCCTTCGAGGAGCTGCAGACCGCTTGTGCCACCCAAGAGTTTGACTAACCAGTGAGACTGTGCACCACCTGTGGTAGATGGCGATGCAGCAGACACCACCAGGGTTTGGAGGAGGACACCCGCTCCCGGTGGCCATCAAGGTGATGGTGGCCTTGAATGTTTATGTCTCTCGATCATTCTACTTGAGCTGGGAGCTGTCTGGGATCTTGCAAACACCCACACAAAGATGCATCCACAAAGTGACGGATGCCCGATGTGCCCGGCCATTGGATTATATAACATTCAGATTCGAAAGCACTGAGGGAGACACCTATACGGGCCCCGTCACTTCCTCCTCCCTCGGGCTGCTCAATTGCCCCAGAGCTACTCCATGGGCTAGAGGTGAGACCAGAGTGAGCTCCGGAGACTCCACCATCACCTGGCACTGCCAGTCCTGGATGCCCACCCTCGTCTGAGCCATGGTCTCAATACCCTCAACCATGGAACATTGAGACTGGGACACATCCCTCAGTCATTGAGACATGTCCCTCTGAGGCTGTGCCATGTCCCTCTGAGACTGTGCCATGTCCCTCTGAGGCTGTGCCATGTCCCTCTGAGACTGTGCCATGTCCCTCTGAGACTGTGCCATGTCCCTCTGAGGCTGTGCCATGTCCCTCTGAGGCTGTGCCATGTCCCTCTGAGACTGTGCCATGTCCCTCTGAGGCTGTGCCATGTTCCCCTGAGGGTGTACCATGTCCCTCTGAGACTGTGCCATGTCCCTCTGAGACTGTGTCATGTTCCCCTGAGACTGCGCCATGTCTCTGTGACTGTGGCATGTCTCACTGTGACTGTGCCATGTCCCTCTGTGACTGTGCCATGTCCCTCTGAGACTGTGCTATGCCCCTCTGAGACTGTGCCATGTCCCTCTGAGACTGTGCTATGCCCCTCTGAGACTGTGCCATGTCCCCCTGAGACTGTGCCATGTCCCTCTGAGACTGTGCCATGTCCCACTGAGGCTGTGCCATGTGCCTCTGAGGCTGTGCCATGTCCCTCTGAGACTGTGCCATGCCCCTCTGAGACTGTGCCATGTCCCCTTGAGGCTGTGCCATGTCCCTCTGAGACTGTGCCATGCCCCTCTGAGAATGTGCCATGTTCCCCTGAGACTGTGTCATGTCCCCCTGAGAATGTGCCATGTCCCTCTGAGACTGTGCCATGCCCCTCTGAGACTGTGCCATATCCCTCTGAGACTGTGCCATGTTCCCCTGAGACTGTGCCATGTCCCTCTGAGACTGTGTCATGTCCCTCTGAGACTGTGCCATGTCCCTCTGAGACTGTGCCATGTGCCCCTGAGACTGTGCCATGTTCCCCTGAGACTGTGCCATGTCCCTCTGAGACTGTGTCATGTCCCTCTGAGACTGTGCCATGTCCCTCTGAGACTGTGCCATGTGCCCCTGAGACTGTGCCATGTTCCCCTGAGACTATGCCATATCCCTCTGAGACTGTGCCATGTCCCTCTGAGACTGTGCCATGTCCCTCTGAGACTGTGTCATGTCCCCTCTGAGACTGTGCCATGTCCCTCTGAGACTGTGCCATGTGCCCCTGAGACTGTGCCATGTTCCCCTGAGACTATGCCATATCCCTCTGAGACTGTGCCATGTCCCTCTGAGACTGTGCCATGTCCCTCTGAGACTGTGCCATGTCCCTCTGAGACTGTGCCATGTCCCTCTGAGACTGTGCCATGTGCCCTGAGACAGTGCCATGTTCCCCTGAGACTGTGCCATGTCCCTCTGAGACTGTGCCATGTCCCTCTGAGACTGTGCCATGTTCCCCTGAGGCTGTGTCATGTCCCTCTGAGACTGTGCCATGTTCCCCTGAGACTGTGCCATGTCCCTCTGAGACTGTGCCATGGCCCCTGAGACTGTGCCATGTTCCCCTGAGACTGTGCCATGTCCCTCTGAGACTGTGCCATGTCCCTCTGAGACTGTGCCATGTCCCTCTGAGACTGTGCCATGTGCCCCTGAGACAGTGCCATGTTCCCCTGAGACTGTGCCATGTCCCTCTGAGACTGTGCCATGTCCCTCTGAGACTGTGCCATGTTCCCCTGAGGCTGTGTCATGTCCCCCTGAGACTGTGCCATGTCCCCCTGAGACTGTGCCATGTCCCTCTGAGGCTGTGCCATGTCCCTCTGAGGCTGTGCCATGTCCCTCTGAGACTGTGCCATGTCTCTCTACTACTATGCCATTTCCCTCTGTGGCTGGCCAAGGTTAGTCAGCATCTGGCTAATGCTGTCGATGCCCTCAGCCATGTTCCTTAGCACCTGGTCCAAGTTCTGGAGCAATATCATTGTTGACCCAGGACATGGCTGCCTGTGACTGTGCTCCCCTATTCTGTACCTCAGCCATCGACTGCACAGTGTGCCCCAAACCTTGGTCATCTTGACCAATGGCTGTGACATTGTGCCACAGGCCTTCCACTGCAGATGACACCCATTCAGTGTTGGCCTGGGTACCATGCCTTGTCAACCCCATCTCCTGTACTTGAAGGTGGATGGACTCCTCCAGCATTTATTTATTTTTGAGTTATTTTGAATTAATTTAGAGGTTGTGGGATGAGGGGGAAATGGGACGTGAGAAGGTCGATTTGGGAGGAACAAACCATCATCCTCTATTGTTTCACCCCCATTACTGACCACAGCCTCAGTTGTGGCTGCAACAATGATTTCCAGTATTGAGCCCCCCCCCCCCCCCCCCCCCCCCATACTGCCATGCTGGTCTCTGCCGGATTGGTGCTGTTGCCTCTGGTTATGGGCCACCTTGTCCTGCAAGCGAGAGGGAGGTGTGTCATTGAGTTTGTTGCAATCTGGTTGGGTGATGTGGCTTTCATGGTTGAATATCTGGCAGTGTGTGCAAGCTGTGAGGTGTGGGTGTGATGTTTGCATTAGTGTTAACTGTGTGTGGGTGAGGTGGAGAGTGAGCTATGATTATGTTTGATGTTTTTAGGAGGTGAGTGAAGTGAATGGGGCAATGTGTGAGGCTAGTGGTGCTTTTGTATGTGTACAGCAAGGAACAAATTCACTCACCCTGACCACTCGTGTGGGGTCATCGAACATTTTGTGCCTATGCCTCCAGGTCCTCGGAACTAGATTGCTGGCATTGGCCATGACGCTGCCTGATCCCACTGCCTTCTCAATGTCTGTCTGGAGGGTTTCCTGCTCCCCTGAAGGAAGGGGACCTCTCTTCTCCTGTCCACCTCCTGGACCAAGGCCTCCAGTGCTGTATCAGAGAACCTAGGGGCTGCTGCCTGGCCTGTTGCACCATTTCCACTTCCCTTTGTGCTCAGAGTCTCTGCCTGTGTTCCAACACCTGCTCCTTTAAGAGGTACAGGTTGTGTTTAAGTCGTACAAACTCACTTTAAATGATGCTAATCTCACATAAACCTGGGCCCCTGCTGAGGGTTGCAGACATTCAGCAGCACATCAGCACTGAGCTGGTCATCACTATCAGTTAAATTAGCAGCAGCACCAAGTTTCTGCACTGCCTGTATCACTGCGAATGGGTGGGAAAAAACTGTCCATCACTATTCCAGCCTGATCCAATTTTAACCCCATGGTGTTTGACAGCACTGCGGAGGATGAAGAACTGGAGGTGGAAAGCATGAGCGTGGTGAAGGGGTACGATCATTTCCACTATAAATAATTATAAATAATTAACAATAAAAATAGATGACAGGAAGTGTGTGTGGATGTGTGATTTTTAATATTCTATATCGAATTGGTTAATTGATGTGGATCATCCACAGCTTCTGTGTCTTACCGCCGTTATATTGGTGGAAGAGTTGTCTACTTGCATCAATAGCAACAGCTATTGGTCCGATCCTACTCACTGCATGTTCTAAATGCCGTAATCCTCTTCTGACATGTGCGTAGTGCCTGATTCTGGCAGCAAACGTATTATTCAAAAATCTGCAGCGCTTTCCATCCTAAATGTTAAAAACAATGTGTAAAGTTAAACTTCATTTATACAATGTGATGTTTTTCAAGGTTCCAGTGATATCTTTACAGGATCTTTAACAGCCCCGTGGATATTAAAAACGATGCTGTGTTTCAGACATTGAAGACACATCCATCGTTCCCATATTTAAATGAAAATGGGACAATTATCAATGTGGTAGCTATTGAAGAATGTCCTTGTCTATTGGTGGGAAGATTCTGATTAGTGTCTCCCTCGGTTACCTTCTGACCAATGCGGCAGTTAGAGCAGCTTCATTGGCTTTCACCACTGTCAATTTTTTTAAAGTTAAGGGGATGGTCCGACATTATCACACTGGTGGGGCTAGCTCAGATTCCCCCCCCCCCCCCCCCCCCCCCCCCCCACCACCACCACCACCTCTCACACCAGCAACTTAGTTCTTTAAAGATCATGGTGCCATTTTTAATGCCCCCTCTCCCCCACTAGTATACAATCGTTAAAACAAAACACCACCCCACGCAAAGTTCTCACCCTCTCCCTGCCCCAATCCCCATCCCCCCGCAATGCACTCACCTGAGCTCCTCTGGTGGGTCTGCTGCCAGATGCCCACTGGGGGAGACCTGTTCCAACTCATGTCAGTGTGCCTTATGCCAATCTGAATGGATAATCTAAACGGGGGGATTATTAGGCACAGAGGCCTGATAATTATGCTCAGATTTATTATAATGGGGCTCTTGATGTTGAATGTTGGGAATCCCGTTAAACCACTTTTGAGGGGTCGGGGACAATGGCGTTGCACTTTTATGCCAGCTGAGAGTACAGGCAAAACAGGAGTTAAGAACACTGTCCCACCTCGCACTGTGCTCCCCACAGATGAATCCTTTCACCTGCCACAAAGCAGGTGAACAAAGTGATTTGGACAACTCGCAGGATTTTCTGCTCCTGTCGCTCATTCCACCCAAGGAGAAGAGGAGTGGGAAATCCTTCCCACAGAGTGGATTCAGAGCAGAGTAACACACAATCAACAGGTTATTGAGACATATCGTATGTAGAGGGACACAGGTTTCATTCAGTTGCTTTGTGGCAGGTGAAAGGGTTCGTCTGTGGGGAGCACAGTGCGAGGTGGCACAGTGATCTTAAATCCTGCCTTGCCTGTGCCCTCAGCTTTTCTACCTCCAAAAACTTGAAATTGTCCAAAACTCTATTGTCTGTGTCTTAGCTTAAAACACATCTCATTTCCCCAATCATCTGCCTCATGCTTGCTGACAGACACTGGCTCAAGATCAAGCAACATTTCCATTTTGAAATTCTCATCCTTGTTTCTAAATCCTTCCAGAACGCCTGTTCCTCTCTCACTTTGTGATCTTCTCCAGCCACAGAATCCTCGAAGGTAACTGTGTCTCGCTAATTCTTCCATCCTATTCATTCCCAATCTTACCTGCTTCAATATTGATGACCGTGCCTTCAGCAACTGGGTCCCAAGTAGGATTTACAATGAAATACGTTGTGCCATGACATGGGGCCCCCAAACGACAGGGAGACCCCAAAATGATGAGTGAGTGCTCAAATGGCCAGTATACCAATGAAGGCTGGTACGGTGTCTGCTGAGATACCCTCGAGAACACCAACATCAATTGCACAGGCGTTAGACATGGGGGCCGTGATTTTGTGCCTGCATTTGCCGCGGGCAGGCGCAAACAGCGCTGTGGGTGCAAACTCAGCCCAAGAAGGTCAGGAACCTCATTTAAATGCATTAACATCTAATTCTAGGGCTTCCCTGCTGTATTGCTCACGCATCTATGGGATTTTCTCTCTCACCGATGTGACGTCAGGATTATATGAACATAAACCAGGTGAGGGTACCCGCCGGGAGTGCACAGGGATGTTTGGCCTCTGGGGAGAAGAGGCACATGCCCGGGCAGTACCCTGGCAGTGCCTCCTGATGCCCTGGCACTGTCACCTGGAACTGCCCCCAGTACTGCTGGAGACACCCAGGTACTGCCCCCAGGGGGGCAGTGACAGGGTGTCAGTGGCAGGGGACAGGACCAAGGTGCCGGGGGAAGTGCTCAGTGGGGGGTTCGCCTGGGGAGCACCATGGGGGAGGGTTTCCCATCTGTCTGTGCCCTGTGTTGAGGGCACACCTGTGTGTGCGTGCCCCACCCACCTGCGTGACAGCGTGTGACACGTTTCCAGAACTTCAGAAAAAAAGGAAAATTCGACCTGGGTGTTCAAGTCCTCGAGTGTCAAACAGCTCCCAGTGTAAAACAGACCTGAGTATGTTACATTGCCCTGTATTAGAATGAGCAGTTCTTGCAATACCCTCACACTGACTCCATTTCAATGGGAAACAGTGACACTTGTAAAAGGTCCTTTCAGTGCCCAGAACTAAAAAATACAGAATTTTAACCTCGGGAACGAAACTGCTCAACCCCCCAAATCAAATATCAGGAAATAGATAGCGCCCTCATCAGCCGGGTCTGTAATTCCGAGCACAGGAGGGTTAGGATGCATTGCTGCATTTTGCCTTTTGTATTGGGCAGCTGGACTGACTCGTTCTCTCCGCCAACTCTGCATTTACTCGCTGCTCAACGCTGCTTTGGTTAAACAAGAGTTAGCTTTGCTGTGGGCGCATCCCCAATGTGGAGCTTCCTGCACGTTGGACACACATACAAACAGGCACAACATCCCCAGCGTGGAGAGGCCAACAATTCCATGTTCCGGAACGTTGAGCAACAGGCAGCTTGTCCAACTAGAGCAGTGGCAGCAATCTCAGGAGGAGCAGAGTGATCCTCTGCCCCAGCTCAGAGTAGCCCCAGCTTGGAGTGCTTCTGTTTACTCTTGCAGCTTTTAACAGACAAATCGCAACCAGGCGTTCTCGGCTGTGAGATGAAAATGAAAAAAATGAAAATCGCTTATTGTCACGAGTAGGCTTCAATGAAGTTACTGTGAAAAGCCCCTAGTCGCCACAATCCGGCCCCTGTCCGGGGAGGCTGGTACGGGAATACGAACCGTGCTGCTGGCCTGCCTTGGTCTGCTTTAAAAGCCAGCGATTTAGCCCAGTGAGCTAAACCAGCCATGTATAACATGATTGGATTATTATTTCATTCAGAAATAAACATTACCCCAGTGGCTGGAAAAGGGGTGCTCCAGGGACTAAAGACAGTTTTTATTGTCTACACATTAAAAAAAATCTCATTGCAGATATTTGCCATGAGAGAATGTCTGACGAGTTCAGGATTGTAAAATCAGTGAAGAATCAATACTGTGCTTGGGAAACCAAGGTTATATCATAGTGTGCATGATAATGAAATAACCAATGCCCATTGAGTTGGGTTGTGTCTGGGAAGGTGGTTCTGGGGGGTGCTGGGGGAGGGGGGTCCCAACAATGAAGCCCAGCACAGGGTCCAACTACCTGTAAATCTGTCACTGGTCCCCTGTTCTGGAATTCCTTCCCTGTACCTCTCCGCCTTTCCACCTTGTTTTCCTCCCTTAAAACACTAAACCTACTTCCTTGATACAATTTCTGATCATCTGATCTAATATTTGGCTCTGGGCACAATCCAATGGCTATGCTCCACCCGAAAAGCATCTCGTTGTGGAGCAGTGTGGCCGATGAAAGCCGGGAGACCCCGCTCTCAGTGTCTACCGGCCTCGTCATGATCTCGTGAGACTTTGCGATGTAAATCCTGCCTACAGTGGGTGGGATCCTTTTTTGGCCAGTCTGAATATTAGAGCGAGACAGTGAGCCTCACTCTGATGTGAAGATTCCCAAGGTACCTGGGGCTTTGGGATTCAATTGTTTGCCTGAGAGACCTTGGGCGAGCACCATAAACGGGGATCAGATGGACTGGCATCCATGGGGGTCTCCCAGGGGGTAAAAAGGCCACCAGCTGCATGCCCCTTGGACAGGATGCTGCTCTAGCACTGCTGATGCCACCTGGGTACCCTAGCAGTGCCAGCTTGGTACTCTGCCAGGGTGCCAGATTGGCACTGCCACGGTGCCAAGTCACATTTTTGTGTGCGCATGATCAGGCCGGGGTTGCCCGGCATCGGTGTTGGGCTGCAGGTGTCAAGAGGTCAGGAATCATTTTGAGGGGCAGCACGGTGGCTCAGTGGGTTAGCACTGCAGTCTCACGGCGCTGAGGTCCCAGGTTTGATCCAGGCTCTGGGTCACTGTCCGTGTGGAGTTTGCACATTCTCCCCGTGTTTGCGTGGGTTTCGCCCCCACAACCCAAAGATGTGCAAGGTAGGTGTATTGAACACGCTTAACTGCCCCTTAATTGGAAAAAATTAATTGGGTACTCTAAATTTAGAGAAAAAAAAGGAATAATTTTGAAGGCCTTGGATTTCAGGAAGCCATTTAAAAATGGAGTCCCAATCTCTTGCTACAATGGGGAGTGCCGCCAATCGTGTCTTGTCACTGCGAGCTCCAGGAAACACATGGCTAAACGCGCTCGCTGGGGGACTTGGTTCCCTTTTGGAACAATCAAGCCATCTGTGTCATTCTTTGTATAATGTTCCCCTGCAGCACCTGAGGGCGTCTCGTTATATCAAGGGCGCTACATAAGTATAAATTGATGTGGCCTTCAAATCAAAACCTTTCACATATTTCACAGCATCTCAGACCCATTTGAGGTATTATCAGCCAGCGTGAGGAGCGGAAACTCAGAAAATCAAACAGTGTTAAGACAATCCCAATAAAATCCCAACTCTGCTAAACGCACTAAAATAACCTCTTCTAGTCTTATTTTTCTCAGCACTGTACACCCTTGTGTTGTCATGGTAACTGGTATACTGGTTGATGTACATTCCACAGGTCAGAGCCTGTTAAATGGCATGTTGAGTCAGCTGCCTGTCGCATCAACATTCTGCTTCACAGAATGGGGAGCAGGAATACGAATGAACTTAAACATTTTGAACTCCTCATTCAAACTGCAGGAGGTGTTGGTGGGAGATTTGAGAGATCATTCCAATGAGAGGGAGAACTAGCCCGATCCTGAAAGGTGACATTCTCTCACCCTCCCTCACGCTGGTTAGAGGGTGACATTGGTGGAAACCTGGGAGCAGATTCTCAGGGAAGAATTGATCCAACGCAGGATGTCAGCTTCCATTCTATTTGGACTGGGCTCTGCAGTCTGATACCATGAAAATTGTAAACATATTGTACCTGGTGCATTGGAAACTACATTTAAAAGAGATTTACCGTAGCAGTATATGGATAATCATGCTCAGAGTTGATGCCTTTATTTCTGACCACATACTCAAAGGCACTTGACATCCATCCACCACCACATCCATGGTTACCATATGGTCCGCTACAATCAACCAGGTTCTGTTCACTCAGAGGAATCAGGTTTTTAGTGGCGTGAAACAGCTGTCCTTCAATGGCACCGGTCGCACTGAAAGCCCAGCAAGAACCACATTGTCCCTGGACATGACAGAAATAAAATTACATTAAAAATATCCTGATATAAAACTAAAATCTTTCCATTTCTTGTCAGGGGGAGTAAAAATTTGCACCGAGGATGTTAGTGCATTTTCTTCATGAGATTTCTAAAAGACACAGGGGTTCAGTGAGTGCCTGAGTGATAGGGTTGGGAGGGAAAATTTGATAAGTAAAGTTAGGGATGGAATCATGGGCAAAGCAAGTTAGCCCGCAGCTTGTGACCCAGGTTCCAATCCACATGTGGAGGAAATGTTTCCAGCTGTTTCAGCTGGAGCTCAGGGTTGCCAAGCTGGAGGGGAAGCTCAACATCAGGGAGGACGGGAGTTTCCTGTGTTCGAGGAGATAGTCACTCCCCAGCCATGGAGAGTTCAGGATGGGAGGTGAGTGGCTATCTGGAGGAGTAGGAAGAAGCAGAAAGTCCAAGTATTTTCGGGGAGTCACACTCAAACAGAAACACAGCGTTGCTGATGGCTACAAGTGACAAAACCTCGAAGGGGTGCAGTCCAGACTATGGCATCAATAGGCAAGGGACTCCAGAGAGGGAGAACAGTATGGAATAGAAATGTAATTGTTATAGGAAATTCCATAGTTAGGTGTTTCTGTAAATGTTGTTGGGAGTCCTGTGTGATATGTTGCCTCACTGATGTCGGGGTAAAGGACACCATGAAGAATATACTGCAGGGTGAAGGGAGTGAGCCAGAAATTGTGTCAGTATCAATGACATCGAGAGGGCATGTACTGTAGGCCTATTCTGGAATTATGGAGTAAGAAAAAGAGTAGCAGCTCTGGATTACTCTTTCCATCAGGGAGAGTAGATCTAGGAAGATGGGAAGGATCAATGTGTGGCTCGAGGTGCAGTAAATGAGGGCTACAGGGCTACTATGGTTGGAGAGGATTTAAACTGAATTGACAGTGAGTAGGGCACCAGCAAGGTAGAAGCCACTAAAACATTGACTGGCATTAGATAAGCCAAAGGAAACTATGGCTGGGTTTCTGCATTCCCACCACTGTGATCAGGGGCGGGATTCTGCATTTCAGAGACTAAGTGCTGATTTCGGGACAGAATCGATGGATCTACGAGAGCAAAATTGGCACCGGTCCCGGAGCAATTCAACAACTGTTAATGGGCTAGCACCGGCACCATGTAGATTACAATGAAAAACGGCGTTGGATTTGCCGGGTTCGGAATTGGCACCGGAGAGGCTGACAGGCTACAGCCACACATTAGCACTCCACTTCCCCTCACATTCATCCCAGCCAACAAGATGGCACTGGTTGTCCTGGAGTGCGCCCATCTCGATGATGGATCCAGAGGGTACCAGGTGGGGGGCCTAGGCAGCACCCATACTGGGCAGTGTGTACA
Source organism: Scyliorhinus canicula (assembly GCF_902713615.1). Lineage (NCBI taxonomy): Eukaryota > Metazoa > Chordata > Chondrichthyes > Carcharhiniformes > Scyliorhinidae > Scyliorhinus > Scyliorhinus canicula. Next base: position 83,054,674 of record NC_052163.1, read on the forward strand.
GAGCATGGTTGCCTTGTAGGCTACGGCAATGGCGTTCTGTGCCCATCCACCCAGACCCCACTGCCCACTATCTGGCCACTCTCCGCTACTCACCCCAGCCCTGGCAGAAACCCTCCGGGCTGTCAACACACTATGGAGATGTTGGACACTTTCCATACCTCCTCTCTCTCCCTCGGCAGCCATGGCGTCATTTTTCCGATTCTTGAAACCACAAGTGAACCTCGCCAAATGTAATTCCTCCTGGCGGAGGCAGAGCATCACGGAGGCCCCGGAAAATACCGGGTCAGGCACGTTAATGATATGCCAATGGCATTTACTATATGTGCGGAGTAGAACGCACTGATGCCCCCGTCGAGGCACCAGAGCATGGCATTCTGTCGGGCACCCGGCACAGGGCACGATTTTCACCTCATGTGCCATTCTCCACCCAATCATATTTCCCGATTCCAGCGTCGGCAGGCAGAGAATCCCACCCAGCAATCTCGATCAGGTGAAGAATGGAGCATTCCCTGAAAAATGGGTTTGCCGCAGGCGCCAGACCCGCTACCATTCTGCGCTGCCATTCTCCGTTGCCCCACCACTGGCTGCAGTGCGCTTTCCACAGCACATCAGCGGGAAAATGCAAATGCAGGCTGCACATGCATTAGCATGAAATTAACAGGCCCGATTCTCAACCCCCCCTCTTCTCCCACCACCGTGGTGCTCCAACCCCAACATCGGAAAATCCACCAGGCGGGCTTTGTGGTTTCTTATCATAGAATGGAATCACACTTCTGCCTTGATAAATAAACAATTTTAATGCTTTTATACACTTATTTAGTATGTAATATATACTTGGCTTTGGTTATTGTCTGTGTGGAGTCTGCACATTCTCCCGCGTGTGCATGGGTTTCCTCCGGGTGCTCCGATTTCCTCCCACAGTCCAAAGATGTGCCGGTTAGGGGGATTGGCAATGCTAAATTTCCCTTTGTGTCCAAAAAAATGGTTAGGTAAGGTTACTGGGTTATGGGGATTGGGTGGAGGTGTGGGCTTGGGCAGGATGCTCTTTCAAGGGCCGGTGCAGACTCGATGGGTCGAATGGCCTCCTTCTGCTCTGTAAATTCTCTGATTTTTATAATGAATATGCACTCAGACTCATAGAAGTTCAAGGTTAAACGTGCAACTGACAGTGATCAAATGGCTTCAATATATCCTGGACAATAACTGAAGAACCTATGCTGAGGCGTATAGCCATTAGCACTCATTAACATTAGGCCTCAGTGACTTGACAGAGCAAGAATTGAGGGCATTTTACACTGCCGGGTGCCCCAGGAGTGATTTAAGGCCCTGGTTCAGGAACCAATCCTCTATTAATATTATTGTTCCCACAGGAAAATCGATTCCGATTTAAGATGTATGAGTCACAATGTTGTTTTCAAGAACCGATTGTGTAATAAGTTCGAGCATTGCCTGTACGCATCTTTGATATCCCAATAGAGGAGAATATCAAGAATTGTGTCAGAGGTAAAAATTTTGAGGGAGGACAAGGATTTTGATTTTAAAATTGAGCACCAGAATGGAATGTCCTTTTAATTTCACTATCGTTTTCCTTTTTAATTCAGAATATGTGTTTAGCTATGAGACGAATATTGGGCGCGATTCTCCACTCCCACGCCGGGTGGGAGAATCGCGAGAGGGGAGCTCAGGCCCCCCTCGCGATTCTCCCCCCCCCCAAATGGTGTGTTGCTTTTTGCGACACGCCGCTCGGAGAATCGCGAGTCGGCGTTTTTCGCGACGACCTGTGATTCTCTGGCCCGGATGGGCCGAGCGGCCTGCCGTTCCCGACCTGTTCACGCCGGCGGCAACCATACCAGGTTGCTGCCGGCATGAACATGGTGCCAAAGGTTTGTTTGTGGATTGTGGGTGGTGGAGAGGGGAGTGAGCACCACGGCCGTGGTCGGGAGGGGACTGGCCCGCGATCGGTGCCCACCGATCGTCGGGCCGCGTCTCCAAGGGACACACTTTTCCCCCTCCGTCGCCCCGCAAGATCGAGCGGCCATGTCTTGCGGGGCAGCGGAGGGGAAGACGGCAACCGCGCATGCAATGGTTGGCGCTCGCTAACCTGCGCATGCGCGGCTGACGTCATTAGGCGCCGCCGGCCGCGTCATTCTCGGCGCGACAGGCCTTGACGCCAGCGTCAAGGCCCGGCGACCGAGATTTACGGCACGCCGCTCCTAGCCCCCTAGGGGTGGGGGTGGGGGGGGGGGGGGGGCGAGAATAAGGGGCGAGAAGCGGCCTCCGACACCGTCGGGCCTTGCGGAGAATCTTCTTCGATTCATTTTGTGTTTTTAAAGCCATTTCGAAAGGTGTCTGAAGAAAGATTAAAAATATAGATGATGTAATTCTTTGGGTTCTTGTAAGCATGTGTGTGGTTTGATAATTTACCTCTTTTCCACTTACCTATTCAAAACATTGCGGATTTGAATCAGGGTTAGAGGTCACCCAAATGACTAAATTGTGGACACTAGACTATGATGGTGACTACAGAGAAATTCTTGTGATTGGAAGTTAGGTGAAAATCTTTATTCCTGAAATTTTCTCCATGCCCCACTGCATGGTAGCACAGTGGTTAGCACTGTTGCTTCACAGCTCCAGGGTCCCGGCTTGGGTCACAGTCTGTGTGGAGTCTGCGCGTTACAGCAATAACTTTGAGAAATCCTCTAGTTGGACTATTCACTATCTATGAGTTAATGAACCTTGGACAGTGCTTCAAGAATGGAGAAATTATTGCAAGGTGTAATCTGAATTGTAAACCGGGTATTGCTGTAGAATTGCTACAGTGCAGAAGAAGGCTAATCGACCCATCGGTTCTGCACCGACCCCATGAAAGAGCACCCTACCTAGGCCCACTCCCCCACCCTATCCCCATAACCCCACCTAATCTGCGCTTCTTTGAAGTGTGGGAGGAAACCGGAGCACCCGGAGGAATCCCACACAGACATGGGGAGAATGTGAAAACTTCACAGTCACCTAAGGCTGGAATCGAAACCGGGTCCCTGGCACTGTGAGGCCGCAATGCTAACCACTGTGCCACCATGTTGTGCCACTGTCTTCCCTGGGAACACTGAAATAATTCATAATTCAGATTGTATTCAGATCATGAACATTGTGTAATTTCTAAATGCAACGACTGAATCCATGTAACGCCTGGCCCATGTTGTCTATTAAACAATAAACTTTCATCAGGAAAATTAAATTAAAGATTGACCAGTCCTGCCATTCCAACAATACTGATCTCTGAATTTGGAGTCATTTTGAAATAATATGGACACAAGTACAACATTGATTGCAGCTTTGGAAAATAAAAGACCTCAGAAGAGGTTAAGAAAAATATACAAAATTGTGCTGAGAATTTGGACTGATTTGTGAATGTTCAGTGTATGTTTTAAGGTTTGATGACAATGTCTTGGGTGTCAAATTCGTCCAGGGATTCGAATGGAGAAGAAATATTTAATGGGATGTGGCAAATTAAATGACAGGGGATGATTGAGGATACAACAGAGAAACAGCAAAAATAAATCACTTCATGAGCACCATGTTAATTGCCTCAAGTGATTATGAATGTTGTTCAGGGCCTGGGCCAAAGGAGTTTGAGAAAAATAAGTGATTGCACCCAATATTTGAGGTGTAAGACCAGTCATTGTCATATTGAATGATGGAACAGGCTTGAAGGGCTGATTGAGTGATGCCTGCTTCCAATTCTTTTGTTCTAATGACATGTATATGAAGCAATGTAATGCTGTATTTAAAAGGGGACATCTCACATGATGAGAAACAATTTAATGATGGGGTCAACTACTAAGGGTGAGAATAATATGAATGGATTTTGTCATTATCCGGATAATTATACTGATAATTCTAATTGGTACAATGTGTCGTTTTAAATGATTAAGACACTATCATTGAAAAGCTAAAACATGGAATTGGCTGTTTTGATCAAAAGGTGAGGGGGACAGGAACTCATTTCTCCAACCGACACAATTTATACCTCGGTTGGATGGTGTTTACTATATAAAATTTGTATTCTATTCACTTTACATTAGGCATCTGAATAATTAAACAGTGCATAATTGGAGTATACAATGCAATGCTCATGAAGTGAGACTGGACATAATATGACAAGGAGCTTGGAGAGCGCATCTCGGAAACTTGTCTGATTTGAGTTTTGCCAGGTTAGGTATGAAATTCTTATTTAGCATGCAACAATTGTACTTGTACACTTCAATTTTAAATCTATTTTAATAAAAAAGCTTTTCTACTTTGGAATCCTACATTTACCAGCCTTTTTGCGTAAAAAAATGAACTTAACTTGGACAATTCCCACCATGATTTCATGCCCGACCATAATCAATGCACATAAATAGCTGCTGTGAGTAAGCAGCAGCGGCATTTTCAGGCAAAAAGGATCGAAACCCGATGCCAATTAGAACCTCACACTTGTGGTGGGATTTTCCCGTCCTGACACTGGCGGGCATCGTCACGAGCGGGGCGGGAGATTTGGAGAGCTGCTGACTTTTAACAGCTTTCCAATTTTCCTGTCCTGCCAATGATGATGCTGCTGGTGTTGGAGTTGGAAAAGTCCTCCTTAATAATGACGAGAATGGTTCATTTTGATTCTTACCTGATTCTTCACTGGAGTTACATAGCCTTTTGCAAGCCAATTGACATATGAAGGTGTCACATTATCACCACCTTCTTCATCAAATTCGTCATCATCTCCATCACTTTCTTCATCCTCATCAAATTCGTCTGTTTCAAATTCTTCAGCCCGGTTATCAGCTTCGGTTGGGAGGAATCCGTTCATGCGTTCATTGAACTCTTTAGTAGTCTAGAAAGGCAAATGCAGGAATATTCATTAATGAATTTATTCATGTTTAATGGAGAATGTGCAGGAGGAGAGTAGATAACCTCAAAGCGCCACATTCTTATCCTTTCACTTAGTTTAGTAAAAAGAGAGATTAAAATATCAAGCAGCACTGACACTCCTTACTCATGTCTGATGTTTGACTAATATAAAGAACTGCAGGAAAATAGTCCATCCATTTCTGCATACTCCACGATTGAGACGTTTGCGGACGACACTAACAGAGGCTAGAGGTGGATAGTGTATAGGATAGCTATCGGCTCCAAAATGATATAGACGGATTGGTGGAGTGGCCGTTAAACTGGCAGATGGAATGCAACACAGAGAAGTCTGAGGTCATGCATTTAGGAAGATCAGTAAGGGGTGGCATGTGGCGCAGTGGTTAGCACTGGGACTACGGCATTGAGGACCCGGGTTCGAATCCCGGCCCTGGGTCATTCTCCATGTGGAGTTTGCACATTCTCCCCGTGTCTGCGTGGGTTTCACCCCCAAAACACAAAGATGTGCAGGTTAGGTGGATTGGCCATGCTGAATGCCCCTTAATTGGGAAAAAAAAATAAGTGGCACTCTAAAAATTAAAAAAAAGGAAGGTAATTTGTTGGAGTACACAATAAATGGGAATATACTAAGAGGGGTAGATAAGACCATAAGACAATAAGACATAGGAGCAGAATTAGGCAACTCGGCCCATCGAATCTGCACCGCCATTCAATCATGGCTGATATTTTCTCACCCCCATTCTCCTGCCCAAAGGTGATAAAGTATTTCTCTGCTCTGGGGTACAACAAACAAAATGAAGTGCTAGATCTTGCCGTACAAATGCACAGGTTCCTGATGGCAGTTCAAGTGGACAAAGTTGTTAAAAAACCATACGTAATTCTCTCCTTCATTGGCAGAGAGGGGCAGCAGGGTAGCATGGTGGTTAGCATAAATGCTTCACAGCTCCAGGGTCCCAGGTTCGATTCCCGGCTGGGTCACTGTCTGTGTGGAGTCTGCACGTCCTCCCCCTGTGTGCGTGGGTTTCCTCCGGGTGCTCCGGTTTCCTCCCACAGTCCAAAGATGTGCGGGTTAGGTGGATTGGCCATGCTAAATTGCCCGTAGTGTCCTAATAAAAGTAAGGTTAAGGGGGGGGATTGTTGGGTTACGGGTATAGGGTGGATACGTGGGTTTGAGTAGGGTGATCATGGTTCGGCACAACATTGAGGGCCGAAGGGCCTGTTCTGTGCTGTACTGTTCTATGTTCTATGTTCTATATAGAATATAAAAGTGAGAATATAATGTTGAAATTATATAAAATACTGGTGATGCCATAACTGGAGTATTGTGCGCAGTTCTGGTCACCACATTACGGGAAGGACGTTATTGCTCTGGAGAGAGTGCAGGTGAGATTTACAAGAATGTTGCCTGGGCTAGTAAACTACGAGAAGAGATTGGATAGGTTGGGGTTATTTTTCTTGGAACAAAGAAGGCTGAGGGATGACTTAATTGAGGTGAACAAAATTTTGAAGGGAAGAGAGAGTGGACAAAATAAAATTATTTTCCTTAGGGGAGAATTCTAGAACGAGGGGACATAGATTCAAGATAAGTGGCAGAAGGTGTAGAAGGGACATGAGGAAGAATGTTTTTCCACAGAGGGTAGTGGGAGTCTGGAATTCATTCCCTAAGTTGGTGGTGGAGGGAGGAATGCTAAACCCCTCTAAAAAGTAGCTGCATCTGCAATTTATGTGCTCTAAGCTACAGGGCAATGGACCGGGTGCAGGGAGGTGGGATTAGAAAGGCCACCAGGGTGTCCTCGAGCTGTCATGAACAAGTTGGGCCAAATATCCTCCTTTTGTGCTGTAACTTTTCTATGATTCTATTCTATGATAAAGGTGAGTGCAGAGCCCAAAGGTAATAAAGTATTTCTCTGGTCTGGTGTGCAACAAACAAATTGGCAACAGTGATTATACATGTGTCTCATCTTGCGTGAAATAATTTGAGAATCTTCTGGTTATTACAATCTTCCAGAGCACTTTCACAGTGAGGAGAGTGGGTAAAGTTCCCCATTGTGGCTGAGTTTATTGGAGTTTAACTGAACCATCCCGTTCAGGAGGCTCTCAGATTCCATCACCAGCCGGGTCTTAATTCCCTGCTCACAGCTCAGGCTGCAGTTGGTCTAGAATTGGCCTCAGGACCCTTGGATTTAGAGGGGAAAGTCGGGCAGCGTTCCCATTTCTGATCACAATGGAAAGTATTTGTTACGCAGAGATCAGATTTTATTTTGATGCTGCCCATGGTTGAATACCCTGTCCACATCAGTTTAGTCTCTTTCGGGAGTGGGGTGGATGCCATGTTGAACTGGTTTCAAACATTCCACATTCCATTGGTCCCAGTGTTGGGTTTTAGTCCCTCACAGCGGGGAGGTTAGGGCTATGGGGAGTTAATGCAGCTGGTGGGTTGAACACTGTCAGCACTGTGTCATCATTTGTAAATTGTCACTTGGTTTGGTGCCGATGAACCCATCCCATGCTTTTTGTTCAGAAAGTACAGCAGACAAACGAGCCCATGGTGCTGGCTGACTGACAGAGCAAAAATGTTGGTCGGAATTCTCCGTCCTGATGTACCATGGGCGCGATTCTCCACCCCCCACGCCGGGTGGGAGAATAGCGGGAGGGCCTCCCGACATTTTTCACGCCCTCCCACTATTCTCTCCCCCCCCCCCCCCCCACCCCCCACGCCTGGCCCACGCCACAAATCGCTGCTCGCTGCTTTTTACGGCGAGCGACGATTCTCCGAGGCCGATGGGCCGAGTGGCCGGGCCTTCACGCCCGTTTCAACACGGCAGCAAATACACCTGCTCGCTGCCATCATGAAACGGGCGCCAGAGGCCCGTTTGAGGCATCTGGGGGCCCGATTGGCACGGTAATACCACGGCCGTGCCAAGGGGGGCATAGGCCCGCGTTCGATGCCCACCGATCACGGGCTGTGCGTCCGTAACGGACGCACTCTTTTCCCTCCGTCGCCCCGCAAGATCAAGCCGCCATGTCTTGCGGGACGGCTGAGGGAGAAGACGGCAACTGCGCATGCGCGGGTTGCCGTTGTCCAACCTGCGCATGCGCAGCTGACGTAATCGGCCGCGTCAGCCGGCGTGACGCTTGACGTGTGGCCTTGACGACCGTCGTCAAGTCCGCACCGCTGTGACGCACGGGGCCGCGCTCCTAGCCCCGCCTGGGGGGGAGAACCGGCCCCGGAAGTGGGCGTGAAGGCTGCCATGGGTCACGGCCTGTCCCACGGCAGCCTTTACGATTCTCCGCATTTGCGGAGAATCTCGCCCCATATTTCTGGTGTGGCGCACCCCTGGGATTTCCGGTCTCGCCAGCTGGCCAATGGGGTTTCCCATTGTGGGCAGCCTCATGCCGTCGGTAAATCCCCGGACTGTCGGCACAACGGAGAATGCCGACAACCCAATGCACTTAGATAGCAAAAGGAGAAGAATCTATTTTGACAGAAACATATATTGGTGAGGAGGGTTTCATTCTTTGTTGTATTGAGATGCTGTGATATCACTAACCACAATCACATCTGATTCAGTCATAGCACCACAATCACTGGTATCTGAAGGATCACAGACGAGACATATTGTACACACCAGGTCTCCAAACTGGTTCATTCCCACAGTAAATGTATGTTTCCCCATTGAGTACTCCAGATTGTGCTGTTCAATGTATCTCACAGTGTCCTCCCATATCTTTCTCCTGTAGGTCTCTTCTTCCTGAATAAAAACATGAAGGCAGTCAGATTCTAGCACCTTACATGAGTAAATTATACATTGGCTTTAAAATTCCTGATGCAAAAACTGAAATAACATTTTGCAGTCAGGTTTCTATCCTTATCCACAAAGGAGAAGATACATAGTCATTCCCCTTCCCATAAGCACAGGAAGGTAAAGCAGATTGAACCCGCGCTCTGAGAGATCGATGCTTCAGGCAATCCTGACTACAAAGCCGGCTGTCAGCAGCATTTCTGCTTTCGTGTTGGGAGCCATCTCTGCAATCGTACAGTGTGGGAAGCTGTTTGTTAGTGAAACCCAGGTTCAGCCGACAATGCAGCAGATCTGGGCTGACTGGAAGAGAAGCTGCTGGATAAACAGGGAAATTCTAAATCTCAGCCATAACGTTCCTGCCCAAATCCATTGCCTCAGTAATCTTTTTTCTAACATAAATTTAGAGTAACCAATTGTTTTTTTTCCAATTAAGGGACAATTTAGCATGGCCAATCCACCTACCTGCTCAGTAATCCTGTCGTTATTTCAATTCAACCCTCTGCCTCCCTCAAATATGTCCCCCCATCAATATCAGCTTTATTATTTATTGTCATTCATTACCCCTCCCCATCACATTCATTATGTCTGATGTTAGACAGAGACCAGTCCCATTCTCTGTCCTCTCTTAGAACATAGAACATAGAACAGTACAGCACAGAACAGGCCCTTCGGCCCTCAATGTTGTGCCGAGCCATGATCACCCTACTCAAACCCACGTATCCACCCTATACCCGTAACCCAACAACCCCCCCTTAACCTTACTTTTATTAGGACACTACGGGCAATTTAGCATGGCCAATCCACCCTAACCCGCACATCTCTGGACTGTGGGAGGAAACCGGAGCACCCGGAGGAAACCCATGCACACAGGGGGAGGACGTGCAGACTCCACACAGACAGTGACCCAGCCGGGAATCGAACCTGGGACCCTGGAGCTGTGAAGCATTTATGCTAACCACCATGTTACCCTGCTGCCCCTTGTATCCCTCTTCTCCTCCGTGCCCTGACCCCAGCCCCCACACCCCTCCAGCTCCCTCCTGACTTGCCTTTGCTGGTCCTGAGCTTCCAGGTAAGCTGCTATCCTCCTACCCCTCAATTGTGCTGCAGAGTTCAACAAAGAAAACCAGAGAACTCAGATACAACTGAACAAAGCTGATCTTTGTGAACACAGATTCATGACAACCCTGTGAACTGCTGACCTTATAAATGTCGGTCATTTTAAAAAGTTTTATTATACTAAGTATTCATGGCATGGCCATTTTTTTTATTCGTTCATCGGACATGGATGTTGAAGGCTGGGCCAGCATATATTGCCCATTCCCAATTGCCTTTGATGAACAGTTGAGAGTCAACCACATTGTTGTGTATCTGGAGTCACATGTAGACCAGACCAGATAAGGATGGCAGATTTCCTTCCCTAAAGGACATTAGATTAGTGAACCAGATGGATTTTCACAACAATCGACAATGGTTTCATGGTCATCATTAGGCTTTTAATTCCAGATTTTTATTAAATTCAAATTTCACCATCTGCAGTGGTGGAATTTAAACCTGGGTCTGCAGAGCATTACCTTGGGGCTCTGGTTTTACTAGTCCAGTGACAATACCACTATGTCACTGCCTCCCCGTGCTAATGTATGACCAGCAGGAACTTGCCAAGGGACAGTGAGGCTCGACCTGCTACTGTCATGTCGCTGAGACTGAATCTCTCTCTGCATCTCAACCTGACTGAGTCACCCAACCCGGCACGTTTCCCACTCTGGAATCTCAGCCTGAAAGTGCAGTAGCAATAATTGGTTGAACGAGATCAACATCTTTATCCCTGGACATAATGTTTTGCGATGAACAGCAGAATATTGGAAATCGAGAGGAAATATGGATCATCCATTTTTCAGGTTAGATTTTGTCTTCTCTATTCTTTTCATTTTGGGGGGTGTTATGATTGATGAGTGTGATGGCAATATTGATATGTTTACAAAGAATGCTCCTGAAGCTACACAAGGTGTATTTATGGTTTCTATGGTAACTTCAACAGAAGCCCAGTGGAACCCCAGTAAATTTGCACCAAAGACTGAATTTAATTCTCTTCCTTCCCTGAGGTGAGTTTGTGTTGGTGTGTGAGAAGCATTTAAATGGGCAGGAGGGTGGAAGGCGGGAACACCTCCCCATTCATGCCTCTTGTCCAATGAAGCTCAGGGAGTGAAGGCTCATGGGCAGCTGCCCTACCACTGGCAACTGAGGTTCTAATGTGGACAATTAATACCCAATTAGGGGCTCAACCTAACACTGTTGATATCCACCTGGGTATCCAACATGAAATCCAACATGTGCCAACCCTGAAAATCAAACCCAAGTTGGGGTCTTCAGTACCTGACTGATGGACCCGGTGTTGGGAAGTGCGGGGGTCCAGTGAGAGCCACAGCCTTGCTGCCAAGTCGCCACCAACTGCAACCCCCAGTCTGCCACCACTCACTGATGGACTAGGCCTCAGGTGCATATTTTACAGGAAGGAACGTCACCTCCTGGTGACACTGCGAAGCATTGCACACCTGACAAACTTTCACAGATTGGCAGCTCTTGGGTGTTGTGATTTCTACCCTTGGGGTTCTTGATCCTGTGGGAGCCCTGCCACTGCCCAGTAAAGTCCTGATTGACACTTAATTGACTTGGCCGTCCCAATAATAGGGGATGTGGGGCTCTTACCAGCTCTCCAGCCAGTGGGGCAAGACCTCTGTCAGCTACAATAACTTCTGCCCAATCTTTGCTGTTTGTGCATTCTGTTGGTCCTCGTACTGGAGTTTGAGATTTAGAGAACTCCCTTAGAACTTTAGGATCGATATGTTTCCAATTATACTTCACATATCCATTCCCCCCAACAGGGAGCTCACCTCTAAACTCCAAGTAAGAATTCTCAATAATTTATTGAGTGTGGAATCTCTCCCCCCTTCACAATGAGCTGAATGTTTGGAATCGGCTCCACACTAGAACAAATTCCCCTTTTACCTCGGTGTACTGCTTCTCATTTTGTGATTTCCAGCTCTTCCAGTCTTCATCCAGTTTTGAATCAAATGTGTGGCCTGAAGCTACAACCAGAATCGACAGCAGCACACAGCCCAGAAACAGAGAGAGCTTCATGATGGACAACCTAATGGAGCAAAACCAATGGCATCAGACATGGAGTGGACAATATTCACAGATTACTGGGAAAATAATGTTCTGGTAAAAATATTCTGCAAATGTACAAATACTATCTTCTTCAATCAATTGCTGTCACCTTTATGCATTTTGGTTCATTGAACAGATAAAATGCGTCATGGTCAGTGGATTGGAATGTTTCTGTCATTAAATCTATTTAGTTGATGTTGTTCAATATTTAAGACTAATTATTGCAAAGAGAAGTTCGAAAGAAAGCCTGTGAAATTAGTTAATTTATGATCTGATGAATGATCCTCATTCAGTGATAGCATTCCAGTCTCAGAGTCACTAACCCAATGGCTCAAGCGGTATAGTGATTGTGTTACAGGGTTAGTACCATCCAGAAAATATGTGTTCACTTCCACTGAATGTGTTTGAAGATTTAAAAAAGCAGCTTTCAGTAAAATAGTGGGCTCAGAATGTGATGAGGAAATGAGCCAATTAATCTAATACCACTGCGCCACCGTGCCACCTTAAAGGCTGATCTGTGTTTACACAAAACCTACCACCCCATGGACACGGGCGACCCCCACACAAACACCGGGGTGAACTACCCCCACATGCATCGCGCTCCCCCCCCACCACACATAATGCGAACCCTCCCATAGGCTCACCAGAGGGTCCACCTATGGCAATGCCAACCAGCAGTGTCATGTTGGCAGGGCCGGGGAAGTGGCAGATGAACTGCCAGTGTGCCAGGTGAAGTGCCTGGTGAAGTGCTAGGGCACTGCCCAGGCATGACCTTCTCCCCCAGGGAATAAACTTATCTTGTTGCCCCCACCGCCCGCAGGATTGCCTCGACTGATTTAAATTTTTTTGACCTGTTTTAAACCTTGCCGTGAGGGGCATCATATTGTAGTGATCCCTATTATGAAATGTAAATTTATTAACATTTATTCAAATGAGGTTCCCACTGTGAACCTCATTACCTCATGGGCAGGGGTGTGTAAAATTGGCAAACTAGATCTCGCTGGTGGAATCTCGTTTCCCGACTCTCGTGAGATTTTGGGCTTGTGTCGAATTCCACACTGATCATAGAATCAGAGAATTTACAGTGCAGAAGGAGGCCATTTGGCCCATCGAGTCTGCACCGGCCCTTGGAAAGAGCACCCTACTTAAGCCCAGGCTTCCACGCTATCCCCGTAACCCAGTAACCCGAAATACGCTTTTGGACATTAAGGGACAATTTAGCATGGCCAATCCACTTAACCTGCACATCTTTGGACTGTGGGACGAAACTGGAGGATCCGGAGTCTCCAAACAAACAGTCACCCGAGGCTGGAATTGAACCAGAGACCCTAGAGCTGTGAGGCAGCAGTGCTCTAACCACTGATGGCTAATGTGGGCTCAAAATCTTCCCCAATATACAGAATATAAATAATTGCATACAAATATTCAACACATGGTAGTGTTTTAATCAGTTTTTCCTGGACCTGCCCAACCTATTCTTGCTAAGTTGTAAACACGACACAGCCCCTCCTCTCATTATCCATGATCAACGTTAACCAACAATCCGCTGTCGAGTGCCCCAGCAGCCCATAATTCACCCATACCCACCATCACAGTTTCCGAAGTCAGATCGGCCTTCCTGCAAGTGAGCCCAAGGAAGGCGATGGGCCCGGACGGGATCCCTGGTCATGCACTCAGAGCCTGCGCATACCAGCTGGCAGAGGTATTCACAGACATCTTTAACCTATCCCTACTCCACTCCGAGGTCCCCACCTGCTTCAAGAAGACCACCATCATACCGGTACCAAAGGAGAACCAGGCAACATGCCTCAATGACTACCGCGCGGTGGCCCTGACGTCAGATGTAATGAAGTGCTTTGAGAGGCTGATCATGAAGCGCATCACCTCCATACTCCCGGAACGCCTTGACCCACTTCAATTCGCATACCGTCGCAACCGGTCCACATCAGACGCCATTTCCCTGGCCCTACACTCATCCCTAAAGCATCTCGAAAACAAGGACTCCTACATCAGACTCCTATTTATTGACCACAGCTCCGCCTTCAACACCATAATCCCAGCCAAGCTCATATCAAAGCTCCAAAACCTAGGACTTGGCTCTCCACTCTGCAACTGGATCCTTGACTTTCTGACCAACAGACCACAGTCAGTAAGAATGAACAATAACACCTCCTCCATAATAGTCCTGGCTACCGGGGCCCCGCAAGGCTGCGTACTTAGCCCCCTACTCTACTCCCTGTACACACACGACTGCGTGGCAAAACTTGGTTCCAAATCCATCTACAAGTTTGCTGACGATACGACCATAGTGGGCCGGATCTCGAATAACGACGAGTCCGAATACAGGAGGGAGATAGAGAACCTAGTGGAGTGGTGTAACGACAACAATCTCTCCCTCAATGCCAGCAAAACGAAAGAGCTGGTCATCGACTTCAGGAAGCAAAGTACTGTACACACCCCTGTCAGCATCAATGGAGCCGAGGTGGAGATGGTGAGCAGTTTCAAATTCCTAGGGGTGCACATCACCAAAAATCTATCCTGGTCCACTCACGTCGACGCTATCACCAAGAAAGCACAACAGCGCCTATACTTCCTCAGGAAACTAAGGAAATTCGGCATGTCCACATTAACCCTTACCAACTTTTACAGATGCACTATAGAAAGCATCCTATCGGGCTGCATCACAGCCTGGTATGGCAACTGTTCGGCCCAGGACCGCAAGGAACTTCAGAGAGTCATGAACACCGCCCAGTCCATCACACGAACCTGCCTCCCATCCATTGATTCCATCTACACCTCCCGCTGCCGGGGGAAAGCGGGCAGCATAATCAAGGATCCCTCCCACCCAGCTTACTCACTTTTCCAACTTCTTCCATCAGGCAGGAGATTCAGAAGTCTGAGAACACGCACGAACAGACTCAAAAACAGCTTCTTCCCCACTGTCACCAGACTCCTAAATGACCCTCTTATTGACTGACCTCATTAACACTACACCCTGTATGCTTCAACCGATGCCAATGCTTATGTAGTTACATTGTATATCTTGTGTTGCCTTATTATGTATTCTCATGTATTTTCTTGAATTGTTTAATTCCCTTTTCTTCCATGTACTGAATGATCTGTTGAGCTGCTTGCAGAAAAATACTTTTCACTGTACCTCGGTACACGTGACAATAAACAAATCCAATCCAATCCAATCCAAATGTGCAGTGCTATAGAAATAGGGTGGGGGAATCGGCCAAGATAGAGTGCTCCTTCGGAGGGTCGGTGCTGACTCAATGGTGCAAATGGCTCCATCTGCTCTGCCTGGATTCTATTGTTTCCATGGATAAGAATGAGATGATAAATTTTGGCAGGAAGAGTAAGGACACAGATGATCCTCAGAAAATAGGTATTTAAAGGGAGTACAGGAACAAACATACCTTGGGGAACAAATATAGCAACCACTAAATGGCGGGGTGCAGGTTAATAAGGTCTTGAAAAAGCAAACAAAGCACTGGGTTCATTCCAAGAAGGAGTGGACTGAAAAGTACAGTCGTTATGTTAAACTTCAGTAAAACTTTTTGGAGCACACTTGGTGAATTATAAACTGTTCTGGTCTCCATTTCATAAAAAGGATAGACTGTCACTGGCGAAAGTGCAAAAAAGATTTATTAGAATGATACAAAAACAGCGAGGTATTCCTATCAAGAAACATCGAATAAGGTGGGACTATTTTGTCTGGAGAAGAGAAGACTGATGGGTAACCTGATTGACGTCCTCCAGCTTACGAAAGGATTTGATAGCGAAGAGATAAATATAAATATTCACTAACAAATCGAATGGAGAATTCAGGGGAGAAGTCTCTAGTCAGAGAATAGTTAGAATGAGGGACTCCTCGTTTGAACAGGATGCAGGAAGTTTAAGGGTAAGCTTGATAAGCAGATGAGGGACTGCGGAACAGAATGAAAAGCTGATGGGGTGAGATAACGAGGGGTGGGAGGAGCCTCATGTGGAAATAAACATTAGCACAAACCTGTTGGGCTGAATAACCTTCGGTGATGTAAACACATTATAATACTTTGCAAGTTTGACATTGCCAAAAAATGTGATTTACCGTCTCTTTGACAGGACGAGGCCGGTGAATCTCACGTGATGTGCAAAAAAAATGACACGGGGATGAATGCTCGTGTAGATCTCACCCAAAAGGCCGGTGGGAAACACAGCACCAAAATGACACCGAACTCTTTTGGTTTAATCGCGTCCTTAGTTTCCCTTTCCTCCTATTTTTACAAACTTGCCATTCTGTTTGATGGGCATTGACCTTTCACCTTGGTAAACTATCTTTCTGCCTGAACTCTGCCAATTTCTAGTGTACAGCATTGAGCAGAAGCTGGACTGGAGCAACCGTATCAACACTCTGGCTGCACATGCAGGGCAGAGGCTGGGTATTCTGAGACAAGTGTTCTCCTAAATCACGAAACTCCAAGTCAGGAGTGTGATGGAATCATCACCACTCGCCTGGAAGGTGCAGCCACAACAACACAACACCATCCAGGATGGAGCATTTCACTTGATTGGTGCTCCTGCTATGAGACTCAGTTTCTCCTGCACCGTCTACCACACTACAGCTGCAGTATGTACTATCTACAGGATGTACTGCAGCAAATTAACAAGGTTATTTCTTCCTTTACAAACTCTAACACCAAGAACAAGAGCAGCAGTGTCTTGGGCACAACTTCAGCTCCACATTCCTCTCCAAATCACACACCATCCTGACTTGGACATAGATTGCTGCTCTCTCGTCATTGTCATGGGAATTCCTACTGAAGGGCATTGTGGGAGCACCTTCACTACAAGGACTGCAACAGTTTAAACAGAAGGTTCCCCACCAGCTTCTCGAGGCAGCTTGGGATGGGCGATAAATACCGGTCTTAACAACATGAGTCACATCCTGAGAACAAATATTTTTTTAAAAACACGGAGAAGTTAATTAACCTGGTGATTAACCTGAAAAATGTTGAATTACTTTCCCAGAATACTGAAACCGGTGAGTTTATCCCCCGCTCCATCTGGACATACACACAGAATGTGATCTAAACCCATCCCATTCCACCCGATTAATCAATGAACACTGAAAGGAATGAAACAGAAACTTTGTATTAACAAACTCACCTTGGAGACATCCTCCGAGCAGCTCGACTGAATGGCTGGTGTCCTCCCACATTATATACACATACAGTCTCCCAGGACCCATCCCTTCAGATCTATGGACACATCATTGATTGGGAAATGCAGAACAGTAACGAACAAATGATGTGGGATTGTCTCGTGACTCTCAGAATGTTTCTAAAGAGTCAAATTCCTCTTTTCAAAGGGTAATAATACTTTGAAATGTAATATTTACATGACCTTTATAAATTTTTATTAAATTTCTATTGATCTCAATAGGTGTCAGTGAAGCTGCCCATAGAGCCTATTAAGGGTGGCCCGGACGTTTTAAGTGCCGCTAATGCCAAATAACCTGTCCGTTGACCTTACTGTGTTCCAGACTCATTAAGCAGTGTAATCAGCATGAATGAACTGACCCTGTGTTCCATCTCTGACCAGCTCACTACACCACAGGTATACACAGTGTCCAACTTTACAGGAACACAGGCCTGAAATTTAATTGTTACATCGGATTGTTCTTTCTTTGTAATTTTTTTGTGATGAATTATAAATTGTCCATAGTAACAGTGTCAGCACTGGGAAAGGAAGGCATATAGACAGTTTTCACCCAAGTGCCAGCATCAAACAGGTTGAATCATGGGCCAGGTGATGCGGTATCATCCTTGACCCTTTTTCAAACTCACCAAAACACCGCCATTGGGAAGATAGGAACAGGGTTAGTCTATTTGGTCCCTCGAGCCTCCCTTCCCAAACCTTTGGCATCATCTGCACTCAACCGCATTCATTTGCACCTAGTTACCATCAATTGCCCTCAAAATAAGTCATTTAGCTATCATTTGACATGAACTGTGCTCAGAAGCAATCATTAATCTATCATTTAACGTTGCAAGAACATAACTGACATCAATGGCCTCAAACCAGAATGCCCAAACACTTGTGATTAGGAATATCACCTAACCTTGGGGACACGAAAAAGGACTGTAAAGTTAATTTTCCATATTTCTGAATTTCTTTAGTTTTAAGTATCATGAAACTGAGCTAGCTTTAGAATAAGCAGATTCTGTTTTTTTTTAATTTAGAATATTCAATTATTTTTTCTCCATTAATGGGCAATTTAGCGTGGCCAATCCACTTAACCTGCACATCTTTTGGGTTGTGGGGATGAAACCCAAGCAGACATGGAGAGAATGTCCAAACTCCACATGGAGAGTGGCCCAGGGCCAGGATTCGAACCCGGGTCTACAGCGCCGCAGTCCCAGTGTTAACCACTGCACCACAGGCCAGCCTCGCAGATTCTGTTTAACGTATGTTTCAATGGGCTAGTCTTATGTTTTGCTTCATTGCCTTTATTTGTGCAGCATGACCCTTCTCCCTCACACCCGCAGATAACAGCATTTTTCTCTCCCACCTTCCCCCCACCCATTCTCTGCTCCCCCTCACTCTTCCAACATCCTCCCTCACCCTCCCTTCCACTTCTGACAGGGTCTGGAGTTTGGCAGGTGTCATAACGTACATCAGTATATCATGGTGCAGACACACACACACTGATTGACACACAGTAGGACCAATCAACACGCACAACACCAGTTAGAGCACTAGAGCACTCACTATAAAGACAGAGAGCATCAGTCTTCCCGCTCATTCGGGTTGCAGCCCTTCAGAAGAACAGAGCTTACAGCTGACAGCACAGACCCTCACCATGTGCTGAGTGCATAGACTGGTTAGGATAGGCACAGGTCTTTAGTTTAATCTAACATCGTGTTAACCCACAGTGAAATTATGTTCAACAGTTTCTAGCTTAATAAAATAGTGTTGTACTATTTTAAGTGTTGGTAGCCTGTATGTGTTCCACGGATCCAGAGGACCCAACACATCATGGTACCAGTAGGTGAGGGATGTTAGAACTTCTTAGACCTACCTGCAAGTGATCTGCCTTCCACCAGTCTACAGCCATCCTGCAACATGGACAGCGTCCGCCCCCCCGCCGCCCCTCCGCATCACCGGCAACCTAGGGGCCAACTGGAAGATCTTCAAACAACGCTTCCAGCTCTACCTTGAAGCCACAGACCTGGAAGCTGCTTCAGATGCCAGGAAGACTGCTCTCTTCCTCTCCACAGCCGGGGACCATGCCAACCACATCTTCAATTCTCTCACCATCGCCGATGGTAAAGATAAATCAAAATTCAAGATGAGACTGGAGAGGGAATCACAAGTTATCCTTTCCCACTATGAGCTCCCCATTCTGTGAATACCCAGGCTTGCCCTCAGCATACACTGAAAAGGCTCACAGGGGCACCATGTGGCACAGTGGTTAGCACTGGGACTGCGGCGTTGAGGACCCAGGTTTGAATCCCGGTCCTGGGTCACTGTCCGTGTGGAGCTTGCACATTCTCCTCATGTCTGCGTTGGTTTCACCCCCACAACCCAAAGATGTGCAGGTTAGGTGGATTGGCCATGCTAAATTGCTCCTTAATTAGAAAAGAAAAATAATTGGTTACTCTAAATTTATTTAAAGAAAAGAAAAGGCGCACAGATATACTGTACGCGAGATAAGGGCCAAAGGTTTCGGAGCTTATCAGGCAGCCAGCTCCAACATGTATTGTTGGAGTGGTGTTCTCACAGGCCACTAAACCACCCCCCCCCCCCACAACTCCCCCCAATCCCACATCCCCCAGGAGGTCTGCACAGATGGCCAGTCGGTTAATCCATGGGCCTCATGATTTTTCCCTGTGGAAGGCCTGAAGGCTAAAGATGGCATCCAAGGTCTATCTGTCACACTGTGGGGAGAGGCTCATGTGGGAGATAATAATAATAATCACTTATTGTCACAATTAGGCTTCAATGGAGTTACTGTGAATAGCCCCTAGTCGCCACATTCTAGCGCCTGTTCAGGGAGGCCGGTACGGGAAGTAAGGGAGTGGAGCTCAGTGTGAAGCTGAGTACAGCCGTCACTGACCATCAGCAGGATGTTCCAGGGATTGAATGGGCAATGGGTCAGGACATGGCCCGGAAGACTCCATGGTCACTCATTCTCTTTTTTCCCATCTGGTTATTGCACAGATACAGTCATGGAGCCTGCAGAGCTGGAGGTTATCCTACTCGTTGTGAGGCAGAAGAGACAACACCAGTGTCAACATATGGCTACATGGAGGCAGGAGAAGCTCCTTAGGAGGAAGGGATGGCAGGGGGCTGCTCAGCTGCCAGACCCTGGACCACAGGCAATGGGTATTAGGAGACAACATCCTTGGGCCAATGTTTATTAATAGTGGATAACATACCTGGAGATGAATGAGAATCAGTGCAGGAGGAGATTCCAAATGTCCAGGGACACTGCCACTCACCTTTGGCGGGAGTTGGTGCCACATGGCCTCAGAGGCTACCCACTGCCTTTCACCCTGAAGATCACATGCTATCCAAAAGCAGGCCGCTGCTTGGTACTCTTGAGGGTAGAGGGTGTTGCATTGCTGTTCCACCCCATCCAGCATCCTGGTGACTGCTCCCTTAGAAAATCTGAGGACAGCTTTCCTCGCAGCCATCCACCGGACTGGACTTGAAGCACATACTGGGGATTTGTACTGCCGCCCATGCTCATTAAAGTGCTTGAGTGATACGAGGGTGGGGTAATAAGATTTAGCTCACCACAGGTGCAGTGTGAAACTTGTGCAAATTAATTTTTCCCTCAATGCCTGAAAATATGGTGCGATATCTCACCAATGCCGATGGCGAGCTACTTTTTGCTTTGCTCGTCCAAAACAACACTTAGTCAACATTTGGGAAAATTCCACCTTGAGTTTGGTGGATGGAAATTGTAGACCCAGAGAATAAAATTAATTAAGAACTGAAGGGATTCTGGTGGGTGTTTTCAAGGATGTACTGTGCAGTTGAAAGATTTTTTTGACTAAATGTCAAGACTGAATAAATTCAGATATTATTTAAGTAATTAACTTCCTTGTATTTCTCAGTGAAGGTTGCTGAGCATATCGGATAGCTTTGAGCACCTTGGATTGCTTTGAGCGAATTTTGCCATTTGATCACATTTGATGCCAAATATGGCAAAAGATTGATGACCTGTGATCAAACTTATTCCAAGTTAGAACATTTGCTGTCAAATGACCAGAGATAGTTCTTGAGCACATTGAACACAAAAATGACAAAGTTCTTAGGTCGGTGGGATCATGTCTGATCTGCAGGTAGATGAGTCGCTCAGTCTGGATGGCTTCCAATCCCAGGTTGCTTAGGGAACTGGAAGTTAAGACAATGAACTTGCCAAAATCTTCCAATCTGGTTCAGATAATGGGGAGATGGCAAAGGATTGAAGTGGCAAATATGACACTCTTATTCAAAAAGGGGCATACAAACATTTCCAATATCTACAGGCCAGTTAGTTTAAAATCACAGTTGGCTAAGGTTTTGGAACCCATTATCAGGGGAAAAACAACAGGTATTTGGTGAAGTTTGAGTTAATTAAGGAGAACCAGCATGAATTGTTCAAAGGCAGATTGTCTCTGACTAATCCAATTGAATTTTTGGATGAAATAACAAAGAAGGTTGATGAAGGGAGACAATAGAATTGTCTTTGTTAGATTTTAGAGAAGGATAAGTACCAAAAGTATGGCTCACAAAATTGAGGCTCATGAAATGAGGTCATTTTCAGGGTAGATTAAAAAAATAATTGGCTTAAGGACAGAAATTGGGTGAGCCACGATAAGTGGGCGGGATTCTGCGACCCCGGGTCGGGTCAGAGAATCGACAGGCCGGGCGTGATTCACGCGATGGCGCCCTGATGCCGGTCCGGTCACCGGAGAATCAGTACCGTTGGCGTTGGGGCGGTCGGCGCGGTGCCAGTCAAGCGGCCACCCCCCTCGGCAATTCTCCGCGCGGGATGGGCCGAGAGGCCGCAAAGATAGCCCGAGTCCCGCCGGCGCCATTCACATGTGGTCTTACCCGGTGGGACCTCGGCGTCCATCCTACGGGGGGCGGCCTGGTGGGGGGGTGGGGGGTCCTCCACCGTGGCCTGGCCCGCGATCGGTGCCTACCGATTGGCGGGCCGGCCTCTCCTGGTGGGGCCTCTTTTACTCCGCTCCGGCCCCTGTAGCCCTACGCCATGTTGCATCGGGACAGGCGCCGAGAAGGAAGCTAGCACGTATGCGCGATTTCGCAACGGTCGCAGCATTCATGCGCAGACCCACGGTGCCCGTTTGACGCCGGTATCAGCAGCTGGAGTGGCGTGAGTCACTCCAGTGGCAGAGGATCGCTACACTTAAGGTCCGATCATGCCGTCGTAAAACTCTCCAGTTTGAAGAGATGAATATGCCACAAAGATATTAAGATTGAATCACAGATAGGGGACCAGAGGCTGTGCGGTAGGGTCCTAATGTGGGCAGGAGTTACAAATTGTGGTCACTGATGTCATCTCTCAATTCCGACACTTCCAATTCGGTTGTGAATTTTCAAAGGTCCAGTGGAGAAAATGGTGCAGAGAATGTAGGTTCTGTCAATTAATGGCCACTTCAGCTCCTTAAGGAGTTTGTTCAGGGCCCTGTCCATTTTACATTATAATTTCTTTGTGCATAGCTGTCAGGTGTGCCACGGGGATCTGGGAAATTGCATTAATTTTGAAAGTCACTCTGGGCCCAACCAGAGCTGGCTTTAAAACTGCTCCTAGCCTTCTTGTGCATGGCTGCTTTCCGCAAACTTCCAGTCTACTCTCACCAGCAAGGATGCAGCAACCCCTGACATGGCTGCCGCCTACTCTTGCTGCTGGCGACGGGCAGGCAGTTCCCATCTCCTGGAAGCATTAAGTGACTCTCATCAGGTGCCGAGCTCATCTCCAGCCCAATTAAGCTATTTACATTTGAACTTGTTGTCGCAAGAGAGTGGGTTGGGAACTGAATTTTTTTTAATTAATTTTTACGGGATGTGGGCTTCGCACTAGACCAGCATTTGATGTCCACTCCGAGTAACCCTTAAGAGGGTGGTGGTCAGCTGCCTCCTTGAAACACGACAATCCATGTGGTGTAGAAACATAGGAATTAGGAGCAGAAGTAGGCAATTCAGCCCAGCCAGCCTGCTCTGCCATTCAATCAGATCATGGCTGATCTCTTCTAGGTCTCAATCTCCACTTCCCCACCTGTTCCCCATTTTTCTTCAACCCGTTTTTTTAATCAGAATTATATTCGTATCTTTCTTGAAACCATTTAATTCAGATTCCACCACACTATGGGACAGCAAGTTCTACAAATTCACCTCCCTCAGTGAGAAGCAGTTCCTCCTCATCTCAGTTCTAAATCTACCACCTCTCAACTTATATCTGTGACCTCTTGTTCTAGATTGACCCACAAGGGAGACCATTTTGTCTATGTTTACTTTATCAATCCCTTTTAGTATTTTATATACCTCGATCAGATCCCCTCTATCCTTCTAAACTCAGCCAGTGTAAGTCGAAATGGTTGAATCCCTCTTCAGAGGTGATAGATTAACCATTCTGTTTCAGCAGCACTTTGCAATTACTGGAACTCAGAAATTTAAGATAAAACTTTTCAGGTGCAAATAGGAATTGTTTTATTTGTCTTCCATTGATTACAATTTTAAAGTCATTTAAAAGGCAATCCATAGACAATTTGGAGCTTTCAAAGAATCACAGAAATTATCTCCTTGCTCAGGCAAACAGCTCGCAATAAATTTTAAAAGTCAAAGTCTGAAAATTAAATATGAATAAAGGGAGACAGTGAATAGTTCAGATCAAAGTATAGATGATTCAAGAAAAAGAGAGGGAGAAGGAATCCAGGTAATGATCCAGCCCAGCTCCAGTTTCAAAACTAAAAATAGCCGAACGAAACTTACAGCTATACCGTTTCATATCTGTCTGAAGTCATCTAATCACACCCCAATATAATCCTAATTGGTTTGGGTTAGACTCAAACACATCTGATTTGACGGCAAGCCGTCCATCTTTAATATGCAATATTACTTCTAATTGTTTCATATCTGCATACTTTTTTTTTAAAATTTAGATTACCCAATTATTTTTTCCAATTAAGGGGCAATTTAGCGTGGCCAATCCACCTACTCTGCACATTTTTGGGTTGTGGGGGCGAAACCCACGCAGACACAGGGAGAATTTGCAAACTCCACACGGACAGTGACCCAGAGCCGGGATTCGAACCTGGGACCTCAGCGCCGTGAGGCGGTTGTGCTAACCAATAGGCCACCGTGCTGCCCTTCATATCTGCATACTTGTGTATGTCAAAGAATGCGATATTATGCTGTTATCAAGACAGGCTTGAACTGGTCTTTTGCTGGCTTAACTGTTATAACAGTAGAGCCTTCATGTTACCTTGTCGTGCCATGCTGTTGCTATGGATCCTGCCCTGTCCTTGGGCACTGTCTTGAAAAATGTATTCATTAAATCAGTTAAAGTGTTTGTTTTAATCTAGTGAAGTGAATTATGCTGTGTTATGCTGTTTTGTAAACTGTTATGTTTTGAGATGACCTGAGGCTATGAGAGTGTTGAAATAAAATGGGTAAAACTGGGGCGTAATATTTATCCTAAATAATTATCCTCTACCTATTAGTGTGTCAGGAAACAGTTGACCTCTACAATAGGTTAATCCTTTCATCCCCGGAATCAATCTGGTGAACCTCCTCTGAACTGCCTCCAATGCCACCAGACCCTTCCTCAAATAAGGAGATCACTGTATACCCACTGAACTATTAGGGAGGGAGTTCCAGGATTTGACCTAGTGACAGTGAAGTAATTTCATAATATTCAATATTGTATTTCCAAGTCAGGTTGCTGAGTGACTGGGAGGAGAACTTCCAGGTGGTGGTGTTCTTATGTATCAGCTGCCCTTCTCCTTGTAGATGGTAGTGGCTGTGGGTTTGGAAGTTTCTACCTAAGGAGCCTTTGTGAGTTCCTGAAGTGCATCTTGTAGATGGTACATATGGCTGCTACTGTGTGTCACTGGTGGAGGGTTTGAATGTTCGTGGAAGGGATGTGGGGATGCCGGGGAGCTTCTCTGTAACGAGCCATGCAGGATTATGATGCATAGTTTTTCTAACGTGGAATCCCTTTGGGTTCACGAATGGATCTTCACAGCCGTCGCTGTCAGAGTGTCCATGAATTTTAGCATTTCCAGGATGGGGGATGGGAGAGAGGAGGGGCGGGGGGGGGGGGGGGGGGGGGGGGGGGGTGATGGTCAAAAGTGTACTCGTAAGCCACTAATAGCAAGGCCCAGTGCTGCTGGATCCGGGCTAAGGCTACAGGGAGGAATTCCTTTGCCTTTCTTGAAGAGGTGTAGCAGGGGCTTATGGTCCATGATGATAAAGAAGTAGTGCCTGTAGACGTACTGATGAAATGTTTTCACCACATATAACACGGCCAACCCTTCTTTCCCTATCTGAACATAACAGTGTTCTGCATCTGCCGGGTTCCTTGAAGCATACGCTATTGGGCATATTCCATGGCATCGTCTCACCGATGGGATAACACTGCTCCAATGCTGTGTGGGAAGACATCACACGTGAGGATCAGTAGTTGGGAAAACAATAGCTGCCTCTTTACCGAAGCAAACGCTTCCTCTTGTAAGACTCCCCATGCCCACCTTTGATTCTTCTTCAGCAACACGTGTAGCGGAGCCAACAGAGTGCCTACATTCAGGATAAATTTCCCATAATAGTTCACATGTTCCAAAAATGACCCCAGTTTGGACATATTTTCTGGTGTCGGAACTCCCTTTCTGGCCTGGACCTTTGCATCTACAGGTACAAGCCATCCTTGTCCACGTGGTATCCCAGGTACATGACCACCTTCAACTGAAACATACACTTGCCTCTCTTCAGGTGGACGTCCATTTGGGAGAACTACCTGAGGACCTCTTCCCTGTTGCCTAATCATTCCTTCTCAGTGACCCATGAACCGAGCATGTTGACCAGGTATACCGTCAGTTTGGGTAGCCCCTGGTGGGTGCCTTCCATCACCCGCTGGAATATCACACACACAGATGCGACTCTGAAGATGACCCGAGTGTACTTGTATAGGCCCCTGGGTATATTGATGGCCAGGAACTTTCAAGATGCTGCGTATAGCTCTAGTTGCAGATACGTGTAGCCCATATCCAGTTTCAAAATGACTTATCTGGTTTCAACACCAGGCCCACTGGTGCAGTCCTCTCTGAGAATCAGACCAGGCACATGTTGCCCAAGCTGTCTGAGCGCCGTCATTCGGTTTGCACCTTTGTGAGCAAGGCATAGAGGGCCGGTCAAGCTCTGAAACATTTGGGCTGGGCCTCTGGATCGACTTACATTCTTGCCCTGGCCCCTTTTATTTTGCCTCGGCCCTCCTGGAAATCGTCCGGATATTTCCTGAGGCTACCGGTGCCGATCCGGTGGATTTGCTGCCAGTCCAGACGAAGTGTTTGCAGCCAATCATGGTCCCTGTATCACTATTAGTGGCAGCCTGACTGTTGCTGCCTGTGGGTGGCCGGGGTCACGGTGGCCCCTATAATGTTCAGCGGCTCCCCAGTATATGTCGCCAACTGACAATTTGGTGTCATGCAACGTTAAGAGCAGGATGCCCATTAGAGGCTGATTAAAGATGTGTTGAACAATGATGAAGACAGCAGCCCCTTATTGATCTCCATTACCAGGGGTGCCAGTTGACTTGAAGTCTAATCCACTTTAGAGACCATGATGCAATTCAGCTGTATCAGGTCATTCTCCTCAGGCTGGGCCACCCAGAGTACATTCTGTGCCCTTGCCTCCCTCAGTGCTTCCTCCAAGCGGTGTCCGACGTGGAGGAGTTCTGATTGATCAGCTGACAGTGGACGGTTCGTGATAATCTCTCACTAATTCCTCACTCATATAAGAATACAACAATAGGTTGTCTCCAATTTTCTCAACCTTACTTGTTCTGATGAAGGGTCCAAGTCTTTCATCATAACTAAAGCTTCTCTCCGCTTAACACAAGTGTGGCCTATTTCCTCAGACGCTCTCCCACCCCACCACTATAACATTAGTGATTCCACTGGGAGAAACCCCAGGGTATTTTACCCCAAGTAGGGAACTGGCAGAAATGGTAACAGTTACAGAAAGATCATAACAATGCAAATAGAGAACTGCCGATAGAAATGGAGAAAGTTTGGAAATTGTGGTTAGAGGTTATAACGAACTAAATTAACGAATGTTAAGAATATTGGGAAGTTGCTGGAATTGTGGCAGTTAATTTCCCCACTTCTTACAGCAGCCGTTTGCAGATTCTGAAATCCCGAGGACTCTATCGTGTTGATAATCTATTGTGAATCTGTGGAGAACAAACAAATAATTTGACTTACCTTCCAATTGCCTGAGAAATTCACCTGTCTGTTAAATTGCAGTTACAGTTCTTTATCATGGCAAATACATCAGAAATAATGGCAGCGACTGAACGGCCTCATCGTGCCTGACATGTGACGCATTTGCAATGCCCAGAATGCCTCGCAAGATCCAGATTTGCATATTTAAGTGAGCTATGAATCTTATTTAAATATGTTGGCACCCGATTGTCCCGTGCCCAGGATGAATGCCCGTGCTTTGGAGATTGCGCCACGGAACCGTTATCACTGGTCCACACAAACACAGATCAGGCATAACGGCACCTGGGGGGTGGTCTCCCAGGCTATCAGAGGCCCTCGGGTAGTCGATTCTGGGCAGGGTGGTATGCTAACACTGCCGCTGCCACCCATGCACCTTGACTCTGCCAGCCTGGCACCTGGACAGTGCCACCCAGACACCCTGGTAATGCCACCCAAGCATCCTTTCAGTGCAACCTTGGCACTGCCAGGGCCATTGCTAGGGTGCTAGGCTGTCAGTGTCGACCAGGTGCCAGGTTGCCCATGCCAGGGATCTGGCCAGGGATGGCCTGCCTTCAGGCAGTGGGGCCAGGGAGGGCTTGAGGACTGCCTAAGAAGTAAGGAAGAGGTACGTTGTGGGGGTCCGGAGGCTGTGATGGGGAGTCCGAGGGAGGTCGGGAGATCGGGGCGCGATCTAATCTGTTGCTGCACCGATGAGCTGGGCATGTCAGTGAAGGATATGAGGTTAGAGCAGCATCGCTGGGGCATTCCCGACCGAAGCCAGAAAAAAAGAGTCCAGTTTGATAGTGGGGCCATTCTCTAGGTGCTGAGAAACACCCCGCTATGCGCCCCCCAAACCACACTCTGATTTTGGCGTGTTAAATCATGCCCATGATTTCCAAATTTGGAAGCTCCCCTGTAACTATTAAGTTCTATGCCAGGAGCCTGGGCAGAAAACACAATGCCTGATCCTGGAAACTTTGTTGCGATTGGCTGTGTGTTACTATGCTGGATACATTCCAAAACAGCATTCAAACAAGATGGACAAATATTGATGCAAATCATCTATCTTTTAATGACTGTCTTGCCCACCTTTTTTCCTCCTTGCGTGCTCTCTCTTCTCTCTGTCCCTGTGTGTTATGTATTGTAAACCAATGCAGCTCTGTGTGGTGTGTCACATGATCATGCAGTGACATCAAATGGAACTAAAGAGTGACAAATCCCCAGGACATGACGGTTGCCATCCGAGGGTGTTAAAGGAAATAGGGGAGCACACCGTGGATTATCTAACTATAATCTTCGAGAGTTCCCTACATTCAGTAGTCCCTCTGGATTGGAAAATTGCACACATCACTCCACTTTTTAGAAGGAAGAAAGGGGGAACCAAGGAATTACAGACTGGTTAGCCTTACGTCAGTGGTGGGGAAATTGCTGGAGTCTATAATCAGGGATGGGGTAACTGAACAGCTTGAAATATTTTGGTAGATCAGGGAGAGCCAGCATGGATTTGTGATGTGAAGGTCATGCCTGACTAATCTTATTGAGTTTTTTGAGGACGTGACTAAGGTGGTGGTCAGGGGAATGTCTCTGGATGTCATTTATATGGACTTCAAGAAGGCATTTGGCAAAGTCCCACACAAGAGACTGTTAACTAAGGTGGAATCCCATCGACTTGAGGGTAACTTATTGACATGGCTGGGAAATTGGTTGAGTGGCAGAGTGGGGATAATGGGTAATGGGCAGCATAGTGGCACAGTATTTAGCGCTGCTGCCTTATAGCTCCAGGGACCGGGGTTCAATTCCAGCCTCAGGTGACTGTGTGGAGTTTGTACTTTCTCCCAATGTCTGTGGGTTTCTTCCGGGAGCTCTGGTTTCCTCCCACAGTCCAAAGACATGCAGGTTAGGTGGATTGGCCTTGCTAAATTGCCCCTTAATGTCCAAAAGGTCAGGTGGGGTTACTGGGTTACGGGGATAGGATGGGGGCATGGGCTGAAATAGGTTGGTCCATCAAACAGCTGTTGCAGAGAGAGCAGGGAAGGGACCCCCCCCCAGGCAGGCCGGTCGGCGGAGGATCATCGGCGGCGGCAGCGGCGACGGGGCTTGGCGGCGGCGGCGACAGGGGTCGGCGGCAGCGACAGAGGGGCTCGGCAGCGGCGACAGAGGGGCTCGGCGGCAGCGACAGAGGGGCTCGGCGGCAGCGACAGAGGGGCTTGGTGGCAGCGACAGAGGGGCTTGGCGGCAGCAGCGGCAGCAGCGGCGGCAGCGGGGCTCGGCAGCGGCAGGTCCAACCCGGTCCAACCGCCCCCCCCCCCCAACGCAGGCCAGGAGCGGTGCGGGACCGAAGGGGGGGCCAAGCCGGAGGCAGCGACCAGGAGGTCGCGGGGTGCGAAGTGCGGCAGCGGGGACCGCCCCCCCCCCCCCCAAACGGCAGCGACCACCACGTGGCAAGAACAAAGGGACTGGGCAAAAGCCTCTCTCTCTCTCTCTCTCCTGGGTGAGTGAGGAGAAAGGAAGGGGGAGAGAAAACAAAAAAAGACTTATATTTCTGTTTTTTTTTAAAAAACCCAAAAGAAAACTGGTAAAGAGAAAGGGGGGAGTATATACTATTTTCTCTCTTTTACACTCGCTCCCAGCAAAAGTAAGCCCATCGGAGAGGAGTTGCATAAAAGCGGGGAGGAGGAGAGAAAATAATTAAGAAATAAATAAATAAAATAAAGGGGTAAAAGAAAGAAGGGGGGAAATAAATTTAAAAAAATAATAATAAATAAAATAAAAATAGGGTGCGGAAAAGGGGGGAAAAGAAAAACAAGGGGAGAAGAAAAGATGAAAGGGAAGGGGGAGAAAAAAATGCCAGAAGGGAGCCAAGAGAAAGGGGGCACCAGAAGTAGACGGGGCAAAGGGCAAGCCAGCTCGGGCGAACGAATCAGCACACAAAGCGGCGGGAAGGATGTATCGCCGCATCAAAAAGAGCTGGACAGACATGTACCCTCTCCCCTGGGGTTAGAGGGGGGCGTGAATTGGAAGGCAGCCTTTGCCGAGGTGGTGAGGGAGCAGCTGCAGGCAATCAAGGCAGAGTTGAAAGCGGACGGAGAGGCCGCAGTACAGACAGCAGTGGCCAGGGCCATGTCAGGGGTGCAGCAGGCTCTGACCAGATTGGAGGAGAAAGTGGATGCCCAAGGGGAGAAACTGGAAGCCCATGGGGCAACCATTAAAGAGCTGGAGAAAGCAGCGACCGACATGAGCAACCGGGTCACGGCCCCGGAGAGGGAAGTGGCGAGACTGGGTGCAACACAGGGGAGCCTGAAGGGCAGGGTAGACGACCAGGAGAACAGCTCGAGAAGGCAAAATGTTAGGATAGTGGGCCTGCCAGAGGGGACCGAGGGCAGAAACCCCACAACATTCGTGGCTGCGATGCTGGGCTCCTTAGTGGGGGGCGACACTTTTCCCACCCCACCGGAAATGTACAGAGCTCATCGGTCACTGCGCCCGAAGCCCAAGGCAGGGGAACAACCGAGAGCAGTCATAGCCAAACTGCACCGGTACCGGGATAGGGAGACAATCCTGCGCTGGGCCAAGGCAAATAGAGCCTGCAAATGGGACGGGCACGCCATCCGAGTCTACGAGGATCTTGGAGCGGACATAACTAAGAGACGGGCTGAGTTCAACAGAGCGAAAGCAGCTCTCTACAAGAGCAAAGTGCGTTTTGGTATGCTGTACCCAGCAAAACTCTGGGTCACATACCAAAACAAGGAATATTTCTTTACAGCCCCTGCTGAGGTGAATAGGTTCGTCGAGGAGCACGGGCTGGAAAAACGCCATTGGAGGTAGGGACGAGGGGCCCATGGCAAGGAGAAACGACATGCCGACGGGGGGGTGGGGAGGGGCGAGGCAAAGCCTCCCCCCCGGCAGGAACACCCAGAACAAAAAACAACCCACTGCCCGAGGGACCGCTCCAGGTGGGAGGCCAGGCCCCAGCACGAGGGAACGGGAGTATTGGAGAAGGGAGAGGAGAAGCGGGAGAGCAACCTCCGAGAGGGGAGCCACTGTACTAGCAGGAAAGCTAGCGACGGGGGCACGCAACAAAGCAGGGCCGCAGCGCACACCCAACAGGGGGGAAGGGGCCAGGCAGGGGAGGGGGGGGATCACCCATCAAAGACGGGAGAGCAAATGGGGACAGGAATAGGGGATAGAGGGGCAAAGGAGGGGTATACAGGGGAGGGGGGAAAAGGGAGAGAGCGGGGGGGGGTGGGGGCACTCGGGGTGCGAGAGACTAGGGAGGGGAAACGCAGGGACAAAGGGACAAAAGAGGCCAGAAAAGGAACAGGGCCACAAAGTGCCACAACCAAGGGCTCAAAACAGGGAACCGCTACAAGCACCCACCCAGTACGGTCTGTGAGCGAAGGGGCCCCCCGGAGTGCAGGGGACTACCCGCGTGGCGGACACACAGTGGGGTGCCCCCGGGACAAGGGGAAACCCCGGAGCGCAGAGACCCGACCGCATGGGGAGAGCAGTGATAGTGGCCATCCTGGACGGCCCCCTAACAAAGGGAAACCCCAGAGGGCAGGGGCGCATCCACCGGACAAATATGGTTAATCCCACAGGAGCGAGGGGGCAGAAGTCCCCCACCAGGATAGTCACCTGGAACGTAAGGGGACTTAACGGCCCAGTGAAGAGATCTAGAGTCCTCACCCACCTCAGAAACATGAGGGCCGACATAGTCTTCCTCCAAGAGACCCACCTGAGGGAGCAGGACCAACTGCGGGTAAGAAAGGGCTGGGTGGGACAAACCTATCATTCCTGTTATGGGACAAGGGCCAGGGGGGTGGCGATCCTGATCGGCAAGAGGACAATGTTTAGGGCGACAAAGACGGTTACAGACCCAGGGGGGCGGTATGTCATGATCAGCGGGGCCCTGGATGGGGCGCCGGTAGTTCTAGTTAACGTGTACGCGCCCAACTGGGACGACACGAGCTTCATCCAAAAGACCATGGCAGAAATCCCGGACATAGCGACGCACCGACTAATCATGGGGGGGGGACTTCAACTGTGTACAGGATCCAAAGACGGACAGATCAACCCCCAAAACGGGGAAAACCTCAAACATGGCAAGGGAACTCAGTCACTATATGGAGCAGATGGGAGCAGTGGACCCCTGGAGATTCGCCTACCCGGGGGAGAAAGAATTCTCTTTCTTCTCCCCAGTACACAACGTGTACACCAGAATTGACTTCTTTGTGGTGGGGAAAACGGTGCTTCCAGGGATAGACAAGGTGGAATACTCCGCAATTGTGATGTCAGACCACGCCCCACACTACATGGACGTGCGGCTGGAGACGGGAAGGGCCCAGCGTCCCACATGGAGGTTGGACGGTGCCTTACTAGCTGACAAGGCCTTCAGCGAAAGGATAGCGCGGGCCATAGTGGAATACACAGAGAACAACCAAAACGGGGAGGTCTCATCCTCCACGTTCTGGGAAGCGCTTAAGGCCGTACTAAGAGGGGAAATCATTGCCTTCAAAGCGCAAAGAGATAGGGAGGAAAGGGTGGCTAGCAGAAGCTGGTCGACTCCATACTGGAGGTAGACAGTAAATACTCCGAGGCCCCGACCGTAGAGCTCCTGGCGGAGAGAAAAGAATTACAAAGGAACTTTGACCTGCTCTCCACCAGGAAAGCAGTACACCAACTCCGCCAGGCACGCGGGGCCCTGTACGAACACGGAGACAAAGCCAGCCGCCTGTTGGCACACCAGCTGAGAAAGCAGGCAGCCACCAGAGAAATTGCGCAAATCAGGGGTACCGGAGGCACGTTGGAAACAGAACCAGAGAGGATTAACGAAACCTTCAAGGCCTTCTACCAAGAGCTGTACACCTCAGAGCCCCCAACGGGGAAGGCTGGGATGAACCGGTTCCTTGATGGACTGGACATACCAGTCGTGGGAGAGGGCAGAAAACGGGATCTGGAAGCACCACTAGCACTGGGAGAGATCATGGAGAGCATTAGCTCCATGCAGACGGGGAAGGCGCCGGGACCGGACGGATTCCCGGCGGACTTCTACAAAAAATTCGCGACAGCGCTGGCCCCGCACCTGCGGGAGATGTTCACAGACTCGCTAGCTAGGGGCACACTGCCACCCACGTTAGCACAGGCCCCAATCTCGCTGATACCTAAGAAAGACAAAGACCCAACGGAATGTGGGTCATACAGACCCATATCTCTGCTGAACGCAGACGCCAAAATACTGGCCAAAATCCTAGCCAAAAGGCTAGAAGACTGTGTACCTGAGGTGGTCACAGAGGACCAGACGGGCTTCGTCAAAGGTAGACAGCTTACCGCGAACATCAGGCGCCTGCTGAACGTGATAATGACCCCCTCCGGGGAGAGAACACAAGAGGTGATCGTCTCCCTGGACGCAGAAAAGGCCTTCGACAGAGTCGAATGGAAATACCTTATAGAGGTACTGGAGCGGTTTGGGCTTGGAACAGGGTTCACCGCTTGGGTAAAGCTCCTATACAACGCTCCCATGG
Organism: Scyliorhinus canicula; assembly: GCF_902713615.1. Taxonomy (NCBI): domain Eukaryota; kingdom Metazoa; phylum Chordata; class Chondrichthyes; order Carcharhiniformes; family Scyliorhinidae; genus Scyliorhinus; species Scyliorhinus canicula. Next base: position 83,088,547 of record NC_052163.1, read on the forward strand.
CGAGCGTACGGACCAACAATACCAACTCCCAATACTTCCAGCTGCACAGGGGCACCAGACAAGGATGCCCACTGTCCCCGCTGCTGTTCGCACTAGCAATCGAACCGCTAGCAATCGCGCTCAGGGCAGCAAAAATTGGAGGGGGATCCGAAGGGGAGGCACAGAGCACAGAGTCTCACTCTATGCGGATGATCTGCTCCTCTATATCTCGGACCCACAAAGCAGCATGGGCGGAATCATCGCGCTCCTGAAAGAGTTTGGAGCCTTCTCGGGCTACAAACTCAACATGAGCAAAAGTGAGATCTTCCCAGTACACCCGCAAGGCGGGGGGGGGGGCAGCACTAAAGGGTCTGCCGTTCAAACAAGCCCAACATAAATTCCGCTACCTGGGGATCCAAATAGCCCATGACTGGAAAGGGATCCACAAATGGAACCTCACCAGCCTGACGGAGGAAGTTAAAAAGGACCTGCAAAGATGGAACACACTCCCGCTCTCCCTCGCGGGGAGAGTCCAGACGATCAAAATGAACGTACTGCCCAGGTTCCTCTTCCTGTTTAGATCCATTCCGATCTACATCCCCAAGGCCTTTTTCAAAGCGCTGGACAAACTTATCATGGCGTTCGTATGGGGGGGTAAAAATGCTAGGATCCCAAAGAAGGTCCCACAAAAAACAAAATCCAGGGGGGGGGGCTAGCCCTCCCGAATCTACAATTCTACCACTGGGCGGCAACAGCCGAGCGAGTAAGGGGATGGATCCAGGAGCCAGAAGCCGAGTGGGTGCGTGCGGAGGAGGCCTCCTGCATGGGAACCTCCCTCCGGGCCCTCGCCACGGCAGCACTCCCATCCCCACCCAAAAAACACTCCAGCAGCCCAGTGGTGACAGCCACCCTCCAATCCTGGAACCAACTGCGGCAGCAATTTGGCCTGTACAAAATGTCGGACAAGGCTCCCATCTGCAACAACCATAGGTTCAAACCAGCACTGACTGACGCCACCTTCAAAAGGTTCAGGCAGGACGGGGGGACACTGACAGTCAGGGACCTATACACGGACGACAGGATCGCAACACTGGACGAACTGACAGAGAAATTTCAGCTAGCTGGGGGGAATGAGCTACGGTACCTGCAGCTCAAAAACTTCCTACGAAAGGAGACAAGGACGTACCCACAACCGCCACGACAGACACTACTGGAAGACCTACTGGACGTAAGTATCCTAGAGAAAGGGAACTGTAGTGACATGTGTGGCCGACTGGTAGATAGGGACGACACCGTACTGGACGCAACAAGAAGGAAATGGGAGGACGACCTGGGGATGGAGATAGGGTGGGGACTCTGGAGCGAAGCACTGCATAGGGTCAACTCCACCTCCACGTGCGCAAGGCTCAGCCTGACGCAACTAAAAGTGGTACATAGAGCCCACTTAACGAGAAACCGTATGAGTAGGTTCTTCCCGGAGGTGGAGGACAGATGTGAGCGGTGCCAAAGAGGCCCGGCCAACCATGCCCACATGTTCTGGTCTTGCCCCAGACTTGGACAGCCTTCTTCGAGGCTATGTCCAAAGTGGTGGGGGTGAGGGTGGAGCCATGCCCGATAGTGGCGGTCTTTGGGGTTTCAGACCAGCCAGATCTATTCCTAGGAAGGAGGGCGGATGCCCTTGCCTTTGCCTCCCTGATCGCCCGCCGTAGAATCCTGTTTGGCTGGCGGTCAGCAGCACCGCCCAGAGCTGCAGACTGGCTGTCCGACCTCTCGGAATCTCTCCAAATGGAGAAAATCAAATTCGCCATCCGAGGGTCAGACGACGGCTTCCACAGAACGTGGGAGCCATTCATGCAATTGTTCCGGGACCTGTTTGTGGCCAACGTACAAGAGGAAGAATAGTCGGGTGGCCAAGAATCAGGGGAAAATGGACGGGAATCGGGGGAAGGTGGGTGGGGGGGGGGGGGGGGGGTTACGGGCTCGTTATGGGGGTTTGATGGCAAGCTAAGGCCCAAAACCAAACTATAAATAAATGCCTATAAACATGTGCCTCGGCCATATTGGGGAATGTAAAATATGTATGCTGGCTAAAGGGGGCGGCCACAATTGTTGTTATGAAGATGCTTACCTGTAAATATTCATGTTAAATTTTTGTGTTTTCTTTTTTTCTCTCTAATAATTTGTAATTTGTCATATATAAAATATGAAAACTCAATAAAAAACATTTATAAAAAAAAGAGCTGTTGCAGAATCGACGGGCCGAATGGCCTCCTTCTGCACTGTCAGGATTCTATGATTCTACTCAAATTGACAGGGGTTGACCAGTGGTAAACCACAGGGATCTATGTTGGGGCCTCAATAATTTACATATGAATGATCTTGATGATGGAATAGAAAGTTATATATCCAAATTTGCAGTTGATACAAAGTTAGGTTGCATCGTAGACAGCCTAGATGATAGCACAATATTGCAAGGAGATATTGACAGACTAGGTTAATGGGCAAAATTGTGGCCGATGGAATTTAATAATAATCTTTTATTGTCACAAGTAGGCTGACATTAACACTGCAATGAAGCGACTGTGAAAAACCCCAAGCCACCACATTCCGGCGACTGTTCGGGTACACAGAGGGAGAATTCAGGATGTCCAATTCACCAAAAACCACCACATCTTTCAGGACTTGTGGGATGAAACCGGAGTGCCCGGAGGAAACCCACGCAGACACAGTGAGAATGTGCAGACTCAACACAGACAATGACCCAGGCCGGGAATCGAACCTGGGACCCTGACGCTGTGAAGAAACAGTGCTAACCACTGTGCTGCCATCCCTCCCTTAATGTAAGCAAGTGTGAGGTTATCCGTTTTGGACCAAAAAAGAATAGAGTAGTGTACTTTCTAAACGGAAAGAGGTTAGGTACAGTGGATATCCAAACATTCAGGAGAAAGAACTCCGACCTGGACCTCGAGTCAAGGATCGATTTTCAGGAGACCGCTCCATCATCGGTTGAAGTACGGTAAATTTGGCCGTTTGAAACTGATTATTAGCCTTGCTAAATTAGTTCATTAATCCTCAAATTAATAGAAGCACTCCGGGCTGTTCCTTAGTTTTATTTTGAACTTGTTCAGGAGCAATCGGAGAGTCAGAGGTGGACAAAAGATTTTCAGCTAGCATGCCAACTATAATACTAGTCAATTAGAACAATCGGGAGGTTCAAAACTTACTAGAAAACAAGAAAACTAAAGAAAATAAGAGGGGAAGCTGTGAAAAAATGAGTTACTTATTGAAGCGGGGGAGTCTTGTCCAGCTGCACACTTTTGCAAGTGTCAGGCTGCAGCGTCGGATCCTCGAACTCAGTGGGAGAGTTTCTGGGAAAAGCAACAACTCAAAAAGGAAAAATAATGCATTGGTAACCAAGATTGGGTAGAATTAAAGCCGATAGCTGCTGCTTTTAAGGCAGATGGGTGTTTGAATAGAAAACAAAATTTTTCTTAAAGCTACAGTCCAACCAAAAAAGGAACATTTTTAAATAAACAACAAAAAAAAAGTACAAATTAAATTGGAAGAGAAATAAATTAAAGGGGAGCGAAAGTTCAAGAAAATACTACAACTTAAGAGCAGGTAACTGATGCCAGGGGAGGGATGCACTATTGAACCATTGTGGAATCATGAAGTTCCCATGAAGAGAGATTCCAATACTACCTTGCTGCAAACAGGATACTGGATGAAATTAAAGCAGCAACTTTCTTTAGTGTAACAGGATTGAAAGTTTTCACTCTATTGCCAAGTCTTGTCCATCCTACAAAACCTGGTATAATAACTTGCAAGCAATTGACTAAGACAACTTTGCACCCAAACGATTAATCATAGCAGAAGGATTTGGATTTCATCAATGTAGTCAGGAAGAGGGTGAAAATATTCCCCAATATATAAATTGGAAAAGAATCAAGAATTGAGAGTTTGGGTCAACACTTGAGGACACACTGTGAGACAGACTTGTGTGCAGATTGAGCAATGAGGAACAATTGCTGACAGAAAGTTCTCGAACACTCAAATCTGCTTTTGAAATAGCAGTGTCTATGCAATTGGCAGCAAAATAAAGCTTCCCAAATCAGAGCTGGTGTGAATGATTTAGGGGCCGGGATTCTCCCATCCTGGCAGGGCGGGGTTCCCGGCGTGATGGAGTGGCGTGAATCACTCCGGCGTCGGGCCGCCCCAAAGGTGAGGAAGGCTGGCGCTGGAGTGGTTGGCGCTCCGCCTGCTGGCATGAATGGCCTTTGGCGCCACACCAGCCGGGGCCGAAAGGACTTCGCCAGCCGGCGTACGTCCGCGCATGCGCCGAAGCGCCAGCGGCTGATGACGTCATCCCGGTGCATGCGCAGGAGAGGGGGTCACCTCCGCCTCCGCCATGGTGAAGACCATGACAAAGGCGGAAGGAAAAGAGTGCCCCCACGGCACAGACCCGCGTGCCGATCGGTGGGCTCTGATCGTGGGCCAGATCGCCCTGTGCCCCCCCTAGGACCACGGAGCCCGCCCACGCCGCCAGTCCTGCCGGTCAGGTAGGTGTTTTGATTCCCGCGAGCGGGAGAGGCTTGACAGCGGTGGGACTTCGACCCATCGCGGGCCGGAGAATCGCCGGGGGGGTGGGGGGGCCCGCCGACCGGCACGGCGTGATTTCTGCCCCCGCCGAATCACTGGTGGCGGAGAATTCGGGACACGGCGGGGGCGGGATTGACGCCGGCCCCCGGCGATTCTCCGACCCGACAGGGGGTCGGAGAATCCTGCCCAGGATTCCTGACCTGGATGATTAATCTTACTAGGATGCTTCTGACGAAGCCACCGGAAGAGGGAAAGCCAATTTCCGAGAAAGAACAGAGAACAGCTCACTAGATGGAGATTACTCTTCAAGCTCTGAAATAGTTAAACAGCTTTCAGTTACTTTTGATGGGGATTTTCCAGGTGAGTCACTGATATTAAACAATTACTTTTTCAGTGTTGATTCTTCTCTTCGGATTTTTGCTAATGAACGTCTAAGATCTTGCGCGTAATTCTCCAAGACCGCGCCAGTTCGGAGAATCGTCGTTCATGACGGAAAGTCGCGCGACGCCAGTCCAACGCCAGTTTCGCTATTCTCCGATCAAGCACAAATGGCATGGTCGTCATAGTCGCTGCGTGGCCCGGAGAATCCCCTGAGGTGGTCCAATGAGCAATGATCTGGGCTTCTGGCGATACTGCGGCCCGGACGGGCCGAAGTCCCGGCGGCGTGACCTGAGTCATGCCAGTGCGGTTCGAATGTGGTTTTAAAAATCGTCAGCCAGTCGTGCTGGCTGACAAAGCGGCAGCAGGAGGTAGGGGTCGACTTGGGGGATACCTAGGGCTGGCAGCACGGCCATGGCTGGAGGGCGAGGGGGAGGGGCCCTCCAGGTTCGGGTGGGGGCGTGTGGAGAAGAGCCCCGCTGGCCGGGAACGGCCCGTCATGGCAGGGCGGTGCCAAAGCCATGACACCATTACAGCGGCCAGGCTGATGGGCACCGACCCCGGGCACTGGCTGAACGCAAGCCTCCCAGCCTTGCGGCTGGGTACCGGACCCCTAATGGAGTGGCCCTCCCAGCCAGCACCACCCACCACCCCCACCTCCCACAACACCTATGAGATGCACTTCCCCAACCACCCACCACCCTTAGCTCCCACACCACCGCATGGATATCACCCCTCCATTACACATCCATCTGAGGCACAAGGGGCTGGGCTCACACGGTTGCTTGTGGAAGCGGGTGTGGTCCATGCCATGGAGGATGATGACAACCTGCTGTGCGATGAGCTGTCAGCTCCAAATCGTTAGACAATGTCTAACTAGGGGCGGGGTTGCGTGGATGTCTTGGGGGGGGGGGGGGGGGGCGGTGGGGGTGGCACACATTACACCGACCGGGGCTTAATGTTCCATCGACCAACCCTGAGGAGGAGTTTATAGAATGTATCCGCAATAGTTTCCCAGAACAGTATGTAATGGAACCTATGAGGGAACAAGTGGTCTTCGATCTGGTCCTGTGTAATGAAACAGGTTTGATTAATGATCTCATAGTTAGTGATTCTCTCGGAAGGAGCGATCATAATATGGTGGAATTTAAATTGCAGATGGAGGGTGAGAAGGTAAAATCAAACACTAGTGTTTTGCGCTGAAACAAAGGAGATTACAATGGGATGAGAGAAGAGCTAGCTAAGGTAGACTGGGAGCAAAGACTTTATGGTGAAACAGTTGAGGAATAGCGATTTTTCACAGTGCTCAGCATAGGTTTGTACCAACAAAAAGGAAGGACGGTAGAAAGAGGAAAAATCAACCGTGGATATCTTAGGAAATAAGGGAGAATATCAAATTGGAGGAAAAAGCATACAAAGTGGCAAAGATTAGTGAGAGACCAGGGAAATCTTTAGGGGGCAACAGAAAGTTACTAAAAAAAGCTATAAACAAGAGTAAGATAGATTATGAGAATAAACGTTCTCAGAATATAAAAACAGACAGCAAAAGTTTTTACAAATATATAAAACAAAAAAGAGTGGCTAAGGTAAATATTGGTCCTTTAAAGGATGAGAAGGGAGATTTAATAATGGGAGATGAGGAAATGGCTGAGCAACTGAACAGGTTTTTTGGGTAGGTCTTCACAGTGGAAGACACAAATAACATGCCAGTGACTCATGGAAATGAGGCTATGACAGGTGAGGACCTTGAGATGATTGTTATCACTAAGGATGCAGTGATGGGCAAGCTAATGGGGCTAAAGGTAGACAAGTCTCCTGGCCCTGATGGAATGCATCTCAGAGTGCTAAAAGAGATGGCTAGGGAAATTGCAAATGCACTGGTGATAATTTACCAAAATTGACTAGACTCTGGGGTGGTCCCGGCGGATTGGAAATTAGCTAACGTGACACCACTGTTTAAAAAAGGAGGGAGGCAGAAAGCGGATAATTATAGGCCATTTTGCTTAACTTCGTTTACAGGGAAGATGCTGGAATCTATCATCAAGGAAGAAATCGTGAAGCATCTGGATGGAAATTGTCCCATTGGGCAGACGTAGCATAGGTTCATAAAGGGTGGTCGTGCCTAACTAATTTAGTGGAATTTTTTGAGGGCATTACCAGTGTGGTAGATAATGTGGAGCCAATGGATGTAGTATATCTGGATTTCCAAAAAGCTTTTGACAAGGTGCCACACAAACGATTGCTGCATCAGATAAAGATGCATGGCATTAAGGGTAAAGTAGTAGCATGGATAGAGGATTAGTTAATTAATAGAAAGCAAAGAGTGGGGATTAATGGGTGTTTCTCTGGTTGGAAATCAGTAGCTAGTGGTGTCCCTCAGGGTTCAGTGTTGTGCCCACAATTGTTCACAATTTACATAGATGATTTGGAGTTGGGGACCAAGTGCAATGTGTCCAAGTTTGCAGACGATACTAAGATGAGTGGAAAAGGAAAAAGTGCAGAGGATACCAGAAGTCTGCAGAGGGATTTGGATAGGTTAAGTGAATGGGCTAGGGTCTGGCAGAAGGAATACAATGTTGACAAATGTGAGGTTATCCATTTTGATAGGAATAATAGCAAAAGGGATTATTATTTAAATTATAAAATATTAAAACATGCCGTTGTGCAGAGAGACCTGGGTGTGCTAGTGAATGAGTCGCAGAAAGTTGGTTTACAGGTGCAACAGGTGATTAAGAAGGCAAATGGAATTTTGCCCTTCATTGCTAGAGGGATGGAGTTTAAGACTAGGGAGGTTATGCTGCAATTGTATAAGATGTTAGTGAGGACACACCTGGAGTTTTGTGTTCAGTTTTGATCTCCTTACCTGAGAAAGGACGTACTGGCGCTGGAGGGTGTGCAGAGGAGATTCACGAGGTTAATCCCAGAGCTGAAGGGGTTGGATTACGAGGAGAGGTTGAGTAGACTGGGACTGTACTCGTTGGAATTTTGAAGGATGAGGGGGGATCTTATAGAGACATATAAAATTATGAAGGGAATAGATAGGATAGATGCGGGCAGGTTGTTTCCACTGGCGGGTGAAAGCAGAATTTGGGGGCATAGCCTCAAAATAAGGTGATTTAGGACTGAGCTTCGGAGGAACTTCTTCACCCAAAGGGTTGTGAATCAATGGAATTCCTTGCCCAGTGAAGCAGTTGAGGCTCCTGTGTCCTGGCGGCCGTCGGGGAACTCCACGTCGGCATACTGGGTGTTCGCGTGGAGCAGGCGTACTCTGTCCACCAGGGGTTCCGCCTTGTGGTTCCTGACATGCCTACGGAGAAGGACTGGGCCCAGAGTCGTGAGCCAAGTCGGGAGCTACACCCCGGATGTAGACTTCCTAGGGAAGGCAAAAACACGTTCATGGGGTGTGTGGTTAGTCGCGGTGCACAGCAGTGACCGAATGGAATGGTGCGTGTCAGGGAGGACCTGCTGCCAGCGAGCGGCTGGGAGGTTCCTGGACCGTAGGGCCAACTGGACGGCCCTCCAAACCGTCCCGTTCTCCCTTTCTACCTGCCCGTTTCCCCGGGGGTTGTAGCTGGTCGTCCTGCTGGAGGCGATACCCCTGCTGAGCAGGAACTGACGCAGTTCATCGCTCATGAATGAGGATCCCCTGTCACTGTGTATGTAGTCGGGGAAATCGAACAGAGCAAATATGGAATCGAGGGCCGTGATGACGGTGGCAGACGTCATATCCGGGCATGGGATGGCGAAGGGGAGCCTAGCGAATTCATCGACCACACTAATGATGTAGGTGTTGAGGTCGGTGGAGGGGAGGGGCCCTTTGAAATCCACACTGAGGCGTTCAAAGGGGCGGGACGCTTTCACCAGGCGCACGCGGTCTGGCCGGTAGAAGTGTGGCTTGCACTCAGCACAGACCTGGCAGTCTCTGGTGACTGTCAGTACTTCCTCGATGGAGTAGGGCAGGTTGCGGGCTTTGATTAGGTGGTACAAACGAGTGACCCCCAGATGGCAAAGGCTCTCGTGCAAGGCACGGAGCTGGTCCACTTGTGCTCTTGTACCTCGGGAGAGGGTGTCTGGGGGCTCGTTGAGCTTGCCGGGGCGATACAAGATCTCGTAATTATAGGTGGAGAGCTCGATCCTCCACCGCAAGATTTTATCATTGTGATGAATGTTATCAGTAGCTGCTGTAACGGTACCTTACCTTTAATGCATTGGCCCTTTAAGACCGGGCTTGGAACCCTGGGGGGACTCTGCCTCTGGCTCCGCCCCCAAGAAACGGTATATAAGATGAGGCTCACTCGGCAGCATGTGATGAGCACACTTCTCGGCTTCTGTTCAGTTCTCAGATGATTAAAGCCTTTGAATCACCTATCTTCTCTCCTGTGTCGTGATTGAGGGTATGTCAATCATTTTGCCCCGCTGCGTGTTGTTGAACATGAAGGCTACCGACCGTTGGTCAGTGAGGAGAGTGAATCTCCTGCCGGCCAGGTAATGCCTCCAGTGCCGCACCGCCTCAACGATTGCCTAGGCCACCTTTTCAACAGACGAATGGTGAATTTTGGAGGCATGGAGGGTGCGGGAAAAGAATGCCACGGGTCTGCCATCCTGGTTTAGAGTGGCGGCAAGGGCGACATCTGAAGCGTCGCTCTCTACTTGGAAGGGAAGTGTCTCGTCTACTGCGTGCATTCCGACCTTGGCTATATCAGAGCAAATACGAGTGAAAGCCTCGGCTGTGAGGGGAAATTGTGTGGACTTGATCAGTGGTCGGGCCTTGTCCGCGTATTGTGGGACCCACTGGGCGTAGTAAGAAAAGAACCCCAGGCATCGTTTGAGAGCCTTGGGGCAGTGGGGGAGGGGATGCTCCATGAGGTCGGGATCGGGCCCCAGTAGTCTGTTTTGGACAACGTAGCCGAGGATGGCCAAACGGCCTGTGCGGAACACGTACTTCTCCTTGTTATATGTGAGGTTAAGGAGAGATGCGGTGTAGAGAAATTTAGCATGGTTGGCGTCGTGGTCCTGCTGGTCATGGCCGCAGATGGTGACATTGTCTAAGTACGGAAACGTGGCTCGCAGTCCGTACCGGTCAACCATTCGGTCCATTTCTCGTTGAAAGACCGAGACCCCGTTAGTGACGCCGAAGGGAACCCTAAGAAATTGGTACAAGCGACCGTCCGCCTCGAAGGCAGTGTAGGGACGGTCAGATTTACGAATGGGGAGCTGGTGGTAAGCGGATTTCAGGTCAATTGTTGAGAAGACCCGGTACTGTGCAATCTGATTGACCATATCAGAAATGCGAGGGAGGGGGTACGCGTCGAACTGCGTGTACCGATTGATGGTCTGACTGTAGTCCACGACCATCCTGTGTTTCTCCCCAGTTTTAACCACTACCACCTGGGCTCTCCAGGGACTGTTGCTGGCTTCGATAATACCCTCCCGAAGCAGCCGCTGGACCTCGGACCTGATGAAGGTCTTGTCCTGGGTGCTGTACCGTCTGCTCCTGGTGGCGACGGGCTTGCAATCTGTGGTCAGATTGGCAAAGAAGGAGGGAGGCTCAACCTTGAGGGTTGCGAGGCCGCAAACGGTGAAGGGAGGTAGGGGTCCGCCGAATTTGAGGGTGAGGCTCTGGAGGTTGCATTGGAAATCCAGGCCTAGTAAGAGTGATGCGCAGAGGTTGGGGAGAATGTACAGGCGGAAAAGGTCGAACTCCACACCCTGTACAGTGAGTTTAACCAGGCAGAAGCCCCGGATCGGGACAGAGTGGGAACCGGAGGCCAGGGAGATCCGCTGGTTGGCGGGATGGACGGCGAGGGAGCAGCGCCTTACCGTGTCCGGGTGAATGAAGCTCTCGGTGCTCCCAGAGTCCATGAGGCAGGAGGTCACGTGGTCGTTGACGAGCACTGTCGTGGAATAGGGTGCCAGGCTGCGATGACAGGACTGGTCGAGCGTCACGGAGGCGAGTAGCGGGCGATCGGCAGATGAGTCTGACGAGTCCGACGAGTAGCGGCAGCGACCCGGGTCCCGCGGTCCCGTCCCGAGGGAGGACAAAATGGCAGCATCTGGAGTGCCTGTGAAGAATAAGATGGCGACGGACAAGATGGCGGCGCCCATGGAGCGCACGTTGTGGGGGGGCAGGACAAGATGCCAGCGGGCAAGATGGCGGCGCCCATGGAACGCACATGGAGGCGGAGGGTGAAGATGGTGGCGTCCATGGTGCGCACGTGGCGGGGGCGGCGAAAGATGGCGGTGCCCACTGATCGCACGTGGGGTCGGGGGCAGTGGGCGGCAGGGCCTATTGTGCGATCGGCGTAGGCAAGGGGGATTCGGGCACGATAGCGGCAACCATCCGGGACTGGCACACCGCTGCAAAGTGGCCTTTCTTGCCACAAGCTTTGCAGGTCACGGTGCGTGCCGGGCACCGCTGGTGGGGGTGCTTCTGCTGACCACAGAAGTAGCAGCGGGGACCTCCAGGGTGCGCGGTGCAGCGAGCAGCGCAGGCGTAGTGCGCGGGGGCGGTTGCTGGGGGGGCCGGTTGCGGGGTCCACGAGGGGTAGGAGGGGTGGGCCGGGGGGGGGGGGCGCTTGCAGGGTCCACAAGGGGTAGGACGGGTGGGCCGGGGGGGCCAGTTGCAGGGTCCACAAGGGGTAGGACGGGTGGGCCGAGTGGCTAGCGGAGTAGGATCGCGCACTACGGGAGGCGGCCGTCATTGATAGCGCCAGAGTCTTTGTAGCTGCGAGATCGAGAGCGGCCCCTTCCAGCAGAAATTGCCGGATGGGGTCCGATGCAATACCCAAAACAAATGCATCCCGCATGAGTAGGTTGGAGTGTTCCATGGCCGTGACGGCCTGGCAGTCGCAGTCTCGTACTAGAGGTATAAGGGCCCTCCAAAAGTCCTCGATCGACTCGCCCTGCTGTTGGACGCGAGTAGAGAGTAGATGTCTCGCAAACAGGGTGTTCGCCGACTGTGCGTAGTTCTCTTTGAGCAGTTCAATGGCCCGGGCGAAGTCAGGCGCATCTCGAATTAGCGGAAACACACTGGAGCTGAGTCTTGAGTAAAGAAGTTGCCGTTTCTGAGCCTCCGAAGGTGGAGGGTCCGCTGAAGAGATGTAGGCCTCGAAAACTGCAAGCCAGTGAATGAAGTCGTTTCTGGCGTGTGGCGACTGCGGATCCAGCTGCAGGCGGTCAGGCTTAATCCTGATGTCCATGGTGTAAGGAAAATCGGACTGTAATAAATTGTGGCGCTAACAATTATACTCAAAGACTCTAGAGAAGTACAAGAGAGGCTTTATTACAGTGCAATGTCATTCATCCGGTGGCAGCTGTAGAATGGCATCTGAATGAAGCTTACGAATATTTATACAGCTCCCTGTGGGCAGAGCTAGCCGGCAGGGGCTTACCGGAGAAACCTGTAATACAGGTTTAGCCGTACATCCCCCTACTGCAAGCACACATATATACAGTGGTTAGATCACCAGAACTCGCCGATGGCCTGTTGAGACTCAGCCACACTGCGGAGTGCTGCTGAAATCTCCAGCTGGCTCTGGCGCATGGCTGCCTGTGAGAGGGCAGGCCTGTCCTGGGCCATAGATGACGCATGCACACGAAGCCCCATGCCTTGCATAATCTGAGCCATGGCCGACACTGTTGCTCCCATTGCCTCCACCACGGATGTCACCCATGCGTTGTCGGCCTCGATTGCAGCCATGACCGGCACCACTCCCTGCTCTTGGACGCAGATGGACTCCTAAACCTGCGTCTGCAGCTGCTGGGAGCTGGCCGTCATCTCGTTGTCTAGTCCCTGGGTGTCTGACTGCATCGGGTTTCTGGGTGAGTCTGGTAATTCCAGGAACACGGGAACTGTCTGGGCAGCAGCTGCTTGCTGGGGACGATCTGCCCTCTGACCGTCCGGCCCCTTGGCCATTCCTACCTCCACCTGCTGTACCGGACCGGCTGTGAGGTGCGCACCAATGAGTGCCCCAGAAGCCTCATCACTAAGTTGCCCAACCGAGGTGATAGTCTCTGCGATGGTGGAGGGTGTGGGAGATAGCAATGATGAAAAGTCTGTTATAATCAGAGTCAAAGTCCAGGGTCTCCTGTGTTGGCCCTTGGGCCGATGATGTCACCCCGTCTGTGTGTCAGTGTCCGGTCTGTCCGTCCCCTGTGAGCCCGTCCTCTGTGTGTCCATCCTCTGTGGGTCCGTCCTCTGTGTGTCCGTCCTCTGTGGGTCCATCCTCTGTGTGTCCGTCCTCTGTGTGTCCATCCCCTGTGTGTCTGTCCTCTGTGTGTCCGTCCTCTGTGTGTCCGTCCTCTGTGTGTCCGTCCTCTGTGTGTCCATCCCCTGTGTGTCCATCCCCTGTGTGTCCATCCTCTGTGTGTCTGTCCTCTGTGTGTCCGTCCTCTGTGTGTCTGTCCTCTGTGTGTCCTCTGTGTGTCCGTCCCCTGTGTGTCCGTCCTCTGTGTGTCCTCTGTGTGTCCGTCCCCTGTGTGTCCGTCCTCTGTGTGTCCTCTGTGTGTCTGTCCTCTGTGTGTCCGTCCTCTGTGTGTCTGTCCTCTGTGTGTCCGTCCTCTGTGTGTCCGTCCTCTGTGTGTCCGTCCTCTGTGTGTCCTCTGTGTGTCCGTCCTCTGTGTGACCGTCCTCTGTGTGACCGTCCTCTGTGTGTCTGTCCTCTGTGTGTCCGTCCTCTGTGTGTCTGTCCTCTGTGTGACCGTCCTCTGTGTGACCGTCCTCTGTGTGTCTGTCCTCTGTGTGTCCGTCCTCTGTGTGTCCATCCCCTGTGTGTCCATCCCCTGTGTGTCCATCCCCTGTGTGTCCGTCCTCTGTGTGTCCGTCCTCTGTGTGTCCGTCCTCTGTGTGTCCATCCTCTGTGTGTCCGTCCTCTGTGTGTCCGTCCTCTGTGTGTCCGTCCTCTGTGTGTCCGTCCTCTGTGTGTCCCGTCCTCTGTGTGTCCGTCCTCTGTGTGTCCATCCTCTGTATGTCCATCCTCTGTGTGTCCGTCCTCTGTGTGTCCGTCCTCTGTGTGTCCGTCCTCTGTGTGTCCGTCCTCTGTGTGTCCGTCCTCTGTGTGTCCGTCCTCTGTGTGTCCCGTCCTCTGTGTGTCCGTCCTCTGTGTGTCCATCCTCTGTGTGTCCGTCCTCTGTGGGTCCGTCCTCTGTGTGTCCGTCCTCTGTGGGTCCATCCCCTGTGTGTCCGTCCTCTGTGTGTCCATCCTCTGTATGTCCATCCTCTGTATGTCCATCCTCTGTATGTCCATCCTCTGTGTGTCCATCCTCTGTATGTCCATCCTCTGTGTGTCCATCCTCTGTATGTCCATCCTCTGTATGTCCATCCTCTGTGTGCCCGTCCTCTGTGTGTCTGTCCTCTGTGTCAGTGCCCTTGTTGTCCATGTCTGGGGTGTGGGGGTGGAGTGGGGGACTGGGATGAGGGGGTGGAGTGGGGGGCTGGGGTGAGGGGGTGGAGTGGGGGCTGGGGTGAGGGGGTGGAGTGGGGGGCTGGGTTGAGGTGGTGGGATGGGGGACTGGGGTGAGGGGGTGGATTGGAGGGCTGCGGTGAGGGGGTGGATTGGGAGGCTGGGTGACTGGGTGGAATGGGGGGCTGGGGTCAGAGTGTGGTGTGGGGGGCTGGGGTGAGGATGTGGAGTGGGTCTGGGGTGAGGAGGTGGAGTGGGGAGCTGGGGTGAGGGGATGGAGTGAGGGGCTGGGTGAGGAGGTGGAGTGGGGGGCTGGGGTGAGGAGGTGGAGTGGGGGGCTGGGGTGAGGGGATGGATTGAGGGGCTGCGTGAGGGGGTGGAGTGGGGGCTGGGGTGAGGGGGCGGAGTGGGGGCTGGGTTGAGGGGGTCTGGAGTGGGGACTGGGTTGAGGGGGTCTGGAATGGGGGTCTGGGGGTGGAGGTGGCAGCTGGGGTGAGGATGTGAAGTGGGGTCTGGGGTTGGAGTGGGGGGCTGAGGTGAAGAGTAGGAGGGAGGCTGGGATGAGGGGATGGAGTGGGGGGCTGGAGTGGGGGGCTGGGTTGAGGGGGTCTGGGGTGTGGGGTTGGAGTGGGGGGCTGGGGTGAAGGAGTGGAAGGGGGCTGGGGTGAGGGGGTGGAGTGGGGGGCTGAGGTGAGGGTCTGGAGTAGGGGGATGGGGTGAGGGGGTGAAGTCAGGCAGGGGAGTCTCACTTGGTGGTGCGCCTCCTACCTGTCAACCGGCATCCTCCCGGTCCTTGGCTCTGCCTGTGAGGTCCAGTGCCCCCTGTTCATGGATGGTGAGGGTTTTTTTTTCCCCGCTCCCTGTGGTTGTCGGCGCTCTTATCCTGGGGGCAGGGGGAGGAGCAAACATCAGTGTTGGGCGACCCAACGCATGCCGTGCAGCTGTTGGGTATATGATGGCATAGGAGGATGGGGAACCTAGCCAATGCGGCTGGCATTGTGCAGCTTCGTGCAGCTTTCTGCACGGCTCGCCCACCTCCCTCTAAATACGCCGGACGGTGGTTGTGGCGGCCCGTACCGAGGTACAGCACCACCCACCTCTCCTCCACCGCGTCCAGGAGCGTGTCGAGGTCGTGATCCCTAAACCTCGGGGAAGCACAGCCGGCGGCAGCCATCTTGTGGGCATCATCAGTGAGCGCTGCTCGCGCAACTTATGCGAGGCGGTGCCGCATCAATGACGCAGCCCGCATATCAAACGCCGTTCCATCTACGCTTCTCGCAGTGCCGGTGCTGGCCCCTTGTGCGCCGCAGGATCGCTGTTCCTTGTGGCCTGTTGACGCCGTCGTAAAATGCTCCAGTGTTTACGACGGAGTCTGCACTCTGCCGCTATAACAGAGAATCCCGCCCCTTAAACTTACTCAATGTAACACATACATGATTATATTTTTTGTAGGGTTTTATGTAAAAAAATTTAAAGTACAAAACAGGTTTACAGAGTCTACAAAATACAAGACAATTAACAGACTGATTTCTAAAAGAGAAGTAAACTTCAACATGGATATCCAGGATGTTATCTTTACTTTAAAACTTTTACCAAAATAACAAGGTCAGTCTAACAAAGTCCAGAATGACTTGTTAAACAAAAGAGGCAGGAACATGAAGGCACAGGTTAATAAAAGTTAAAGTGACTCCTCAGAGGGAATCCTACAGCCTGGGAGTTCTGGCTGAATGTTTTTGCCAGAGGATCTCCATTAGCAGACACCAGTGGTTTCGACCCTTAAGAATCCTGGGTGGACACCCTGATGCAATGACCATGACATCAGAAGCAAGGACACTTTCATTTTATTTTTATTCCTATTATTTTACCCCTCCCCTGCCTCTGTGTGACTTTGTCTTGTGTGTGTTTGGGTAGAGGGTGGGACAATAGAAGTGGGGGATAGTAGATTAGCTGGTCGTTACTCCATTGTAATTGTTGCACATTTCAACTTTGATCCTGTTATAACTAAACAGTTATTGTGTTCAACTTAACCAAAAAAAGAAACAGGCAGGACCAGAATCTTGAATTCACTCTGCTGCAGGAGAAGAGGAGTGAGCTTTGACAAAGAGTCATTGGACTCGAAACGTTAGCTCTTTTCTCTCCCTACAGATGCTGCCAGACTTGTTGAGATTTTCCACATTTTCCCTTTCGTTTCAGATTCCAGCATTTGCAGTAATTTGTTTTTATATTAAGAAGAAGAGTGAGTGCTGATTCATTCAAATCTGTGTATTTGTATCTGAATGCTAAATGATAATTACATGATACAAATTTCATTTGTACTATTTTGACTCCATCTGGTTCTGTGGTTAGTGTGCTAATTACGCCCCCGACACGACCAGAATCGCTACAAATTGCCCCCCCCCGCTATTCACCGGCCCGGATGGGCCGAAGTCCCGACTTAATCGGGCACTGTTTACACGCCGTGAAACACACCTGCTTTTTAAGTTTGTCAACCAGTCGTGCTGGCTGACGACTGCTTCCAGGAGGTTAGCGCACCGCTCAGCGCACCGCTCAGCGCACCGCTCAGCGCACCGCTCAGCGCACCGCTCGAGTCTGGCCACAACGGGGAAGGCATCCCTGAGAACGGGAGGGGGGGGTCCAGAGCGGGGGGGGAGTGGGGGAGATGGAGGGGGGAGTGGGGGAGACGGAGAGGGCAGTGGGGGAGACGGAGAGGGCAGTGGGGGAGACGGAGGGGGGGAGTGGGGAGACGGAGGGGGGCAGTGGGGGAGACGGAGAGGGCAGTGGGGGAGACGGAGAGGGCAGTGGGGGAGACGGAGGGGGGGAGTGGGGAGACGGAGGGGGGGGCAGTGGGGGAGACGGAGGGGGGGAGTGGGGGAGACGGAGGGGGGGGTGGGGGAGACGGAGGGGGGGAGTGGGGGAGACGGGGGGGGGAGTGGGAAACTGAGGGGGGAGTGTGGGAGACGGGGGGGAGTGGGAGACTGAGGGGGGAGTGTGGGAGACGGGGGAGTGGGAGACTGAGGGGGGAGTGTGGGAGACGGAGGGGGGGAGTGGGAGACGGAGGGGGGAGTGGGGGAGACGGAGGGGGGAGTGGGGGAGACGAAGGGGGGAGTGTGGGAGACGGGGGAGGGGCAGTGGGAGACTGAGGGGGGAGTTTCGGAGACTGGGGGGGAGTGGGAGACTGAGGGGGGGGGAGTGTGGGAGACGGATGGGGGAGTGGGGGAGACGGAGGGGGGAGTGGGAGACTGAGGGGGTGAGCGGGAGTGGGGGGGGGGGGGTAGGGAGAGAGTGAGCGAGTGACTCGTCCAACCCTGGTTACAAAATGTCTGCCACCATGCCATGGTGTGCCGGTCACGAGGACACGGCCGCTGGCTCCCCTGTGGCTTATGGCCACAGGCCACTGACGCACCGGTGAGGAGGACGTAGTTTACTGGCCGTGGGATGCAGAAAGTGACCAGGGGTTAGGCTGCCCGCGTGTCAGCAGCGCGACCAGGCCACCGGGACACACTGGTATCCCGTGGCAGGCGGCTGCCGAGGTGTCGACTAACCTCCGTCTAACATGTCCCGTTTCTCTGCCCCCACCACCCTTCTGTAGGTTAGCACAATGTCTGCGAACAGAACGGCGATGTTCTGCGCAGTGGTTGGGGCTGCTGCACTGCATTTGCTGATGCAGCAGCATCCACACCCACAACCCGCAGTGGATGCAGGGCCAGCTGCAGCAGCAGAGGGAAGGGCCGAGGAGTTGCCAGTCGTCGAGCAGCATGGGGGGGAGGAGGAGGAGGAAAGAGGAAGAGGAGAGAGTGAGGGTGCAGCCACGGCGCCAGAGGCGACGACCAAGGCTGAGGGTGTACCGTGTCCGGGTCTCTTTCCTAACAATGACGGACATCACCTGCAGGAGGAGACTCCGGCTGAGTAGGGGGACGGTGATACATACCTGTCACCTCGTGGCGCACCTCACCCCACGTGGAACGGGGGGAGGACACGCGATCCCGGTTGCCATCAAGGTGACGGTCGCTCTTAACTTCTATGCTACCGGCTCCTTCCAGTCTCCGAGCGGGGACCTCTCCGGGATCTCCCAGTCATCGGTGCACAGGTGCATCCGGGATGTGACCGACGCCCTCTATGCCATCGCGGACCGCTACATCACCTTTCCCGAGGACCAAGCAAGTCAAGACTTAAGAGCTCGTGGATTTGCCAGCGTGGCCGGGATACCAAGGGTGCAGGGGGCAATCGATTGTGTTCACGTCCCCATGCACCCGCCTGCAGTGGACAGGGACGTGTTCACAAACAGAAGGGGGACATACTCCATGAATATCCAGGTGGTATGCGACCCCCACATGAGGATCATGAATGTCTTGGCTGATGACGCCTATACGGAGGCCTCAGGCCAATGCGGAAACCCGATACAACGAGGCCCATGCAGCAACCGGGGTGTGGTGGAGCGCTGCCTTGGCCTCCTGAAGATGAGATTCAGGTGCCTGGACCGCTCCGGAGGGGCCCTGCAGTACCAGGCCGACAGGGTCGCTCGCATTGTTGTGGTCTGCTGTGCGCTGCACAATATCGCGATGCAGAGGTGAGATGACCTGCTGCAGGAGGCGGAGGGAGAAGCCAGTGGCAGTGGTGCCAGCACAGAGGAGGTGGAGGAGGAGGAGGAGGAGTGGGAGGAGGAGGAGGAGGAGGAGAGGGAGGAGGAGGAGGAGGAGGCTGGCGGAGTGGCAGGCGCAGCACGCAGACACGACCCAGGTGCTGGTGATGTCCAGGAGGCGGCACGACGGACCCGGCGAGGACGGCGGGCACGCGACGCCTTGGTGGCAGCACGGTTCTCGCGTCGCATGTGACGTCCCCGCTGAACACCAAACCACCACCTGCATCGCTAGTCATGCAGAGGGTCAACACACAACTGCCACCACCCCCCCCCCCCCCCCTTCCCCAACCCCCTCTCAGTGTAAACTGCTCAACTTAGACATCACCCTTACCACTGGGTCCAGACGGTATGGCACAACATTGATGGCTGTGTCAGCGGGTGTGATCAGTGCCATGTGGAATGATGACAGCCCGCTCTGCGATGAGCTGTGAGCTCAGAATCGGTAGAGAGAGTCTGACCCATGGCAATAGCTGAACCATCCACCTTGGTGGCCGCTGAGATCGTCACGGACACTCTACCACGTGCCCGCGTGGGCTAGCTGTGGGAGGGGGTGGGGGGAGTGGCAGGGACTGCACACCCGGCACCGAAGTTTCACCGCTCGTCAACCCCAGCGACACTCGGTCACCATCACGATCCCTGTGGCTGTGGAACAATCACACGGTATTACAAGTAAGGTGGAACAGTGCGTTTAATGTTAACAATTATTTACAGGTGCCCTAGCCCCTACAACTAAACTGTGCCCTTCACCCGTGCCAACTTACTCAGTGTCTATCTTAGTTGCCTTACGGGCCCTACCACTACTTCTAAGTGATTCCCCAGATGATACAGCAGGAGTGGAGGAGGATTGCTGCGAATCGCCCCCCTCGACTCGTTTCTCCTTGGCCAAGCGTTTCCTGGGGCGACCCGGCCTTGATGGGCCAGGCTGCTCTGCGGGCGTCTCGGGTGACATTGTGCCTCCCTGCTCTGTCTGCTGCCCACACGATGCACCAGGGATGGGACGGGGGGAGGCCGAGAATTCCGGGACGTCCCGTGATGGACTTAATGGGACGGGCCCCGAAACCTCCTCCTCCCTCGGGGAGCCCGGTGGCCCCCGGGCCTCACTTTGGGACAGAGGTGCGAGCGGGGAGGTGCCCCGTCGCACCACCGACACCTGGCACTGCCAGTCCTGGAGGCCTGCAACGGTATCCACCAGGATCCGAAGGTTTGCAGACACGGAGTCCAGGGAGTTAGACATTCCCGCCAGGGACTGTGCAACCTCAACCTGTGTGCATGACTCCATCCAGCATATGTGTCAGGCGGTTGATGCTCTCGGCGACTGACTGCTGGGACTGGGCCATGACCTGGTGAGACTGGGCCAAGGCCTGCAGGGCGCCGGCAATGTCGTTTTGACTCTGGCACATTGCTGCCTGTGAGAGGGCAACCCTGTCCAGGGCCGAGGATGACGCGTGCACATTAACCCCAATGCCTTGCATAACCTGACCCATTGCCTCCACCGCGGATGCCATCCGTGCGGTGTCGGATTGGGTCTCTGCCAAGAGCGGCACCACTCCCCGCTCGTGGACGCGGTTCGACTCCTCTAACAGCGTCTGCAGAGTCTGGAAGACAGCCCTCATCCTGTCATTGTCTCCCTGGGTTTCTTGAGGCATCGGCTGTGCGGGTGGGTTGAGAAACTCCAGGAACTCCGAAAATGTCTGGGAGCCAGCTGCATGCTGGGCCTGGTCTGGCCTCCGCGAGTCCGGGCCCTCGGTTGCTCCGACCTCCACCTGCTGTACCTGCTCAGCTGTGATGTGCGAACCAGACTGTGACCTAGGAGACTCATCACTAAATAGGCCCACCGGGGTGAGTGTCTGTGGGATGATGGATGTTGTGGGAGATAGCAGTGCCGCAAGCCCAAGGTTGTCGCAATTTAGTGCCTCCTCTATGGTGTGGGGCCGCTCAGAGTCCGGAGGGTTATCGCTGGCCATTTCTGTGGCTTGTGGTATCGACACCCTCTGGGCGTCCTGCTCCACAGATTCTGTTGGGGAGGATGGGACTCCCCGCTGATCGGGCACCCTCTGTCGTGCGGCCCCGGGTGAGGTGGGGGCAGATGCCTGTGTCCGTCTGCAGCCAGACGGCCCTGGTCGTTCGGCATCATGTCCTAGGGAAGAGAATGAGACGGGTTATTTAGATTTGCTCGGCAGGCCGCTGGACAGTCCCAGTGGGCAGCGTGTGAAGGGACAGAGGATGGGGGAGGTATCCCAGTGGGCAGCGTGTGAAGGGACAGAAGATGGGGGAGGTATCCCAGTGGGCAGGGTGTGTGAAGGGACAGAGGATGGGGGAGGTATCCCAGTGGGCAGGGTGTGTGATGGGACAGAGGATGGGGGAGGTATCCCAGTGGGCAGGGTGTGTGATGGGACAGAGGATGTGGGAGGTATCCCAGTGGGCAGGGTGTGTGATGGGACAGAGGATGTGGGAGGTATCCCAGTGGGCAGGGTGTGTGATGGGGCAGAGGATGGGAGAGGGTTGGGTGTTTGTCAAGGAGGGTTGTCTCACTTGTTGCAGCTCCGCCAACCTCGCATAGCGCGACATCCCGGGTGGCAGACCCCCCAACAAGGTCCAGTGCCCTCTGCTCAAAGGTGGTGAAGGGGTGCAGGTTGGGCGAACCCCCTCCAGTCTGGTGCCGCTCAGGGTGTTGTGAGCGGACTTGGCCTGTTGGGGGAGGGTACATTGGTAGATCATTACAATACGGCAGGTATCAGCAGTCCGTTCAGATACTGGCACAGTTTGGGGGTCAAGTTGTCATAAGACGATTGCATCTCTCCACGGGGCCAGAGCGCTGGGTCTGTGACAACTTTGTGAACCACCCTCAAATAATTCTGCCCCAATCCCCCTCCACCTCCCCGTGCCAGGGGGGGAGGTGGGTGATTAAGTAAAGGGGGGGGGAGGGATGGTTGTGACCAGGGGGCACCTTCTTGCAACTTACCCTGGCAGCCCTGGTGAGGTCGTGAAACTTTTTTCGGCACTGCTTTGCTAAGCGAGGGGTCTGCCCCACAGCACTGACGGCAGCACCCACCTCACGCCAGGCCGTCTGGCAGGTTGGCGATGCCCTCTCCGCGGGCAGATGATGCCCCTCCTCTGCTCGACAGCATCGAGCAGCGTATCCACATCAGCCTCCACAAAACGAGGTGCAGCTCTCCTGGGCTCCGACATCATGGCCTACAGATTCTGTGCTCGCCCGCGCCTTTTTACGGCGTCAGGTGGCGTCACGTGGGCGTGATCGTATCGTCGCCGCATTCCGTCGTCATCACGCACGTGATTGACGCGGCCGCGTTCCTAGCCCATTTCCCGGACGTGAATACGTCGGGAAATGGACCCTTCCCGACCGTCATAAAACGCGCCCGTTTTTTCCGACAACTTCACGATTTTTCGCAGGTGCGGAGAATTCCGCCCCATATCTTGGTGCAAGTTGAAGTAAATGGTCAATCTTTTCAAAAAAATAAATTTAGAGTACCCGATTCTTTTTTTCCAATTAAGGGGCAAATTAGCTTGGTCATTCCACCTACCCTGCATTTTTGGGTTGTGGGGGTGAAACCTACGCAACACGGGGAGAATGTGCAAACTCCACACGGACGAAGCCAGGATGGAACCTGGGTCCTTGGCGCCGTGAAGCAGCACTGTGCCACCGTGGCACCTGTGTAAATGGTCAATCTGCAAAACTTTCATTACATATGGTAAAAGGAAATGTTGCTGCAATTGTAGGAAGATCTTTATTGAACTAAATCAAACTAAATTGAACCAACTGGTTGATGTAAAGAACACATTACGGAAACTCTTAGATAAGTACAAAAGAAATTTGAAAACACTTTTGAGGAAATGACCAGAGTTGAGGCATAACTTAAGATAAAAGCTGATAGCACCCCAAAATGTTTAATATGCTAGCAAACCAAAAGTTGAAGTGGAAATTGGCAAACTGATCAAAAATGGAGTGATCAAGAGTATGACGAAGAATGATTGGGCAACTCCAACTGTTCCCTTACCAAGCCAGATGGCTCAGTAAAAACCTGTGGTCACTAAATTGATGATCAACCTGGTGCTGTATGCCAACCAGAATCCCTTACAATTAATAGAGGGCCTATTTGCTGGACTGTTGGGTGGACAGTAGTTCAGCAAGATAGATTTTTTCCAAGCTTCCCTCCAGTCAAAGGTAGCAGCTGAGTTGCAATATCTTCTAACAATTGTAACAAACAAAGGACTGTTCAGGTGCAAGCGCCCACCATTTGGAATTACGTCTGCACTGGTCCTATTCCAAACGTCCATGGACCAAATCCTTAGTGGCCTCAATGGTATTCAAAGTTATTTGGACGACATCTTAATTACCGGCAGGACTGAACAGAAGCGGCTAAAGAATTTAGAAGACACAATGGAGCATCTTGAAAGATGCAATCTTCGTGTCAAGAGAGAGAAATAATAAGCGATCTTGACCATGTAATTGATAAGGATGGGCTCTACAAGGATCCTCAGAAAATGACTGTGATTTTAGATGCTCAAGACTGCGCAATATATCACAAATTGAGATATTTTTCGTGACTCATCAATTACTATGGAAAATTAATTCCAAATCTCGCTACCATTTAAAATCCACTCCATGCATTGTTTTGTGTAAACCAATAATAGACTTGGACAAAAGGATGCGAAGAGGCATCTACTGAATTTAAAAATGTGAAGAAATCGGGGGGGATTTTCCTGTCCGCCGCTGTGTTTTCCTGAGCGGCGCATCCCTGCCGACAGTGGGACTCCCCGTTCCCGCAGCCAGCCAATAGGGTTTCCCATTCTGGCTCCCTCATACCGTTGTGCCAAAGGATCCTGCCGACGGAGAATTCTGCTGCTAAAGTTTTAGTTCTTTTCTACCTTAAGTTAAAAATACAACTCAGATTTGATGCATGGGATGGGTGCCGTTGTCTCTCATATATTCCAACTGAAGATGAAAGAAGTTTTCACACCGAGAACATTTGATAAACACTGAACAGAATTATGCTCAATTGGAAAATGAAGCCTTGAGTATAATCTTTGGAATGAAAATATTTTGTCACTACTTGTATGGAAGACATTTTAACTTGTTAACAGACCACAGGCCTTTGACAACAATTTCTGGTCTCTACAAAGGAATAATGCTTCAAGCTTTGAGTCATTTTCAGAGATTGTCCCTCATCTTATCAGTGCATAATTACGAGATTAAATACAGAAGATCGGAGCAGCATGTGAATGTTGATGCTCTATCACGTTTACCAATTCAGGACAAAACTGAATCAAAGGAGATCTATGTGAACTATGTGGACTTTTCCCAGGTTGATAGTACCTATAATAGCCTCTCAAATGCAAAGACACACAAGGTCAGATCTGGTGATGGGGAAGGTCATAGACATGATCTTGAAAGGTTTTCCACCGGATAAACAGAGGAGCAATCCGGAATTCCAGCGTACTGAACAAGGAAACTTGAATTAATGATACAAATTGGAGCACATACGTTGGATTCTTCCATGTTTGTGAAGCTGTATGTATGAAAGACCTCGCAAGGAGTTAGTTCTGATGGCCAGGACTAGACTCAAAATTGAAGAAAGAGTAGGTCAATGTCAATCTTGTGCTAGGATACAAAATACTCCACACCTTCAGCCACTTTACCCTTGGGATTGGCTGAAACAACTGTGGCAAAGAGCACAAATAGATTTCAGGGGCCAATTGAAGGATGTACATTTCTTGTCCGGGTGGATGAACATTCCAAATGGCCTGAAACAATGATGATGAAGTCGACAACTGAAGAAAAGACAATTGAACGGCTGGAAAAATATTTGCACAGTTTGACAAACCGGAATAATTAGTTCGCGATAATGGGACTCAGTTCACGTCAAAAGAATGTGTGGACTACCGAAGAAACAATGGCAAACAGCATATAAAAACTGCGCCTCATCATCCTTTCACCAATGGACTGGCGGAGAAGTTGATTGAAGAATGCCAGATATGGTTTCACCCCCACAACCCAAAGATGTGCAGGGTAGGTGGATAGGTGGATAGGTCACGCTAAAATTGCCCCTTAATTGGGAAAAATTAAATTGCTACAGTAAATTTATTTTGTAAAAAAGACTGCCGGATATGTATAGAGCTGGGGGGCGGGGGGGGGGAGGGGGGGGGGATGGAGGGAGAGAGTGGCAGAGATGGGGTATTGTATCGGTAGAGATGGATATGGGTGGGGGTCTCGATGGGGGCGGGGGTTGGGTTCCAGTGTTTACTCACTAAACAGCCTCTGGAGTAAAGCCCCCCTCCCTCCTCACCAGGATGCTTTGGTGTGTTTAAATAATTAATTACTGGGACAGTCACAAGGTGTTTCATTTCATTTTAAATCTGTCCCCATTTTGGTCAGGGTTTAATAATGGGGTGGATGTATTTATAAAATGGGTGTTCTTTCCTGTCGCCCCAACCTTGGGATTCTAAATATCAGTGAGAGAGAGGAGAGGGGAGGGGCAGCACGGTCGCATTGTGGATAGCACAATCGCTTCACAGCTCCAGGGTCCCAGGTTCGATTCCCGGCTGGGTCACTGTCTGTGTGGAGTCTGCACATCCTCCCCGTGTGTGCGTGGGTTTCCTCCGGGTACTCCGGTTTCCTCCCACAGTCCAAAGATGTGCAGGTTAGGTGGATTGGCCATGATAAATTGCCCATAGTGTCCAAAATTGCCCTTAGTGTTGGGTGGGGTTACTGGGTTATGGGGATAGGGTGGAGGTGTTAACCTTGGGTAGGGTGCTCTTTCCAGGAGCCGGTGCAGACTTGATGGGCCAAATGGCCTCCTTCTGCACAGTAAATTATATGATCTATGAGTCATGGTATCTTACAGCATCTCTCTGTTTTAATAATGCTTTGCTTTACTTCAATCGATGTCCACTTTTCTCTGTCTCTGAGAGAGATGTTATTTGGAAGTTTGGATGATGAAAGAGAGAGTCATTTTGCTTTGTTTTCACCGTCTCTCCATTTTCCTCATCCACACCCTCTCCTCCTCTCTCCAGCTATTTCTATCCTTATTTCATCCAGCAATAACATTTTTAAAACACCCCAAAAAAATACATATTGGGTAGCACGGTGGCACAATGATTAGCACTGCTGCCTCATAGTGCCAGGGACCCAGGTTCAATTCTGACCTTGGGTGACTGTGTGGAGTTTGCACTTTCTCCCCGTGTCTGTGGGGTTTCCTTCAGGCATGCCGGTTTCCTCCCACAGTCCAAGGATGTGCAGGTTAGGTGGATTGGCCACACTAAATTGTCCCTTAGTGTCCAAAAGGTTAGGTGGGGTTACGGGGATGGGGTGCTCTTTCAAAGGATCGGTGCAGACTCGATGGGCCAGATGGCCTCCTTCTGCACTGCAGGAATTTTTTGATTCTAAATTGCCACAGCAACTCTCATTCAGAGACATCCCAAAGCATTATACAGCCAAGATTATTTTTGAAGTCAGTGCTGTTTTGTCAGTGAATATAGCAATGAGCTGTTCTATTTTCACTGCTGTTCGCTGAGAGGCAAATATTGGTCTGAACAACATCCACTGCTCTTCATCAGTTCATGTCATGGGATCTTTTTCATCACCTGAGAGAACAGATAGAAACACAGGTTCAGTGACTTAAAATAGTAACAAAAACAAGGATCCTAACTAGCAACTGAAGAGTATATCAATTTTTCTGAGAAGATGATGCAATTATTTGTTTGCCCTCTATAGAACATGAACATGGCTGTGCCTTCAGGATTCTGAAATAGAACAGTTGCTGTGAGAAATGGGGAAATGAAGTGTTACAATTCATGCAACTTTAAAATCTTCTTAGTTCGTTATAACTACGAACCACAATTTCCAAACATTCTCCCATTCTATTGCCAAATCCTTGATAATATTGTTCTGATCTTTTTCTAACTGTTAACATTTCTGCCTAGTGGGGAACAATCTCTAACATGGCCTTCCCCCATTGTTGCTTCTAGATCTGATTGTTGGCAAAAATTACCCAAGACCCAGTCTCAAAATTCAATTCCTTCCTAATCTGCTTATCCAAATCTATATGAATATTATAAACCCCACTAAAATCACTCAAGGTGAGATTCTCCAGCCAGCCTATCACTGAGGCCATCTGATTTCGCCAAAAGTCAATGGACGTTTGGGTGGCCCACCGTATCCCCGGTGACTGGTCCCACCATGGATGGGCTGGTTACTCCCGGCATTGGTCTTTGTTGCGTGCTTTCCTAATCATTGCTAAATTTTGTGGTGAAAATAGCAGGAATGGCTGAAAATCTTAAATCTCGTTTCCCCAACACAGCATTTCCTTTGTTTGTGGGACTGGGGCTGGAGTCAGGCCAGGGTTCAGATATGTGTATTTTATGAAGTTAGCTGGCCATTTAAATCATCAGCTGCCTCCACAGAAATGGGGTTTTGGTAGGCCAGGGATGTGACCTGGCATGTGCAGACTACTCCAGGTAAGAGTTTATCTGAATTTAGTGGATTTGTTTTGAACAGTCAGAGATGGAGGTAAAATCCCCCTTCGGTAATGGCTGCAGGACAACTTTGGAAGAGGTAAGGCACACTTTAAGATTCCTAAAAGTAGGCATGATTATGCATCAAAGTTAAGAAAATCATTGTGAAAGAACTGTGAAGCTGTAAACGCTATCAAAAAAACATCAAAACCCATTAGACCCGTCACTACACAGTGGAACTGCCAAAGCTGTCAAACGATTTAACTTTGCTGGGCCATAATTTAACAAAATGGTGGTGTTCAAAAATTCAATGCTGCTGTTCTGTCTGTTGACCTAAGCTGGGGATTGTTATTCTTGAATCTTTACTGCAATAACTGATTTTACAAACTAACATTATCATTGTGAGGTTCCTATTTAGTAAACAGTATGATTGACAACACCAAATGTTGATTTTCATAAGACATTAGTTAAAGGACTTTCTACATATTAGTTTTTTTTTATCAATGAAGGTGATTTTTGTTTAAAGTAGTAACAATATCCATGGAGAAAGCTTAATTTTATGTCAGCCTGGTTTCTGAGATTTGGGCATGGTGAGTTGGCATTGAGGGGGTAAGGGCAAAGGGTGGTGGGTGGGGGGCATGGGTTGCCATGGGACAATAAAGGGTCATGGAGGAGGGCCATAAAAGGACATTGGAATGGGTGGGGGACATTGGGTGGTGTGGGGTATGATGGTGCATGGGGTTGAGGTAGATAGAGAGGCATGCGTTTCATAGAGGACAATGAGGGAACAATGGGGATGTGTAGGTAATGATGGCATGGATTAACATGGATGGGGAATATGAGGGGCTGGTGAGGACTGAAGGGCACTGTTTTTATTTTAATTATTTTAAAATTAAATTAACCAATATGCCAGAGCAGAGAGGTAAGCCTTCCACCCTGCCTCCCTCTGCACCCGGCAACCTCTGCACTTGTTCCGGGGAGATGGCCCTAACCTCTCATCCAGCCTGCTCCCTGGAACAAAAATCGGGACTGCAGATGTGTCATTTTTAAGTTGGCTTTGCAGAGCTGAGAATTCTCCCAGCTCTGCGTATTCGACCAGGAGTACAAATTGACTGGGCCGTTGATTCCAAAGATTAACCAGCCTTGTATCTGCTCTACACTAACTGGTCAGAGACTTTTCTCACAGCTGTTGAATTTGCCAAGTTAACTTTTTATTTCTAAGAAGGTGTCATATTTTCAGAAGAGGGCTTTCCCAGGCACTGGGGAATGAATGGAGGGAGCGGACACCTAACCATCTGTGGTGATTAGAGAGACAAGTTTGGGTGCAATTTAACCATTGCATTGTGTTCGGTGTGAATTTGGGTGCGTCAGCTAAGAAGCAGGAAAATTTGAGATCTGCGCCGGGTGGAAATCAATTTGCCATCTAACTAGCCCGCTCCCAATGGCAAATTCCAGATTGTTCCCAAATGTGGTGAGCATATCTTTGACCCCAATTTGCATCAATTTCCATCTCATAACGAGATTGAAGTTGAATGTAATGGCCTCCCACTAATTAACTGGTTCCCCTTCGGGAAATCACATTGGTGTCGCTTAGCACGCCTTGTTAAAAGCGTGAAGCTGGCATAATGGCTGCTGAGGGGAAGTGAGGTGGTGAGTAGCCATTTCCATTATCAGGCATGTAGCCCCAGGGCATTGGGGCTGCTTCCCCCCCGAGCTCGCTGGGGGGTGGGGGGAGGGGAGGGGGGGATGGTGTGGACCACACAGGGGTTTGGAATTCCAGGATGGGGGTTATCCCGGGTCAGGAAGGCGGGCGGTATCAGTTATGGGGCTTTCCCTCTGTGATGCCTTCACACCATCTTTCAATCTCGTGGACACCCATAACAGGGGCAACAATTGCTGCTGCCTGTCTGTCCCACCCAAAACTTCCAGGACAGAGTCCTGTCCTTGGATATCTGTTGAAAGTAACGTTAACTCTCTCTGACTGTGAGCAGCCTCTAGCTTCACAGCTGAAGGTTGCTGCTAATAAGGAATTGCTCTTCTTAGTTATGAGAATAATTCCCAGCTGCAGTTTGTTTTTGCTGCTGCCTCTTCCCCTTGGGCTTATTTGCTGTTTACTGGATGAAGGGGAGGAAGAAAGAAGGTCGTTGCCTTTCGGTCTCTTTTACCTGTAATGCAGCAAGTGGAGAATTTTGGTGGGCCTATTGCCGAGCTGAGGGTGCAGAGGTCTGTGGATGTTTGAAAGTTTTGTTTTGTGCATTGACTGTATTCTATTCTGGACTTGTGCGTCATCAGTTAATGCCCCCTTCGTTCCTGTGGCCCGGTCCTCGGACAGGCTGGTGATGGAAGATCAGATGGCGATGCTGCAGGAGAGGACGGGCGGTGGCCTGGCTGGATTGAGCAGCCCAGATGTTGTGTCGGGATACTTTAATGGATGCCGGAGACTTTCTATGTTCAGTCGCCATCTTCGGCTCCCGTTCTGGGAGCCGTGTAGGTCACTGATATTCCTTGTTTTCCTTTTGTTCTGCGTTTGGGTTATGTTCGTGGCGGGGGGGCACGGGCAGGGATGGGCTTGGAATTGTATGATGGGTACCACATAACTGCGGTTTATTTTGTTTTGCCGGTTGCTGCCCCTCCTGCCTCTGTGGCCCTGGAGTCATTGGGATGAAGCGCTGCCAGTGCTGGAGAGGGGAGGTGGTTTTCACTTTCTCTTCCTCCTCCACTATGCTCCATGTTGGTGCAACCTTCCGGTGGTTGGCTCACCTAACGGTTTTCTACTGATGCAGGTCCACCGTAAGGGCGGGGTGTGGTGAGTCGGTCTGGTAGCTGTGTGTTTGTCTGCTGCGACCCCTCTCGCTTCTATTATCTGCCCCCTAGCAAATTACCAGTACTGGAGAAGGGGTGGG